>NC_136516.1:86884345-87194345 GCF_053919585.1 Euprymna scolopes | reverse complement strand
TTTCATGCCATACATAAGACTTTGGTATTTCGTTATCTTTTCCTTCTCAGCTCTAGAAATATAATAAATTTTAAAAACATTATCCGTTATACCACATATTCCAACTGAACGATATTTTTAAGATTCTAACCATTCCTTTCAGTGCATTTATTTGAATCTCTTTTGTGCTTGGCTTACCGAATATGTTTGCCTGGTAGTTTTTTTTTGTTTTTTTTTTGTTTTTTTAAACATTCTTTTTAATGAGTCCATTTTTCTTATAATTACTGAAATGATGGAAATCTTCCTAAAATTCCAGTTTCTTTTTTATGTTATACAAAAGACCTTTGGTATTTGTTATCTTTTCTCTCCCCACTCTGTTTAACGCAACATCGTTGGAGACACTTACTTCTAAGCTTGCTTCTTTCTCCCTCCTGTAACATATCACTATCTAAGGTTTAATAGCTCGCATTTCTAGGTACGCAAGTGTTTAAATGTAGCCATACTGAATAACTCGACCAGTACTAACATGTGTTTCTGCACTTAATACCATTGGCTAGCATAGTTTCTATGATGAGACATTTTTTTATGCGGATCCAGATGGCAAGACGTGATGATGAGCATGTAAACAAGTGTAACCCATTATACCACATATTCCAACAGAGCGATATTTTTAAAGATTCTAACCATTCCTTTCAATGCAATTGTTTGAATCTCTTTTGCGCTTGGTTTACCGGGTATATTTGATAGGTATTTTTCTTTTTAAAACATTCTTTTTAATGAGTCCAGTTTTTCCTATAACTACTGGGATGATGGAGATCTTCCTAAGATTCCAGTTTCTTTTCATGTTGTACATGAGACTTTGGTCATTCGTTACCTTTCCCCTTTCATCTACGTTTAACGCAACACCGTTGGGGACACTTACTTCTACTAAGCTTGCTTCTTTCTCCCTCCTGTAACATATCACTATCTAAGGTTTAATAGCTCGCATTTCTAGGTACGCAAGTGTTTAAAATGTAGCCATATTGAATTACTCGACCAGTACTAACATGTGTTTCTGCACTTAATACCATTGGCTAGCATAGTTTCTATTATGAAACATTTTTTCATGTGATATCTAAATGATATGAGCTTAAAAATGATGCGGATCCAGATGGCAAGACGTCTGATGAGTGTGTAAACAAGTTCATCATTCACAGGAATCTGAAGTGTCCAAAGTATAATCCGTATAATCCATGCTCTTATCTGAAAGGAATGTCACTTTAATTTATTGCAATATCAGCACTGAACCATTTTAACGACTGTCCCTCTCTTGGTCTCAACAGCTCTGCTCATGCCTTATTTTGCACTTGATTTACCGGGTATGTTTGACAGGTAGTTTTTCTTTTTTTTTTTTTTTTTTAAACATTCTTTTTAATGGGTCCAGTTTTTCCTATAACTACTGGGATGATGGAGATCTTCCTAAGATTCCACTTTCTTTTCATGTCGTACATAAGACTTTGGTATTTCGTTATCTTTTCCTTATCAACTGTTTAACGCAACATCATTGGTGACACTAAATTCTACTAAAGTCACTGCTTTCGCCTTTCTGTCTCATACCACTATATCAGGTTTAATAGTTCCATTTTCTAGGTACGTAACTGTATGAAGTCTCAAAATTGTCTTTGGAGGAATTATCTTTGAGATAACACAAAGGTGCACATATTGAAGAACGTCTTCAAAATTGCCTGATCTATTTCAGGCTTCCTTTGCTTCTGCTCCTTTGATACGTTGGTCTAGTGGTCTTCACCAATTCGCTTTTGATATCACTATTGTAATACACGTTCCTATTCCAATAGCTTCTTGCCAAGAACTGACAGCTTGTTTTTGCTGGGAAAAATTTATAAGATATTGGTTGGTTGTTTTTGTTTTACGGCATATCAACCCTTTTCGGGTTATTTAATGCCAAATCCAGTTATTTTGAAGAAAATTTTTTTAATAGAATATATTTTTTTCCAAGTCGTTTTCTATTTAACCCATAGTTGGGACCTTAACAAGTACTACCACTCTGGGTCAAAGTGGACCTGGGAGCAATGGTAATTAAAGGGTGGCTCCACACTCTTCAAAGCCCGCAAACTGGGGCCCTCACCATTGGATATAGTTTACGGTCATATCCAGGACCATAAGATATTGGAGCTGGATGAATGTTCTTTTTATTTAGGTCATTATAAATGATAATGGACTATCATTTCTGATGACCCAAATAAAAAGAACATACCGAGTTCCAACCTCTGATTTCCTCTATAAAACGTTCACAGCAAGAACTCGTCTAACTATAACCACAGCAAAGAACTTTCCTATGTCTTCCTCTATGTACCTAAGACCAAACAGACTTTCTATAAACAGCTTCTTTTCAAGAACTTGTGAAGCACAATGCTATGGAACTGCTTCCCAGTTAACTACAACAAAACCATCTTCAAGTCCAATTTCAACAAATGTAACGTGGCCGTTATACTCAAACAATGTTCGTTACAGTTCAAACCTCTCATGGACCCCCACACCAGCCGTAGCCAGCCATTTCTCATCTTTGGCTTTACACGTCCATCTTCTTCGATGCACACTTTGCTACTCTCAGACCACATGCTGTCCTTTTTTTCTTTTGCTTGTCACGCAAACCCACGCACACTTCCTAATTTGCATATGTGCTTTTTTTGGTTACTGCTGCTAATACCTTTGCAAGCCAGCTATCCTACAACTTCTGCTGATATTTTCACATATGCTCACACGTGCTGTGTTACAAATACAAATGCTTGTCGAGCCGTCCCGTAAAACTATGGTTCACAGTATGGTTGATCACCCAATTGACAATCTCACAAACCCTTATCCTCAAGTGGCTTTTGGCCTTATCCTGGTTGTAATTATAATTCCTCTAAATTTCAGTCCACCAATCTGGGGAAAAAAAACAAAAAAAAAACAAAAAAAAACAAAAAAAAAAACATACCAATCTAAATTAAAATCGGTTGCTTTCTGTTTTTCTTGACAAAAGAATCCGAGGTTGCTCAAATGACATGCCTAAATATCACACAAATAGAGAATCAGCAGGAGAAAGCAGGTAACTGTGGCTCCATGGTTAACGACATTTCGAACAGAACCATTTATTTAATGCACAAAAGATTCCAAAGTTCGACAGGACGCACCCAAAAAAGGTCGGAGGTTACATCGACCAAAACGTTATGAAAATGACATTCAAGATGAGAATAGTAGTCCGGATAATCCAAATAGAACGAATAATCAATGCTCATCTAAAAAATTCAGAAACATTTGATTTATGCTGGATACATATTTCAAATCTTGAATGTTTTTTTTTTGTTTGTTGTGTTTTCGTTTTTTAAACTACATGTTTATAAAATTTGTACGTCCTTGACCTTGTTGAGTTACCAATCGAGGTTCGCCTTGGAAGGCTTCCTCCATGTATGCTTCGATTCGATCCTAGCAAGTGCACCATACCATTGCCTATAAGTACCGCTGCCTTAGCTGATAAACATTTCAGCAATTGCCTCTCCTTTTCTCAGATGTCTTTGATCTAATAATGGAGAATGGAATTGAGAAGTTGCCTCTTGGGTGGGACGAGTGATGATACAACACGCACCTGGGAAACATTACTGGTACAATCAAGGCAGATCACCATAACCACCGCCCACACCTATCTACTTTCTTCCAATCCCTGCTCATATTTCGTACCCCCCATCACCCACTCCATCGCTTCATATTCATAACCTTCAAGGAAATCTGACAGGAGTAATTACATTAGTCATAAAAATGGTAATTCTGCCAGCAGATATTGGCCTGGAAAACAGTTTCTCTGCAGCTCAAGAATCAAGCAATCAAATTTACAGTCAGGCTGGAATCTTCATCTGAAGATTCTAGCCTGAGAAAGCTTGATTTCCTCAACCTTGTGGAGCAGTCAGAGTCAATTCATTGTTTTAAATGTTAGAAAAAGTGTCGGAGACTGGACTTTTGCATAAAGGGCCAGAGCCAGACTCTAGACCCTTTCATGAACAGCCAGAGCCAGGCCCTTTCATGACAGCCAGAGCCAGGCCCTTTCATGAACAGCCAGAGCCAGGCCTTTTCATGAACAGCCAGAGCCAGGCCCTTTCATGAACAGCCAGGCCCTTTCATGAACAGCCAGAGCCAGACCTTTTCATGAACAGCCAGAGCCAGACCCTTTCATGAACAGCCAGACCATTTCATAAAGAGCCAGAACCAGAGCTGGAACTTTACATAAAGAGCCAAAACCAAACTTTTTCATAAAGGTTCGACTCTGGCTCTGGTTCTGGCAATAAAATAAAACTGTTTCCCACATCTTGTTATTTAATGAAGCAAATAATGTCTGAAGTTTGCTTCTTTTTTTTTTTTTTTGTAAAAATTTTCAAAAATAAATAAATTAGCCTTTTGACTAGGAACAAAGTGTAGTATCCGTCATGATACTATACTTTATCTTTACTGTTCTCAGTCACCAAAAGAAAAATTATCGGCCGAGGTTACATTTATTTGTCCCAATCCGGAGTACCATTTTTTTTTTTTTTTATGGAGCTGAATTTTCCTCACACTGAAAACTAGCCTTGTGTCAAACTTGACCCTCATGTGGTTTGGTTGTTTTGCTTTACAGCATATCGACCCCTTTTGGGGCTATTTTACGCAGAATCCAGCAATTTCTTCAAGTTCTTTATGCCTTCAAATACATATCCATGATGTTTGGTTTAGTTTTGTTGCTTTTTAGAGAAAAACTGTTTTCATTTTTGACTTTGTAGAACATGATTGAGGGAAAGGAAAAAATAAAAAAAATAATACCAACGTTTGGTGCATTTTAGGTCAGGAAGTGTCCTCGTGGGGGGGGGGGCAAATAAATAAGTACTTATAAAATAACAGTCCAACAGTGGTCCTGTTGCTGTTAGACTGAGATATGATCCTGTATAGTCCTAGGAAGAGAAGGGGGTAGTTTATTGCTAATTGCCCAAGTCACACCTATGAGAGAATGTCAACAGGGCTGCTCAGGCATTTTTGTGGGATAGAGTGTGCTTCTACAAGTGTGCTGGCTTTTCAAAACCTCATATGTATGTTTCAATTTGAACAATGGTGATACAATCATATTGTGGGGTCTATCTTAATGCTGAACAATGCATGGCAACAATATACTTATATTAAAGATATAACTGTGGAATTTTCACGGATCTAACTAAAAAATAAATTAGAAAGTAATTTTTTGGGAAGGGGGGGGTGGCACTTATGCAGAATAAGAACCATGCTACAGTTGGAATGTTCCAGGTAGTTTATGTAAAACGATACCAAACAAAAGTTTGTTTTTTGTTGTTGTTTTTGTGCAAACGACGGTCAATTTTTTCAATGAAAAATATATCTTAATAACTATATAACTATGGATCGTCCAGGCGTCTTTGCTTAAATCTTTATATATATATATATATATATATATATATATATATATATATATATATATATAATGATGATAAATAAAGACGAAATGTTGATGAACACAGAACTCGGTTTGTTCCTTTATTTCTCTATTTTGTCGGAATATTATTTCCATTATTTTCATCATATATATATATATATATATATATATACTTTTGGCGGAGTTGTACAACCATCACCCCCTGCGTAATTTCTATACTGATAGGTTTTTTGAAAGTTTTTCACTGGATTATTATTGATTGGACACTAAATAACCAGATTATGAAAAAAAAAATTGAAAAAAAAAAAAAAATCATTATTTCGACATTTGAAAAGGGTGCTCACTTTTTTAGTTACAACATTCTGGTAAATCCGTCACCCATTTTGTAACCAATAAAAACGCGGGTAGATCAAAACCATAGAAAGTAAAAATGACATTTGTAAATCATAAATATTTTTGTTTCTCAAAGAAACAAAAAAAGATAGAATGAACATGACTTTTTTATTGTTTTGGTACTCATGCACTTTATTGATCCGTGCTGAAATAATATTATTTAAAAAGCCATTCTTAACATGGGGAGGGTGTCTTGTACTTATTCTGTACTTTAACCTTATAATTGAATAAAAAAAACATAAAACTTTAATTAAACTTGGAAATATGATTTTAAAAATAGCGCGGATCAGTAAGTGCATTAGCACCATTGTTTTTTTATGAAAATAAAGTTTCGAGTTCTTTTTTTTTTTTTTTTTTTAAACTTATTTAGTTTTTGGGGTTTGTATTACTGTACACATAGATTCGAAAAAGTTGTCAAAAAAACAAATATGTAACAAATAAATGTTATCAAAGGCAATATAAGTTATTTTTCTACCTAACTGGATATGTTTTTAGTGCTTTTTTTTATTTAATGTAGCATGTTTTTTTAAATTAAATTTTCATATCGTACACCTCCCGATACATTGTTTTGTCACCATGGGACCATTTCATATCTTCCGTGTTTAGAAGAAAAGAAAAAAAAAAAATGGGTGACCAATTTACCAGAACGTTATAACTAAAAAGTAAGCACTCCTTTCAAATGTCGAAATGATGATTTTTTTTTTTTCCATTTTTTTTTTTTTTCATAATCTGGTTATTTAGTGTTCAATCAATAATAATCCAGTGAAAAACTTTCAAAAAACCTATCAGTATAGAAATTACGCAGGGGGGGGGGTGATAGTTGTACAACTCCGCCATACTTTTTATTTGTTTTTACATAAGTAGTAATATGTTGCTACACAGTCTTGAGCATATTTCGGTCAGCTACTTTTTAGTAACTAGAGATTTCTTCAGGCGATACAGCTTATACAATAGCAAAGTTTGCAATGAAAATATCAGGCCACCTACGTCATCGGAAGTTAATATCAAGAAGTTTCGTTAAATGCTGTTAAAAATAGGAATAAGAAATAGGATTTGGTTGTACGTAAAGAAGACTAAAAAGTGATGTGGATTAGGGTCTGTGTTGAGATATAGTAGGAGTAAAAAAGAAAGGATCCTGGGAGGGGGGGGTGAAGCCTAAATAGCCGAGATGAAGATCCTGAAAGACTAGAAAAAACAGTATATAATATATATATCCAGACTATCCATTCATGTGTAATCACCTTTTTCTTCACCATATTCCCTCTGCTTCACTTTTTTTGTTTTCAAGTAAGATCTTTGACTTACTTGTTGTTTCATCAAATACTTCTGCATGCAAAATCCGATCCTGCATTTTGCTAATTCCTACCCTCTGATGAGAAGGAAAGTATTTCTTCGAAACTCCGCTGATTAAGGACTATCCACTTATCTAGTGTTTCCTTTTCAGATTAAATATGTTTTTAACTCATTTCAAAGTGTTTTTTTAACATATTTTATTAACTGTTTGCTCATATTATAAGCTCTATTTCCTATTTGGTTTTATCGAGCTTTTACATCTGGCTGAGATAATTTTATAAATATTAATTCTTTAATATTTATAATATACTTTAATTTTACCATCTTTATGCAAATCCAGCTGTTTTGTTTGTGTGTATATATTCCTGTGGAAATATTCTTTATTGATTTATATTTCCTTTTTATATATACCAATCCTTATTTAAGAAGCTCAATGTAAATACAGAGCATATAATGAATAAATAGCAAAAGTCTATATTCCAAATATTCAATATATATATATATATATATATATATAGCACAGCATATTGAAATCTAGATAAGATGCCTACACAATTTTTCAATGTCATAACTAATACATAAGTGTTTAAATACAGTACTTATCTGATAGCTAAATGTTTTGGTTTCGATTTTAGCTGATGGCACCCAAGTCAGATTTCTTTTTAAAACTTTTGAAAAATTGCAGCCATCTTGTTTTTAATAAAATAAATCGAAACGGAAAATTACCTCCCTTTTGAACTCTCCTGTGTCTTACATAAGCAAATACAACCGTTTTCTTCAAATTCTATTTTCTTTAATAAATAATCTTTTACCTAATCGATTTTTGCAATTTTTGGATATAATCATCTTAAAAATACGAGGAATATGTAGATGCCATTGTTTTCATGTTAAATTCAGTTTTACGATTTCCGAAATTTCGTTCTGATAGTGTAGAAGTGCTGAAAACTTTCATTGATAACTCGTGGAAGCGCAAGATTTCCCACTTTAAATTTCAGGCATCGGAGTTGAGCATTTTGACTGATAAATACGCAGTTCTCTATGCTGTATAAAAATAAGAACATAAAAAATATATTTTTATAACGGCAAATGGCCAACAAGGTTTTACGGTTAATAAACCAGTTTATAATGGGGAAATAACTTGCGTTTGTGCCAACAAAGAAGAAATTACACATTTTCTGTGGTGGAATGGGGTCGTAAACGGATGGTAACATTTAATGCTATTAAAACTAAACTTCTTTTCTTTAACAACTGCGAAAAACCATGAAAAATAACAACCTACATGAAAGCTTATTCCTTCAAACTCCTCGACCTAACATTCAACATGAATTGGAACAAATACATTGAGGACATTGCCGAAGCTGCTGCAAAGAAGGTGGGCTCCCTCTATCATACTAGAAAATTACTCACACCAAAAAGTATCCTACATCTTTTTTAATGCCACAATTCACCCATGCAAGGAGTATTTATTGTTGCCCACATCTGGGCGGGTGCATCTACCACTAGTCTCTCACTCTTAGACAGGGTCCCAAAAAAAGAGTCTCAAATTTAATAGGTCCTACATTGTTGTCCCATCGTTGCAATGTTGCATTCCTGTATCTGTTTTACAAGTATTTTAATGGAATGTGCTCCAATCAACTCCTAGCACTTGTGCCCCCTCGATATACATACTCCCTACTAACCTGACAAGCAGCAAAGTCTCACCCCTTCAATGTTACAGTCCACAGATGCTAGAAAACCTTTTACTCTAATAGTTTATTTCCTTGGACTACTAGACTTTGGAAGGTTCAATGAATGTTTCACCCAACCATATTTCATTGTCATTGAAAAAAAAAAAAAAAAAAAAAAAAAAAAATCGCCCATTGTTCAATCCTCTTCACAGTGACTTAGTTCACAATACATTGTAGTAAAGTTCAAAATACAAATATCAAGTATCATCGTTCGATTGTGCTTTAAGCAGAAACATCCATTGCCAACACACACCTGTCATATCAATGGATCTAATGTTGATTTTATATGCCGGGCCTTTATGCTTGTTCGGTAATAAAACGTCTCAAATGTACTTGTGATGTAATGTCATATAAGGCATTAACTTCAGCTAAAAATCACCTGTTCTTTCTTTCACTGATTTTTTTTTCGATTATCGATATTTTTGAAGATATTCAGGTGGAAAAAAATGTATAAAAACAATGCCAGGCACAGAAAGTACATTTGTGTGAAATTTCAAAAAATTTCATAAATAATTTTTTTTTTTTTTTTTTAAATTGGCCCAGCCGTTTAGGAGTCCTTAGGAAACGAACACACACACACACACACACAGTTCCTATATATATATATATATATATATATATATATATATATATATATATATACTAGCATTTCAGCCCAGCGTTGCCCGGGTGTTTGGAGGTGTATGTTGAGCAAAAAAAAAAAAAAAAAAAAAAAAAAAAAAAAACGGTCAATTTTTTTAACTTTGACCCCTATTATGACCCCTTAAAATTTATTCTTTTGGGCTCAAATCAAGTTATTAAGTTAGATCCATGTCCAAGGAACCCATATCTAAAATTTCAAGTGTTTAGACCCAAAATTGTCAGAAGAGTTTGGTACAGTTCTCAAAGGTCAAATCGTTGAACTTTGACGCCTTAACAGCCAAATTTCTGGCTGAAAACCGATCATAAAGATTTTCCCAAATCTCAGTACCCTGTATATCAAATTTCGAGTATGTACACTTAAAATTGACAGAGTTATTGCGTAGGGAAATGTACACACACACAGACACGTTCACTTTATATATATACAAGAATAAAAAAGCATTGGAAATGCAAAAGGATATAGGGATGGTATGCCAAAAAGTATACAAACAAGATAGCTATGAATGGCTAGGCACATGGAAATAGAATTGCATCCAAAGTATAGCCCTATAGCTTTTCTCCAATCTTCATTCCGTGCCATCATTACGGTTGTAAAAAGCTATAGGGCTATACTTTGGATGCAATTCTATTTCCATGTGCCTAGCCATTCATAGCTATCTTGTTTGTATACTTTTTGGCATACCATCCCTATATCCTTTTGCATTTCCAATGCTTTTTTATTCTTGTTAATTAGTATTTTTACTTACAGTCTTATTTTTAAACTTACATTCATGATAGTATTGTCTTTTTTAGGAGGCGGCTCATTGCCGCCTCCATTAGTAGCAGTTCGCTTCCTGCTGGGTTTTAGGTCTTTGGGTTTTGGGCCTTAGGAGTTGCCTCTTGGTCCTCCATCGGTTCTATATTACATAGAGAGTGCTACCGCCTCTCTGATAAAACAGAGTATTATA
This sequence comes from Euprymna scolopes, assembly GCF_053919585.1. NCBI lineage: Eukaryota > Metazoa > Mollusca > Cephalopoda > Sepiida > Sepiolidae > Euprymna > Euprymna scolopes. The sequence goes on along the minus strand of NC_136516.1, from coordinate 87,183,918 downwards.
AAGTTCTAAAATGTTCATACCTTCACTATTAAATTTTTCTTAGTTCATTCTTTGGCGTTTTGGCAAAGATTTGGCAGTTTTTGATATTTATATTTATAATAGTTTGTGCATGAGGCAGCTTTTTCCCCCTTGGGATCCCTGTTATACCGTGCTTTTGAGTCAGCACGTGAGGCAGCCTTCTTTTTTTCTGGTTCTTTGTTATAAAGAGCACGTGAGGCAGTTTTTTTCCCCTCGGGATCCCTGTTATACTGTGCTTTTGAGTCAGCACGTGAGGCAGCCTTCTTTGCCTAAGGATTTGCATGATACTTAATTTTTATTATTTCAGCATTTTTCTGATAGTATTCTTTTTGCTCAGATAATACCTTGACTTTGTTTTTTTCATAGTCTATATTTCTCTGAGCTTTTTTACTACGGGCTGACTTTGGCATTTTTTATTAAATGTAAACATATAACACTTATGTGTATCACTATAATATCACTTATCTTATAGCAAGACAACTCTCGTAGAATTGAGATACTGCCCCGTCACCAATAGTTAAAGTGTGGAACGATATATACACCAATAGTGTAGTTGTTATCTTTATATGAAGTCCTAATCAGTGACAGTGTGAGGTTACTTGGTTAATTTATTGTAGTTTATTTTAGAAAACTTACTTGTTTTTATTAGTAGATTGTGTATAGTAGCCACAATATCTAGTTATTTTTGTGGCTAGGGCTTGGATTTTGATTCTTTTTGGTCAGCTTCCAGTGAGTTCTTAGAAGATGACTTTCTTGCAGTTTCTTTTGCGGTTAATTTAACTTATTTCCTTTGGCGTTTGGCGAGTTCTTAGAAGAACTGGTCTGATCTACTTTTCTTAGCGAGCGAAGAGATTCAGCTGCATTTAACAATGGTTGCTATAGTGTATTTTTGCGCATGCGTGAGAATTTCAAGTTTCCTTCTTATTTTTCAATAGTTTGACAGTAGTCAGGTGTCTTTCTGCCAAGAGCGACAGACGTCAGTGTTAGCCGTGATCGTCTAGAGGTTAGGACCCCACGTTGTGGCCGTGCTAACCTAGGTTCGAATCCTGGTCACAGCATTGACATTTTGTACATATTTTACAGTCCAAAATCTGAAGAATTATTTGTTTTTATAACATTGTTTTTTGACGTCGTACTTGCTGATAGGTTACTCTTATAACAATTTTGATCAACTGAGATAAAGATTCCGTGGTTTCATTAACGCTGGTGGGTTACTGTTTAAAGAAAAAACCTTAACGTTCACCTCAAATATTCAGCGTCCAAGAAATATAGGCCACTGGCAAACTGGAACGTCTGTGAGCATCCGGTGTATTATTTGGAGCTGTCCCTTTTGAGAGAAGTTCCGTGTTCGAAGTGGTCTGTCTACATTGGATATATAGTGTTTAAAACTTGTTATTACACGTAATCTTATTTAATTATGGAGTTAGCTAAAAAGCGATGGGTCACTGCACTTCTCCGTGTAAAGAGCAGTCGATTGATGCTTGAACTGTTGTCAGAGACTGTTCGTACACCGAGATACATCATCTCAAAAGAAAGAAGAAAGAAGAATAAAGAAGAAAGAAGAACAATTGGTCATTTTTGTACCCTTTTTTTTTTTTCTCTCTTTTGGCATTTTAACCGACGTTCTGACACTCGCTGGATTCGTAAGACGCTTCTCTGTAAGAATATGTGCTTTTTGAAACTTATAAGTTGATTTTAGTTGAGATTTGGATAGTTTTGTTTTGTAGGCGTATATAGGCGTGTACGGGCCATCCCTATATAGAGAGTGCTACCGCCTCTCTGATATTATAAAACTCAAATGATCTTGTAATGAGTGTTGTAACCCAACATCCGGTTTACGACTTCCGGTTTCTCAGTCGTACATAAACATAAACCCATAACAGCGTAAATTAATAAATACAAATCGCTGGACTAGTTTCGTTCGAACAAACGGACATCCTTAGAAAAGCGAATGTCTTAAATTTATTGAATAAAAAACTTCAAGATATTGGAAGCAAATGCAAAACGTTATTACAAATAATACGTACACTCATCGACCTATTTCATATATACGATATATACTACACTTAATAATTTAGGCGACAATAAAACGTACTGTTTTACTGTGTACGTTTTCAACGTCCCAAATTTTTGGCATTTAAATTATCCAAATAAACAATTGTTAAACTTTCTACTTTTTTTGTTACATTATTCATTTCCGTATTATGTTTAAGTTATTTTAACGCAATTCTCTTACAGTAAATCCAATTTAACCCGTTGACAACCATAAGAGCATTTTACAACAGCGATTTACGCGACAATAAAATGTATTGTTTTACTGTGTACGTTTTCAGCGTCCCAATTGTTTTTGGGGTTTTTTTTTTTCGCATTTAAATGAAAAGATATATCAAAATTTGAATTTAACTTTAAGTATTATGGTATCTGTTCAGTGCACATTTACCTATAAGTATGGCAAACCACTTATAATTCAATGGCTGTAAACAATTATAAACAGAACGACTAATAGAAATCTATCTATATTCTTTTCCATTTTAATATACTTTCATAGAAATGTTTCTGTTATGTCACAAAGAACATTTTTTTTACGTCACATACATTAATACCATAGCTAATATAACATACTGACCCAACGGGTCACGGGTAGTCTAGTGTATATATATATATATATATATATATATATATATATATATATATATATATATATATATATATAAGCGAAGATTGTTAAACAAGATAATTCTACTGCTTCATTTGACTATTTTTTATCTTTATAATTCTTCTGATTATCTTTCTTTAAATAAATAAATAAATAAATAAATAATGTACGTTTAATACGTATCATGAACGGTATTGATTCTCCATTAAACCCTCTTTAGGTGACAAAAACAAATGAACAAAAGATCTGAAGAAAAGAGAATTTTAAAAAGGAGCCAAGATTGTGTATAGAAGTCAGAAATCAAAGAACGAACGAGTGTTGTGCCAGGAGAGACGCTGACAATGTAAATTCCGGGCGGCATAAACGAAATGGCAACAGATAGGAAAACTTGGAAGTCATTCACGAAACGTCTAACCTTAAGCACAAGACAAGACAACGAATCTTCATTATATTTTTCTTAATCTGTCTTTCTCGGAAACTACTGGGCTTATTTGGCAGATATTTTGTATGGCCCTTTCTTACGGTATCCGTTCAATGCACAGCTAGGGATAAATAGGGATTAGTCACTACAAACACATTTGCTGTAGAAGTTTTCTCCGAAACTACGGCGCCGATCACACTTAAATAAAAAATAAACACAAATTTAACTAAACTCAACCACTTATTTGATAAAGCACTTATTTTAAGTCAATTAAGCTTTTATATAAGCAATATCGCCTGAAGAGGTCTCTAGTTACTAGTAACTGACTGACTGAAACCTGCTCATGAATGTGTAGAGACATAATTATGCTTATGTAAAACAAATAAAAAGTAATATATATATATTTTTTTAGAGGGAATTAGACCCGGAGTCTAAAGAGTAGAGTTTATTTTAATGTATTAGTAAATGTATTAATACTTTTAAGAGAAAACAGTGCCCATTATACCGTAGATATATAATAAGCTCAATAGGTATAGGCATCCTAGAGCTATATTGATATTAAGTAAAATGATTCATAATTGTGAATTAAAAATCAGTTTCAAAAGAATTTGACTTTTAATTGTATCTTTACAGTTACCCAAAAGGTGCCGAGTTCAATCCTGAACGAAGGCAGTAAAAAAGTAACATTCAAAACAGAGAATCAGCAACTATGTCCCAGAGCCTAGCTGGAGTCCGAACACGGTACCCCCGTAATAATAGTAATAATAATAAAGGGTTGGGTTCGAGACTCCTAACAAACGATTCCCCAGTTCGAGACAAAACACCTGATGAAGGCCGGAGGGTAAAACGGCCGAAACGTTGTGACCATAACAACCAAGATGAGGAAGTCAGTCCGATTATCTCAATCAAGGATTTGATTTTGTTTGTTTTTTTCTTTTTGAAACTGATTTTTAATTCACAATCATGAATCGTTTTACTCAATATAAATATATATATATATATATATATATATATATATATACCCTAGCAGGGAGACCCGACGTTGTTCGGTATTAAATAATGATCAACAAATGTTTCACACGCCCATAAGTTTGTCATTGAAATCGGTTTAATTGCCCATTTTTTAAAAAATCAAATCAATTGATAACCTACTCTAGTTGGGGACCCATTGCAGTGCAATGGGAGGAAGCTTCGCATGCTTCCTTGCAGTGACTTAGTCCATGATACATTGTAGTTTACATTGCACTGTAGAGAACCTACTGTTGATTTTATAAAAAATATCGTTATATGATGGCTTGAGTTAAAGTTTAAAATTCAAAAGTCAACTATCATAGTGTAATTCTGCTCTAAACAGAAACGTTCATTTTTAACGCACTTCTGTCTTATCAAAGAACATACTGTTGACTTTATATGCCGGATCATTCTGCTTGTGCAGTGATTAAACTTCTCAAATACACTACTGATGTTAGACTTTATAAATTACTTTATTCCTTCTTTGATTGAATTTCTTCAATTATCGATACTTATAAGGGACATCCCGATACAAAGCATATCTAAGAACACTCCCAGACACAAAGTATGTTTGCATGAAATTTCATAAAAATCGGCTCATTCGTTTTGGAATCCATAAGGAATTCACTTATACACACAAAGTGCCTTTTATATACAAGTAGGGATTATATTAGATCCTATCATGATAAAGGGATACTCTATGTTGTAGATAGAGCGTCAATATAAGAAATATTGAAATAATGAAAATAAAATTAGAAAATTTACAAAATTTATTAAATCGTCAAGTATTCATCCAAAGAATTAAAAAAAAAAAAAAATTTAAAAAAAAAGAAAAAAAATGACCCTTATTCCATCCATGAAAATATATTTTTAATGAAAAATCCAGACCCCCTCCCCCCTGCCAAAAAAAAAAGTTGGCTCTGAATTGGGATAAAAATAAAAATGGCGTCAAGCTAGATGGATTTCTCATTCGCTGACTGAGGACTGAAACAGATATTACACTTTATTCCTCTCCAATTTATCTGAAAAGATGGATTTTCACCACGCAAAATGTTAGGCACGCATAATTGCAATTAATATGTCCGACACCTTGAAGTTTTCCTCATCCATTTTTCATACGTCACCATTGAATGTGAAAATTGGACGCACATTGTTTAACTTGCTGTTTGTCTGTTTAGTTAATAATTAAAAATATTGGAAGATTGATTGCCGGACAGTTTTTTCCCCATATAATCGATAAGCAACACAAAATAAAGACAAAATGAAAGAAAGAATGAACAAATCGTCCTCTCGCCTACCACCCACTAGGAAAGTGATGGTGCACGCGGTTTCTGGTCCCATCCGATTCCAGCCCTTGGAGTAAGTTTCCAGCCTCTAACCGAGTAAAGTGAACAGCCCCTCCCCTCCACTTGCCAACAGAAAGCTTCCAAGATGCCCACTCTTTATTTTCAAGGTTTTCATTTATTACTATAGACAACAAAAAAACTGGTAAAGAAACAACTACCGTACTGGGATGGGTGGGTGGGTAATTACACCAAGTCCTGGTAATTGCACCAACTAGCTAAAAGTGCTCTTTTGTGGCAACCACGCATATAAAGAGCACTTTTTTTTTCTTTTTTTTTTTTTAGTTAGTGCAATTACCCCCGGATTTGATGCAATTACCCCCGGATTTGGTGCAATTACCCCAAAGTGCAGTGTACATAACAAATACCGTATATTTTGGCGGATCAGGCGACTATAGTTAAAAAATTATAGTTAAAAAAAAAAAAACAATATTTCATAAGATACCGGATGTTGCAATCTTTAGCCTAGGCTAAACAAACCTGGTTTCGTGATTTAGAAGTCGTCTTATACAACCGATATATGATAAATTTATTAAAATTTACTCCAATTTTGTACCTCGTCTTATCTGACGGTCGCCTTATATGCCGAAATATGCGGTAAATATCCCTACTTTCTTGCCTTTCCACGAGGGCAGAGTTACACGCAAGGTCGGTTTTTAATGTGGGGAAAATCCAGCTCCATCAAAAGGGACACTCTGGATAGGACCAAAAATTAAAATTGTCTCAGTCATGAAGAATTTCTCCTCCACTGACCGAGGATAGAAAAGGTGAAGTGTAACATCAGAACAGATACTACACTGTGATATTGGCCCGAAGACCAAGAATATTACCAAAGGCAAGATAAGTTACTCTTCTACCTACTTGGATAATTTTTTTTTTAATATGTTTAAACTTATTTTAAAACGATTTTTTTTTTTTTAAGTTTGAACCACATGCAGTGCCGAGTTGCTAAGTTAGAACGAGAACAAGATGGCTGACATGAGACGGTTATCTGGAGAGACTCAATAATTGTCCAAAAATCAAAAATGAAACAAAATACTGATATAGAAATCCAACCACTAACTCCCCGGCCTCTCCCAAATTGCATTCATCTTGGAAGGACATCACCCACTCTCCAAACTCCATCCATCGGGGAGGGGGGTATTTTTTTTCTTTTCTCTTCTCTCCTATTTAGATTTCACCTCCAACTCAGATATTTGTCTGCTCGTTTTCAGTTTTAAACAAACCGGAAAACAGTGAGCAGTCTATCATTTAGAAAGGGTTGGTAAGGTTATATTAACCAAATATTTTACCCCCCCCCCCCACGCACAAACTAAATGATTCTCTCCCATTAATTGTTTAGACATAAAATTTTTCAACTATTTGGGAAATTTTTAAGTCGGACAGCCCCAGGAGTATGGTGATTAAGGGTTCTAGTAAGGTAGACATTTTCTAGGCATAGTTACAAAAGATGACCAATAACATTTATTCCAACCTCCCACCCACCCGAACACTTTTGAATGGCCTTGTGCCTAATTTGTTAATTTAAATTTTTTATATTTTCTGCAAATAAATATTTCAAAGTGCAAGATCTGTTCTGTTCTCGTTTGGTAAAAAAGATATCTTTCTAGACTGAGGCAATTTAATTTTTATTTTGTTCCAATCCAGAGTAGCCATTTTTTTTTTTTTTTTTTTTTTTTTTTACAGGGCTACATCCCTCCCCCTACAATAAATGAAACAAATATATAAGTAATTGTTACCAAAGGCAAGATAAGTAACTCTTCTACCTACCTGAATACGTTTTTTTTGTTTTGTTTTTGTTTTAACTTATTTTAAAGCGACTTTTTAAGTTTGAAACAGTGCTGAGTTGTAAAGTTAGAACGGGAATATGATGACCGACATAAAACCGTCATCTGAATAAATTTTATTTCTATTTTTGTGCCAATCAAGAATGGCCTTTTTTTTTTTTTTTTTTTTTAACTTACAGAACTGAATTTTCCCCACAAAAAAATAAAATAAAATAAAATAAAATAAAAAATAAAAAAAGCGATCTTGTGTCTAACCCTGTCCACGTGGGTGGGCAACTAAATAAAGGCACAGTCTCAGTGAGTATCTGTGTGAAATAAAGGCACAGTCTCAGTGTAGTATCTGTTCTGATACTACACTTCATTTTTTTTCTGTCCTCGGTTAGTGAAAGAAATCCTTCCAGACTGAGGCAACTTTTATTTTTGTCCACATTCAGAGTGCTTCTTTTTTGGGGGAGCTGAATTTTTTCTTTACATTAAAAACCAGCCTTGTGTCTAACAATGCCCTCCTGGGGAGGCAAGTAAAAAGAGACGACTTTTCATGTTTGTTTGCATGTTTCTTGTCTCTAGGTGACTATATATATATATAATAACTATTTACTATAATAATTATTAAATACCTACAGACATTAGTGTTTCATCCTTTCGGGAATCTTCAGTGCAGGGTGTCATGATTAACACCAGTCAATAGATTCGAACCCGGCGACAGAAGCTATCTCTGGCTTCATCAGCAAGGATCTAATCCATTCAGCTACCGTTAACAGCGAGAAAAGCTGTTGAAATTTAAACATTTATTTCATTAAATGTTTTTAACGTCAGTCAGAATTATCTAATCATTATATGACGATCTGTGCATATATAACTGTTAATAGTTTAATTATTGAAATTCAAGATACAAGTGCATAGACTAAAGTGGATTTCTGAAAATCTCATTAAAAAATATAAATTAAGGTATTAAATCTGTCATAATGCATTTTTGTCAAAATCCAGAGTGCCCCTTTTTTGTGGTGGTAGTGGTGGTGGTGGGGGGGGACTGGATTTTCCCCACATTAAAAACCGGTCTGGTGTCTAACTTTGCCCTCGTGGGGAGGGGCAAGTAAATAGGTACTAATAAAATAAACCTGGATGAAACCTGGATGATGTTTTTTTTTTTGTTGGTAACTTTGATAAACTTGATAGCCTCAGGCTATCATTAAACATCAATAAACAGAAAATTCCTTTCAATCTCTATATCAATAAAATCATTAGAGAATTATGATGAAAATGTAGACTGTTTTGGTGATACATACACTTCATTTTTTCCTATCTTCTGCCCTCGTGGGGAGGCAAGTAAGTCGGGATTTAGAAGTTATTGAACTTTCTATTTTTTCTTGCTAAATGAAATATCTAAACTGTGCATTTTAATGATAAAATTACTATTTCAAACTTAAAACCAACAGACAAACCAACACACAGACTCATGGCACAACGGATAAAAGTGCTTAGTACTAATCAGTTCAAAGTGACTTCCATACAACATATAGAGTTCCTGTATATGAGAGTAGTACCTGGACGTTCACCAAAAGATTAGAGCGAAAAAACTTGATAGCGAGTATGCCAGAATACTAAGAGCTGCTCTTAACTCGGAGAGAGCAGCTCTACGAGAGAGCAACTTCATGGACACCTTTCTCACATTTCAGCCTTGATATAAGAGCGAGCAGCTCTACGAAAGAGCAACTTCATGGACACCTTTCTCACATTTCAGCCTTGATATAAGAGAGGAGAACCAGATTTTGCTGGACACTACTGGAGTGCCAAGGATGAAACCCTCAGAGATGTTTTTTGGATTTGTTTTACACTCCACAGAGATTTGAAAAAGTGGTTGTTAAAATAAAAAAATTAAAAAAAAAAAAAAAAAAATATACAACAAATGTTACCAAAGACAAGAGAAGTTACTCTTCTAACCTAGCTGGAGAGTTTTTTTGGCGTTTTTACTTAATCTAAAATGGTTATTCGGCTCGAAAAATAAGTAATGTCAACCGGTACACGAGCACAAGAAAAAAAAAAAAAAAGACTGCGTAACAAATACATTGCGGTGATTTTTCCTTCTGCTCATGTACCGATCGACATTACTTGTTTTGCAAGCTGAATAAATATTTTGCATGAAGTAAAAAAAAAACCACCAAAAACCTATCCAACGAGGTAGATTGGTTGGTTGTTTTTGTTTTACGGCATATCAACCCTTTTCAGGTTATTTAATGCCGAATCCGGTGATTTTGAAGAAAAAATTTTAATAGGATATATTTGTTTTTTGCAAGTCAGTTTCTATTTAACCCATAGTTGGGACCCTAACAGGTACTACCACTCCGGGTCAGAATGGACCTGGGAGCAATGGCAATTAAAGGGTGGCTCCACACTCCCCAGAGCCCGCAAGCTGGGGCCTCACCATCGGATAGAGTTTAAGGTCATATCCAGGACCCCAACGAGGTAGAAGAGCAACTTATCTTAACATTTATTTGTTATCGTTTTGATTTTTTTACCAATTTTTCGAATCTCTGGATTGTAAAACAAACCAGTCTTTTTTGTTTGTTTGTTTTGTTTTTTTGTGGATGCTAAAAAGCAGGAATATGGCTCCAAATAATACAAATTATCAATCCTCATCTCAATAATTCAGAAACATAAAATTTCCAATCTTTCAAATTCAGGATATCAGCAGACCAACTTAAACCTCCTCCTTCAGACTGTCACCAATCTGACTGTCAAGATCAGTGTCAAGCTCTTGTCAAACTCATTCATGTGAAGCTAGCACATCATAGAAGATTAACTCCTTTCTTCTAATATGAAGATGCCACACGGTCTTTTCGTTTGGAGTTTGACTAACTCTCGCTTCCCTTATTTTGTCCTTTAGTCCTCACGTTCCAGGAGTGGTGTTTCTGACAAAGAGGGAAGAATCGCTGTTTTCTTGATCAGTATCTATTCCATCTAACACTTATCTGTGGCAAGTTTTTGATTTTGAAGTAGTTTTTTTTTTTTTTTTTTAGCTTCATACATAAAGTGGCTTCATGCCTTGTTTGGAGCGATTTCCATTAAAAAAAAAAATATTAAAATTCAACTTGCTTATTTTCTGTAACTTTGATGTCTCATAATAGTTTTCACTGATAAGCATATTCATAAGTTTTTCTGTTATTTTATTTTGAACTGCCACGTTTCGCTTGAGTGTAAATAAAAATAAACACTAGATGATTGCTTTCTGAAACAGATACTAAACTTTGATCCTAGCTCAAGGTCAGGAAAAATTAGTGGCGACTAATAACAAAAATACACACACACACAAAAATGATGGAATATTTAATGATGAAAGATTTGTTCATTTTGTCGGGGAGGGGGGGGCTCAAGTAAACGTGTCCAAGTTTTCCTGTTATTTTTATTTTTATTTTTTTGAACTGCCATATTTTTCGTATGTATCTCAATAAAATGAATCACAAAAGATTGTCTCTTTGAAAACGTAAATAAAAAAGAAAAAGTAAACAAATAGAAAAAGAAAAAAAAAGGATAAATGCAACATAAAAATGAATGATGAAAAGTAAACCCAAGAAACCCTCAAATATATATATTTTTTTTTATTCAAAAAAAAAAAAAAAAAAAAAAAAAAAAAAAAAAAAAACTAAGAAAAAATAGATTTACCCAAAAGAAAGAAATAACCCCAGACCAATATTTTACCATCACCAATTTAAAAAAAAAAAAGGGCTATAAAATCTAACGAATTACCATTCAGGAATTTTGATAAATCTGAAAAATTCGAGAAGTTACAAATGAGATATTAAAATAAACAAAATGAGTTTACCAAAATGGTACAATAAACAACTTGTATTTATTTTTGCCCCCCACCCCACCCCACACACCGACAAAAGGAGGGTGGACCGGTAAATTCACCCTTGTTCGTTCCTCTGTCGAAATTTTCTCAATAACTACACCTTGGAATTTTTTGAAATTTTGGACAAACATTAAGCATGATATGAGTACAAAAGTAAACAGAACGGAGTTTTGGGAAAACTCCGGTTGCCCCCCCCCCCCAGGGGTGCCTTTAATGGCTAAAATTGACACTTTTGTGCTTATTTAAAAAAAATAATGCCTTGGATTTTTATAAAACTTTCTGAAAAGTTGTAACTAACTGATTTCTATATAATTTTGTTTGTCTATACTTCGCAATAACTCTTGCATGTGCCCCCAGGGGTTCTTTTAGGGCTAATAAAAACACTCCATTTTTGAGACTATTTTACCATATTTGTCCAAAATTTTCTGTGTATGTCTATTTAGCAGATTTGCTCGGTGCTGAACTCAAATTAAAATATGTTAAGGCCTTGGGGACTTTTGGGGCTAAATTTTTTTTGGGGGGGTGGGGGGATGATGGACTTAGTCATTTCTTTTTTTGCATGGTGTAGAACTTTTTTTGCATGGTGTAGAACTTTTTTTGCATGGTGTAGAAGACTTCTACCTGGTCATAGCTGACAGAACACGAGCAAGTTACTTTGGTGGATTAAATAAAGAGTTCCGTTTGAAATTCTTGAGTTTGACGAGACCCACCTGAAGAAGGTCAGAGCTTGCATCTGCTGAAATGTTGTAAAAAAATTACTCAAATAATCCAATAATATACAAAATATTAATCCTCTTCTGAAAAATTCCTAAACAAAACAGTTACTATCCAAAAAATTTGTTTGTTTTTGAAACTGTTACATTCGCTCTAGACAAAACATGAAGCCATTTTATGTAAGTAGCTAATAAGAATGAAAGCCGATTACCGGAAAGAAAGATGCCTTCGGGGGGGGGGGTAAGTTTATAGCCTCATAGCTAGTCGAATGAATAAACCCCTCACTTCTCAGCAATAGAAAGCCTCCAAGATACCCACTACTCATTTTCTCATTTTAGTCCCAGGTCTCTCCCAAATTGCATTCATCTTGGAAGGACATTACCCACTCTCCAAACTCCACACCCCCAACGCCAACCGTTTTCTTTTTCTTTCCCATTTAGATCTCACCCCACACTTAGAGATTGGCCTGCTTATTTTTGGTTCAAGACAAACCGAAAAACAGTGGACAGTTTATTATTTAAAAAGAGTTGGGAGGGTATCACTAACCGAGTTTATTAGCCTTCACTTTTTCCTTACACTCCATGATTATATCCAATGAAATTATTGGCCTTAGTCTTGAATAGACCAAAGCAATATGTAAGAGGAAACAAGTTTTTAGTTCTTGGGATCTTGGGAGGGATGGGGGGTACTTGGGAGTCACGACTTATCAAGGCCCGAAAGCCACTCAAGTATAAGGGTTAATGAATGTAAGGTGGTAGTATAGTAACCGTAAATGGTGTATATTGGGTAGAATTTAGATTATTTAAGGGGACAGCTCAACAAGAACTTGTTTACATTGGACTTGAAGGCTACCATGTCATATTCAACCGGGAAGCAGTTAATTTAGATTAATTGAACAATTGTTCTCATCTTGAGCATTATCTGCACAACTTTTCAGTAGATGTAACCCTCGACATTCGTTCGGTGTAAATGTCACCATGTTTTGCCAAAAAAAAAAAAAATGGGGGGGGGTAGGTCTGCACTCTAAGGTTTCTAATTTTTGGATCTAGTTGGAAGTATGTTTACACGAATAATAAAGATAATTTAATTATCAAGGAAATTCAGAGGATGTAATTTTTAGCTTATTATATGATTAAATTTTAAATTAAATCCATAAACAAATTGTAAGTTCTTAGAAACATAATATTTACGAAACTAAGAGGTTGCTGGTTTCAGTATAATTGTCATCCATTTTTTAACCAGATGTACTTTTTTAGTTTTTTGATATGTTATCATTATGACCGATATGAGATAAAGGGAGGAAAGCAAAAAAGGAAAAAAAAAAGAGGTAGGAAAGGAAGAGAAAAAGGGGGAAGAAAGGGAAGAGAGGTAAAAAATTGAAGATGTTTATATGTGAGAAGAAAAAAAAACAGTAATTTTTTAGGCTTTTTTTTTTTTTTTTTTTTTAACTCTTTGAGATGAGGCTTCATAATTTGTATATGCATTCTTTCGTAAACTATTATCCCCATCTTCATAGTTGTTGTTTCACCACGTTTCGGCCAACTCATCCTCTGACCTAGTCAGGTTATTAACCATGACTGGATAGAAATGCTGAGTCTTGTGACTATTGTTGCATATCAGTAATGCTGTTAACACGGTACTGAGTTGAACCCTACTTACTTGTGTCGGGTAGCTGCAGAAATGGTTACCTTCTCCTAGCCATATTGCCTCAAGTAACAGCACTTAAATGGATACTCTACTCCACTAGATCAGATTAATTTTAGTCCAGGATCTGATAAGATCAAGGGACCAGAAATAATAATAATATGTGTGTGTGTGTGTGTGTGTGTGTGAACAAAGATGGCTGACATAGCAAACACGATGTTGAGTCTTCTATGGACTTTTTTCTTCTTGTAGCATTATACTGTCATGCATTTTTTCTAAGCAAATAATTTCTAATTTTTGTGAAGAGTATATGCACGAAAAAAAAAGACAGCATTGACATAATAATAACCGTTTGTTTCTATATAATGAAACGGATCTATAAACAAAATGTACCGAAATTTTAACATGCTGGAGGAGCCATTTTGCATGAAAAATAAATATTTGGATCTTGGAATGTAACTATATTTACATTCCAAGATCCAAATATATATATATGAATACTGTTATTCTTTATATTCTATGTATGTATGTGTATATATAAAATAAATACGCATCAAGTGCTCTTGAAAGACAAATTACAACATAATTTTACAAAAATAAACAAATATTTACATGTTACAGCATGTTAAAACAAGTTGGAGAAAGAAAAATCAGTAATAAAGATACTAGCTCTTGCACTGCTATTTAGTGACATATGTAAAGAGTCCATAGTTTCTGAGGAAAGTCTGAGGTTATATCGGCAGAAACGTTGTGAGAAAAAGAATGAAGACAAGTAATGCAAACTAACATTTTTTTGTTAGAATCAATAGCATTTCGTGATCAAATTAATGAAAATCAAAATCGATTTTTTATCATTTGAAATTTAAACTATTTTAATGTTTTTATTTCTTTTAATGATTTATTAAAAAAAACAAAAAACAAAAAAAAACAATCGAAATAAAGTTTAATCAATAATAAAAAGAAAAAACAGTGATTTATTTTTTCTTAACCAGTTTTTTGTTTTGTATTTTTTCTAATAACATTAACTAACTTAACGTTTCTGGATGAAATAAAATCAATGCAACACATTTTAAAGTATCATCCGATTCTTATCTAGAATTAAATCTAAAAAAAAAAAAAAAAAAAAAAAAAAAAAAAATGCAGAAAAATCTTTATGGTGTACGTATTTGTCATGGAATGAAAATGTCATATTCCAAAAATTATATAAATTGAGCAAGTAGGTTTCTTTTTGAAGAAAATAATTTTTTTACGATTTCTAGCGATTTTAATGGTAAATTGTTGCTATTAAATGCTGACTTTGATCTCAGTAGTTCGAATTGAGTTGTCTCCTCATTTATTTAACATGACGGATGAAAACACGTCTCGTTTCCTTATAAAATTTGATTTTCTTAGTTAAAAAAATACTTGATCAATTTATGTGATTTTTGGAATATTTTCTGCATAATTTTTCTACGTTTTTTTTTTTTTTTTTTTTTTTAACTCAGTTGATTTCTGGACTTGCACTTATCATTTCAATAAAATGAGTACATTTACTTGACCTCTAGGTCACTGTAGCAAAGTGAGACGCAAAGTTAGTTTATAGGGTGGAGTGGGGGAGGTCCAGCTGACCCCTAAATAGAGGGAACTCTGGATTTGAGTACAAAAATTGATGTTCAACTACAGGTGTACCCCAACTGACCGGCCATAAACAAAGCTCCTTTTTGGAGACCAACACCATCATCTCTTCCGATCCCCGGGTTAGGCCACCCTCTGAGGTAGGTAGTTATTTCATTGGATGCTCATTTGTAAAGAATACTAAGGTATTTACCTGCTTCAACCTCATCTCCCGTTAGAGGTCAGTGTTTAATGTGTGTGTGGGGAGGGGGAGGCCCGGCTTCCCAACAGGACACACTATTTTTTTTCTTTTTTAATTGACTTAGAAGAAAATATACTACACTTTGAATTATTTATTCGTAATACACTTTTTGGTACTTGTGCAGTTTATGAAGCATATGAAAATAACAATGGCTTTCATCAAGTTTAGTTTGTCTTTGATGACATTCTCTATCAACTGGTCTGATTATATATATATATATATATATATATATATATATATATATATATATATATTGGCAGCAAGTCATTATTCAAGCACGTCTGATTGAACATGACAAAGTTATTTTTTCCGATTTTTTGGGGTATCTTTTCAATTCACCAAATGGTCTTTTTATTTCAGCTGCTATGCTGTATATTATGGCACACAAAAGTTGTTGTTCAGCCATATTTTTCTCAAGCGCTTTCTATCGATACATCCGATCATGATCATTATCAGGGGCGATTGATATATATATATATATATATATATATATATATATATTAATGTTGGGATGATTAATTGGGATCGGAAGTCAGAAAAATTGTAAGTTTTGGGGGGTATCAGAATTGGTATCAACAAAATTTGTGCCTATTTTCCGATGCCAAAAACGATTCCTTTAATTATCTTTTTTTTTTTTGATTTTGTTTAAAACAAAATCTTCCACTGCTGGTAGTAGTAAGACAATCAATCAAATGTGGCAACAGTACTCCATCCTCGGACGTACTTGGCTCTTATATATTTTTTTTTTTTTTTTTTTTACACAGTGATCACCACTTATCAAGGCCCGGAAGCCACTCAGGGATAAGGGTTATTGCAAGTACATTAAGTTAGTGTGGAGATTTGATGAAGTGTTTAATTAAGGGGGCGGTTCATTAGGAATTTGTTAACATTGGACTTGAACACATCCAAGTTGTAGTCCGGTGGGAAGCAGGCAGACGGAACAGAGTTCCACAGGCGTGCAGTTCTAAGAAAGAAGCTTTGTTCATGGAATCTGCGTTTTGATTTAGGCACAGATATAGAGTGGGGGAAATTTTTCACAGTGGATTCAACTAGACGGGTGTTTTTCGTGAAAAATTGGCGAGGGGGGACCAGAGATTGGAGTTCAGACGAGCGCCTGCCATGGAAATAACGATAAAACAAGGATAGGCTCGCAATGTCTCTTCTGTGGGAGAGAGGTTGCAGGGTAGAGAAAAGGGCATCCCCCACTAAGCCACGAAGTCTATTTTGCACTCTGTCAAGGCAGGATAGGCTGTTTTTAGCAGCTCCTGCCCAGATATGGCAACAGTATTCCATCCTTGGACGTACTTGGCTTTTATATAGATAGAGAATTGCATCAGTAGTGAGATATCTTCTGGAGCGGTAGAAGGATCCCACCATCTTTCCAGCGACCTTGGCAACAGACTTAATGTATGTGTTCCATTTCAGATCAGGAGTAAAGGTCAAACGCAGAAGCTTGTCAAAACACGGGGCCTCACCCAGACGAGAGCCATCCATCACAATTGATGCCAGCTGGGGATCAGAGCGTTGATGACGTAAGGATAGGAGTTTGGTTTTGGATGCATTAAAAGGTAACCAGCCACATCTTCCCCCACTGAACCACTCGCTCGAGATCAGAGGAGAGAGAATCAGAGAGAACTTTGTCATTTACAGCCTTTGATGTGTTGCCGTAGATGGTCGTGTCATCAGCATAGATGTCAACGAATGATTTAATAAAAAATTTGATGTACGTTTTCCTTCTCAGATCAGGAGTAAACGTCAAACCTTGAGGTTTGTCAAAAGATGGAGCCTCTCGAAAACAAGAGCCATTCCTTTTGATTGATGCCAGATGGGGATCAGAGCGTTGATGATGGAAAGATAGAAGCTTGGTTTTAGATGCATTAAAATTAACCAGCCACCACTTTCCCCATTGCACCACGTGATCAAGATCAGAGGAGAGAGAATCAGAGAGAACTTAGTCATTTACGGGCTTTGAAGTGTTGCCATAGATGGTAGTGTCGTCAGCATAAATATCCACAAATGATCTTAGGATGTGATTTGGAAGATTATTGATGTAGTTCTGGAAGAGAGTTGGGCCCAGGATGGATTCCTGAGGGACGCCAGCATTAAATACTGTGAGCTTGTGCAAGTTAGTGATGTCTTGTTGTCTCTTCTTACCGATGTTGTCAATAACTCGTCTAGCACAGACTAAACAATACCGGGTTATCTTTACAATTCGTGTCTCCACCAAACTTCCGGTTGCTGCTTCGTTTTTAATTGAATTTTTACAGTATCTTCTGTTTATTAAATTGTTAGGTAAAAGGGTGCTTGTACAAAGAAAGACGACAGATAGATTTAAAAAATAAATAAAATAGCAGGAACAACGGTCATGACTCAAATTGATTATTTTAGAATATGGTAATTTTTAATTTTTTCTTTTTTGCTTATTCATTATTTAATTATTATTTTTTTATTTTAAAAAATATTTTTGATATAAATTTATGAAAACAGAACTGGAAATAATTAAAATTTTTATTTCATTAAAGTATTGTTTCATGAAACCGTGCTGAAATAATAGCATTATTATTTAGAAAGCCATTCTTAACATGGGGAGAGTAGGGTGTTTTGTAACTATTCTGTACTTAATCTGTAAAAATATTTTTGGTGTGAAATAAAATAAAATTTTAAGAAAATGTCGGTCACCGATAAAAAAAAATTAAATTAAATTTAGATTTTGAAGACTTTAAAACGTAAATTACAACTTTATTTTGGAAATAAAAAATATAAGACCAAAAAATCAATTTTTAGTCGCGTGCAAGCGACTCTATAAGTCACTCCATCGGTCTGTCCGTAACACTTTTGTGCTTGGCCTTTTTGGTTAAGATCAAAGGTCTGTTGTTCTTAGCTTCCTAAACTTTTCTTGGCCTTTTGGCCAAGATCAAAGTGTAGTATCTGTTCTTACTACATGCTGTACTTATTGTGATATAAAGTGGGGGATCACTTTATTGTATTAATTTAATGTAAAATGATCACCCACTTTACAACCAGTCAGTTTCAAAGCCATTCAAGTCATTCTCCAGATCATTCAAGTTGTTTTTGAAGGATTCCAGTTATTTTTTAAGCATACAAGTCATTCCTAAGGTCACTCAATTCATCCTTTAGTTCATTAAAGTCATTCTAAGTCATTTACTTTTTATTTATTTAAGTCATTTCAGCTCATTTTTCGGTCATTTTAGTTTATCTTTAAGAATTTCATGTCAATCCTACATTCACGCATTCATTCATTACACGAGAGCATGCGGCTAATGGCTATCGGCCTTGTTTTATTTCAAACCATAGGTATGTCACTGCTTTAATCTATATTGAATAAGTACATTTTATTATTCCTCCTCCGGTCTTAAATATCCAGAGTTTGGACATGAAATAAAACTTTATTTAAATTCCTAATATTAATTTAACCATACTTCAACATGTTATCCTAGTCCTAAACCAACATATAAACAATACCTTAACCAAATATGAACTCCTCCCTCTCAAACCAATCAGTTTAAGATTTTGCTGCTTCTACTGCATGAATTTTTAAATTATCCCCTCTTCCAGTAACAATGAAATGGAAAGCATAGTAATGTCCTTTTTAATTATTCTGAGGAGTAACTTTCAGTAGATATAACCTTAATTAACTAACCCATTAACATTAACTACCTATGCGGGGGTCGCAGAAATACCTGGTTTAGCACCCAAGTACAGGGCTAACCCTCTCCGGTGCTGATGGACCCTTAGATATTCTCAGGTCATCCATCTAGAAGAAGGAAAACTCTGAAGCTAAACCCTGAGAAGAGAGGCCTCTTCAGTCCTCAATGAAGACCTTCCTAGAGCTGGTGACTAACAAATTATTGGTTTGCAAACCTAAACTGCTTAAGTAGATAAGCTCTGTCTATCACCCGGCTTTCATACTCCTCCTTTGCCTATTAGCCAGGCACAGAGGTGCAATCACAGGGACACTACAAAAACACCCAGTTGTGGACCTTGATTCCTAACTAGGGCAATGAACACCATTCCCCACTCCCGCCACATCCCATCCCCTAAAATTGGGAAATTTGGGGGTGCTTGAGTGGCAGATATGCCAATGCAATTGGATTGGGCTGATTTTTGTCTGATGGGTTGAGGGTATCAGATTTACAGTTCTTGGCTGAGGTTTCTGACTGATAGTACAGGAGCCCTAACTCTTTGGTAGCACTTAGAGTGGCTACTTCATCACATCAACAGTTGGATAATATCGAAATGGTTGTAGTGTCATGTTGCGCATGGAAAGAGACCTTGCACCCATCTCTGGTGGGTTTTCCCCGAGGCAACAATCCTGTAAATGAGGAGTCAGCTGATGGTCTACTTGTGTTGCATGTTCGGTATTCTGGTCAACCACTTTGTCCAGCACCTCTTACCCTTAAACTTCTAAATAAAATAAAATGGCAGTTCAATCAAAAATTATGGTTAAACAAGGCTAACTCAAAACCAATTTGCCTCCTCCTTGCATTCACAAATATCCATGGGCTTAGAACTAATTTAAATGATGTAGATTCATTTCTCCGAGCAAACACCCCAGATATCTTAGCGCTAAGTGAAACTAACCTAAACTCCTCCATTCTCTCTAACTACTTTAACATGCCTGGTTATCTCTCACTTTGCCATAAGGACTCAGACAGACATATGCATGGACTTGGAGTCTATATTCAAAACACCCTCCTCTTGACTAGAGAAACAAAACTAGAATCAGACGACCAAGCCTTTATGTGCTTTAGACTTAACATGCAAAATAACATTAGCTACTTATATTTTCTCTACCGCTCTCCCTAGATCCAGGACTGTACCCTAATCAACCAAGTCTCTGACAGCATAGATACAGCACTCTCCCTCGATACTAGCACACAAGGACATGTATTTGGGGACTTCAATGTCCACCATAGTAATTGACTTGGGTTCTCTACTTACAGACGCAGCTGGTAGCATGCGTAGCTTCTTTTTATCTTGTTCCCCGTCACAGACGGTTACGTTTCCGACACATTTCCCAGATCAGCAAGACCAACATGCCTCACTTCTAGATCTATTTTTGACCACAGTACCTGATGATTGTGTAACGAATGCCCATAGCCCACTTGAGAATGCTGATCATGCTGTGATAATGGTAGAAATTGCCCTTAATTTTTGACCCAAAACTGAAGATCCACTGCTCAAAACAAGATATTATAAGAAGGCTGACTGGGAAGCCATCGGGGATCTCATCAGAGATGCCTCATGGGGAAACATCTTTTCTCTTCCCACTGAACAGTGTGCAAAAGAGACCACTGAATGGTTCAAAACGGCAATTGAAGCACATGTTCCCACATGGAATCCAAAAGCAAACTCCACTCTCCTCAACGGTTTACTTCTACTTGTGCAGCTGCCATTGCTCAAAGGCAGAATGCATACTGCAAATTTAACTGACATAAGTCCAGTACAGACAGCCAGAAGTTTATAGAAGCTAGAAATAATTGTAAGAAAGAAATAACGACAGCTAAGAGAGAATATACTGAAACCACCAGAAAACGTATCAAAGCACAGAAATTAGGAACCCGTGATTTCTGGAAAATCTACAACAATGTAGTAAATAATGGGCAATCAACAATTCCCCCACTATTCAATAATCATGAAGTTTTTTGCACGACAACCGAGAAGGCTGACATACTTGCCAGTCAGTTTGCCTCAAACTCCACATTGGACCCCGCTGATCACTTCCTCCCTGACTTTCCTTTGCAGATAGACGCCACACTAGATGATCTGAAAATCACCCCTTCTCAGGTGCATGATATCATAAAAAACCTAGACAGCTCAAAAGCATGTGAACCAGCTTTATCCTGGCTGTGCTATTAAAGAAAATGCTCCGCTGAGGTTGCTCCAGTCTTCTCCAAACTATACAACAAATGCCTTAATAAATCTTACTTTCTTGACTGCTAAAAAACTGTTTCTGTGGTACTAGTTTACAAGAATTCTGGCGAAAGAACTGACCCATTAAATTATCACCCCCCATTAGCCTCTTCCTGCTTTTCACAAAAATATTTGAGTCCATAATTAACCAAGCTCTAGTCCATCACCTTACAGCTGCTAAACTTCTGACTGATGAACAATATGTATTTAGGCAAACCCGTTCTGCAGCAGATACAATAACTGAATAACTCTGAACATATATACCATACACTGGACAAAGCAGGTGAGAGTAAAGCAGTAGCTCTAATGATATCTAAGGCTTTTGACAGGGTATGGCACGATGGTCTTCTCAGGAAAATCAGATGTTACAGTATGACTGGACGAATAACTAAAAATTAAATCTTAAGCAAGAGAAGAATCCAGGTTGTCCTCGATGGTTGTACATCTAAACAATATGATATAAATGTGGGTGTACTTCAGGGGTCTATCCTTGGACCTTTATTATTCCTAATATTTATAAACAATCTCCCGATAAAATTGTTTCTGAGATGGGTATATTTGCTGATGACACCACGCTCTATAACAGGCACAAGGGGAAAACAAAT
Organism: Euprymna scolopes; assembly: GCF_053919585.1. NCBI lineage: Eukaryota > Metazoa > Mollusca > Cephalopoda > Sepiida > Sepiolidae > Euprymna > Euprymna scolopes. The sequence goes on along the minus strand of NC_136516.1, from coordinate 87,162,080 downwards.
GAACACATATCCAAGGAAATGGCAGAGACACTAGAAGATAACCTCCAATTTGTAGTGGAATGGGGACAAAAATGGATGGTCACATTCAATGCTGCCAAGACTAAGCTTGTTTCCTTCAATAATTACAAGAAACCTTCTCAACCACCAATAGCTGAGACTAAAGATACATTACCTGAAAGTACTTCTTTCAAACTCCTCGGCCTAACGTTCAGGAACATGAGCTGGAACAGATATATTGAGAACATTGCCAAGGCTGCTGTGAAGAAGGTGGGCTTTCTCTACCATGCTAGAAAGCTACACACGCCTGAAAGTATCCTGTATTTCTACAAAGCCACCATTCGCCCATGTATGGAGTACTGTTGTCACATTTGGGCTGGTGCATCTGCTACTAGTCTTTCGCTCCTGGATAGGGTTCAAAAGAGAGTCGCCAACCTGATAGGTTCTAAACTGTCATCAAAGCTTAAACTTCTGTCCCATCGACGAAATGGTGCATTCCTCTGCCTGTTCTACAAGTATTTTAATGGTGAATGCTTCGACGACCTACAAGCCCTTGTACCCCTTTGACGTAAATACCCCTGACAAACAGCAAAGTCCCACCCCTACACAGTAGAGGTCCCCAGATGTACGAAAACCTTCTACTCTAATAGTTTCTTCCCTAGAACAGCTAGACTTCGGAACTTCCTTCCGGGTTCCTGTTTTCCCAACTGTACTGACATGCAGAAGTTCAAGTGTCATGTGAACGGACACCTTGCTGCTCAACTCCCTGCAAAGTATCCCTGCAAATTATGCCCCCGATAGTAGTCCTCTACGTCAAAGTGGCACTGTGCCTTGTTTGAGGTAAAAATAGAATTTTTAAAAAATTATCCAAAATATGGGCGAAAAGCAAATGAAATAGGTGCAATTTTTCAACGATCTTTAAAACATGGCTGAAGTTGTCGTTAGATTTTACTGTTTTTACCACATGTTAAGGAAAAAAATAAAAATGAAATTGTGTGTGTGTGTGTGTGTGTGTGCGTGCGCGCGAGCGCTTCTACATAATCTGAACCGAACTAAACCTAAAACTTGGATTATGGTTAGGTTAGAGTAAAAAAAAAAAAAAAAACTTTATTCGTGCAATATAAATCAACACAATGAAAAGTTAAAATGTTTCTACAAAAAATTGAACCGAATAGTTTGTTTTTCTTTCTTTTTTTTTTTTCGTCTTTAACTCGAACCTAACCGAAAGTTTTAGTTTAGTTCAAATTCTGTAGAAGCACCTGTACCCAAAAGTAAAAGTTAAGAGTATAAAAAAAATTGTTTTGTTTTTTTACCTGCTCCAGCATAATATAAACACCCCCAACCTCCCCATGTTAAGAACGGCTTTCAGAATACCCTCCCAACACCGAAAGCTTTTCTTAACATGGGGAGGTTGAGGGGTGTTTATACTACGCTGGGGCACTGGGGCAGGTCGTAAAAAAAAAAAAATGCCAAATGTAACGTAAAATAACTATCCATTTTCCGACCAGAGTTTTTTGGTAACTCAGAACGGGTAACGATTTCTTTCTATTTTCAAAATGGCCCTTTTTTATGTGTGTTTATGCACTTATGTTTTAAATAGTATTTTCCAGTTAAATTCAAGTTTCTCGTGTCTTTTTTTTATATTAAATTGGTAGATGGAAGTACAGAATGGTTACAAAACACCCTCCCTTCCCCATGCTAAGAATGGATTTCCCGCAGGCTAACATACCCTTTTTTTTTTTTTTTTTTTAAATTTCAGAACTATTATATTTTCGATTTCTTTCTCATTATCGCCCCTACCCTAACTTTTTAATTATTTTTTTCTATTTTACGTGTTACAAACACCAATTTAGGGTTCGTGTTAGATTTAATGAGGGGCATCTTATTTTTTAGCGACTTGCTTTTTTTCTGTGTAATATAGTACGAAATAACCATTTTAAATTACAAAAAAAATAGTTACTCGTTCTGTCCGACGCTGTATAATGAAAAAAATGAGTGATCATCATGTAATATTTAATGGAGTCTAAAATAATATGTTCATGTATTTTCCCCCCAGGTAATTCCAGAGTGTTGACGTAATCGAACGAAAGAAAAAGAAATAAATAAACTCACTTCTATTTTTTTTTTTTTTTTTTTTTTTCACTGGCAGTGTGGGGGCAAAGAATAAAATTTGAACCAAACCATAGATTGTCAGTAAGTTAAATAAATAAATAAATGAAATAAAAATTCAATAATACTGAGAATAAAACTTTTTTTTTTTTCAAATCTAATTATTAGAAAATGTGGTTATGTTGAAGTTTTTAGCTTTAAGATGGCTGCTACTGAAACATTATCTTCTTAACCAAATTAGTTATAGGGAGTTGGACGGAGGAGTGCACTACTGCATCAAGGTAAGCCCCCATTAAAATGTGTATATTTTCGTATTTGAAAATTATCAAATAAACACTTAATAATAATAATAATAATAATTACAATAATTTGGTTCAATTAATAATGGGCATTTTGCAGTGTAAAAAGGTGATAAAAAAAAATAAATAAATATATAACTGTTACCAAAGGCAAGATAAATTACCCGTCTCCGTCTACCTACCTAGATAAGGTTTTGTTTTCACTTATTTTAAAGCGTTTTAGTTTGAAGCAAAAAGTAGTATCAAGTCTTCAGTTGGTACAAAAAAAAAGGTAAAACTATACAAACACCGTGACAGCGAATTAACCCTAACCCTAAACCTAACCCTAACCCTAATCCTAACGCTGTCACGGTGTTTGTATAATAATACCAAAAAAAATGCCCAAACACTACCTTAATTGCGGTATTGTTTGATCATTAAACTATTAAGTGAAACAAACTGTTAGAAAACTAGAACTAATTTGGTGAAACTAATAGCGTTTCAATGGTAGTCATTTTAAAGCTAAAAACTTCAATAGAAGCGGAAATATAACAATTCCAAGGCTTACTGAAAGGAAAAGTGCTTCTACAGAATTTGAACCGAATGAAACCAAGCAGATTTTTTGTGGAACGAAATCTAAAGTTCGGTTCAAATTCTGTAGAAGCACGAAAAACAAAGCAAAAAAAAGTATTAATATTTTTTTTTGTCGTTGTTTATTTATTTATTATTTTTAAGGAGGGACTTTTCAACTTACCTCATGAGCTTTAGGTACCTTGTGTCTACACACATGACGTCCATGGGTTAGGGTTAGAGTTAGGGTCAAAAGCGTGACCGTGAGTCCAGCTGCCAAGGGGGTCGGTATGTATCCTCGTTTTGCCGTTTTTGATCCGGATAACACGAAAAGGCATAATAAAGATAGCCATGAAGTGACCTGAGTTGTTGAAGTTAATGCATGGTCAGATGTTTGGGATATGAAATCAGTCACAAAGAATAACAATATTTTTATTACTATTGGTAATAATAATAAAAGTAATAATAGTAATGATAGCACCACGATTGACCGCGAAGAAGAATAGGTAAGAATAATCCCAAAGAAAAAGGAGGATTCCGTCAATGTTTTTTTATCGTTCTGGGATCGATTCCTGACCATGGCGATAAGAATAATAATAGCAATAACAATAAATTAATTCTTCTTAGCATTGCCGGTTTTAGCTTTCAAATAAAAATAAATCAAATTTGTAAAAATCTATCCAAAAAATAAAAACGGTAACTAAAACAATAAACAGTAGTCCGTGAAAACATGACGCGCTTTAAAAAAAAAAATAAATAAAAAAGATGAGGTTAAAAAAAGAAAAAAGCGGGGAAGGAAGAATGATACAGTTTTTCTTATCTTCTTTTTTAAATTTAAAAAAAAAAACAAACAAACAAAAATGACGTTTAAATATCACATTTAAGGGTCTCTCTTATTTCTTCCTTTCTGGGAGTCATTGCTATCACCAGATCGATCTAAAAACGAACCCCCTAAACGTGTGAGGGTTATTTTCTGTCTCTCTCATGTCTGAAGAAGACCTCCAGTCAGTGCGACCTCCTCCCGGAAGCAGAATATTAACGGAAAGAACAGCAACTTGACGAAGAGGAGGAATGATCGTACTCCAACTACTAATAATAATCGACTAATAATAATCGACTGCAGCTGCTATAATACTATTACTATTACACATACCAACACTATTACAACTACAAACAAACTGCTACATACCGGAGTCATCGCAATGCCGGTTTAGGCGAAGCGTGGTTGGGGATCCCGCGCACACACCCTTGCAGGGGTTATCCGTTGTCTCTCGTAACTGAAAGGATGCCTTACATACATGCATATATATATATATATATATATATATATATATATATATATATATATACCCACGCACATATATATAATATACACATATTATATATGTATATATACCAACACACATATATATAATATACACATATTATATATGTATATATACCAACACACATATATATATATACACATATTATATATGTATATATACCCACACACATATATATATAATATACACATATTATATATGTATATATACCCACACACATATATATATAATATACACATATTATATATGTATATATACCCACACACATATATATATAATATACACATATTATATATGTATATATACCCACACTCATATATATATAATATACACATATTATATATGTATATACACACACACACACATATATATAATATACATATATTATATATATATATATACACACACACACACACATACATATATATATATATATATATTTATGTCACACTCATACTATTTTATATGCGTTGCTTCCATTCAGTCTCGAAAGACAATGGTCACCCCCTGTAAGGGTAACTGAGCGTGTAATTGTGAGTCAGGAGTTGCACAATTCTCAACCAATCTCACCTGAATCAACAATGCTTGAGTCCAGTGGCAAGTCGCGGAGGATTGGAAACAGATTGAGATAAGTGGAAAGCACATACAACACCTGGAATTCAGAAATGGTCACCCATTTTAGTACTAACCAGGCTCAATGTTGCTTACCTTCGGTGATCTAACAGCAACTGGTGCATCAATGTATCATATTTATAGATATGAACGTAGATGGCTTGAGATAGTTGCTTGTCTAGCCGCATTGATGAGCTGTGAAACAGCGAAACAGTGCTGTATGTGAAAATTTCTATTTCTATGTCTATCCTTGTGGTCATGTCACTAGTAAGGGTGCTGGAGGTAAACGTTTCATCTGGGCTGACGTTACCCGCCTGATAGTCAGGGACCCGAACCTTGGATTAACCACTAAGGAGGCTGTCCTATCAGCAGGTGCAAAGTACCGGGGCTGCTGTATTGCCATTTGGTGAATGGATTCTGGACCATACAGTAGTTTCTGGTAGGGCCTCCATACTAGTGCGTAATTGTTACGGCCTTACTTTATCATGTGCCACAAAAAAAAAAAAAAAAAAATTCTTGTCTTTTTCTCTTATTTTCCCTCTCTGTCCTGCTCCAACCAAGTCTACCGATCTGCTCCACAAACCCCACAACCTCAATCATGACAAATCTCCAAAAAAGAAACACGAATAAACCTAGAACCCCATCCACCAACGTAGACCCCTACTACCAGGTCTCCTTCTCCAACATCAGGGGTCTACGTTCCAACCTTCCAGAGGTTGAAACACAATTGCAGGAGACGAAACCGGACATATTCTTTCTAAGTGAAACTGACATAGGGCCAACCACTTCTCTAGACGAATTCATAATTAAAGGTTACTCCAACTTAACATCTAAATCTGACCCCCAAGATCGCCATGGGCATGGAATATGTGCCTACATCAAAGATGGCTTTCCATGTGGTAGGGATATCTCCAGAGAAGACCCTAATTTACCTTATATGTGCTTTCGGGTTGCACTAGCTTACACCACTGCATTTATATTTCCCCTCTATAGCCCCCACAACAGTGGAGTTACTATCTTTAAGAGCATATCTGAGAAAATTGACCACATCTTGTCTGCTCATCCTTTGGCTAACATTCACATTTGCGGTGACTTCAATGTCCATAATGTGGAATGGCTGACCCACTCAACTAAAACTGATGACGAGGGGAGGTTTTGTCACGATTTTGCCATTGCCTATGACCTCACTCAGATAGTTCACGATACGCCCGGTCAATATGTAAGCCTTCTAGACCTTTTCCTCACAACTTCCCCTGAGCTGTGTTCATGTTCCGTTCTATCTCCTCTGGGATCCTCTGACCACTTTGTTGTAGTAGTTAAGATAAAAATGAAATGTAATAAGTCTTCAGACGTACCTCTCCACCGTACTGTATATCGATACCCTATGGCTGACTGGGATAGCTTCCGTACATTCATATCTGACCTACCTCTGCATTCCATGTTTAAAAAGGATGTGTCCTCTATAGTATCAAACCTGACTGAATGGTTAATTATAGGCATAGACCGATTCATACCATCCAAAAAATTCCAACAAAAACCTAACAGCCAGCCATGGTTCTCCCCTGAATGTGCTGCTGCCATCGCGCACAGAAATTACTTTTTCCATAGCTACCAACGTAATAGATGTACTGAGACTAAAGCTGCTTTCAGGACTGCCAACAACCACTGTAAAAGAGTAATAAAACATGCAAGAGAGCTATATGCTCAGTCTGTTAAATCCAAAGTAGCTAAGTAGCAGCTTGGTTCCCACCAGTTCTGGCAAATAGCAAACAGGATCTTGAACAGAAGTGTGTGTTCTATCCCAACTATCATCAATGGACCTGAGGTCATCTCGTCAGCATCAGACAAGGCCAGACTATTTGCCAAGAACTTTGCAGCTAATTCTACCCTATGTGACAATGACCATCAACTCCCTGTATTTCCTCCTATAACAGACAACATGCTATGCAACATACAAATATCTGTGCGTGAGGTCGCCAAGCTAATCAAGAACCTTGATTCCAGTAAAGGAACTGGCCCTGATGGCATTCCAGTTATAGTGCTGAAAAAGCTCCAATCAGAACTTGCCCCCATACTTACAAAACTGTTTAAGCGTTGCCTTAAGGAGAAGTGCTTTACAACACCCTAGAAAACCTCATCAGTATGCCCTGTATTTAAGAATTCAGGTGAAAAGTCATCTCCGTCTCAGTACAGACCAATAAGTCTCCTGTGTGTCATGAGTAAGTTGCTGGAATCCATATTAAATAAAGAAGTAGTCAACCACCTCAACAGAAACAACCTTCTTAGTGACATGCAATATGGTTTCCGCTCTGCAAGATCTACAGCAGATGTGCTAACGGTTATATCACACAGGATTAGCAAATCTCTTGACAAAGGTTTCCTTTCCAGGACAATTGCTCTTGACATATCGAAGGCCTTCGATAAGGTATGGCATAAGGGTCTACTTCACAAGATTTCCAGCTACGGTATTACTGGAAATGTTTTCTCAATCATTAAACCATTTCTCTCCGATAGTAGTGGTTGATGGGCAGAAATCAGAGGCCCACAGTATTAATGCTGGAGTCCCTCCGGGGTCCATCCTGGGCCCAACTCTCTTCCTGATCTACATCAATGATCTCCCAAAACACATACTTAAATCATTCGTTGACATCTATGCTGATGACACGACCACCTATGGCAACACATCAAAGGCTGTAAATGACAAAGTTCTCTCTAATTCTCTCTCCTCTGATCTTGAGCACATGGTACAATGGAGAAAGAGGTGGCTGGTCACTTTTAATGCATCCAAAACCAAGCTTCTATCTTTACATCATCAACGCTCTGATCCCCATCTGGCATCAATTGAAATGGATGGCTCTCGTCTTGGAGAGGCTCCATGTTTCGACAAGCTTCTGGGTTTGACCTTTACTCCTGATCTGAAATGGAACACGTACATCAAATCTGTTGCCAGGGACGCTGGGAAAATGGTGAGATCCTTCTACCGCTCCAGAAGATATCTCACTACTGATGAAATTCTCTATCTGTATAAAAGCCAAGTACGTCCAAGGATGGAGGACTGCTGACACATCTGGGCAGGAGTTGCTAAAAACAGCCTATCCTGCCTTGACAGAGTACAAAATAGACTTCGTGGTTTAGTGGGGGATGCCCTTTTCTCTTCCCTGCAACCTCTCTCCCACAGAAGAGACGTTGCAAGCCTGTCTTTGTTTTATTGCTATTTCTATGGCAGGTGCTCGTCTGAGCTCCAATCCCTCGTCCCCTCCCCTCGCCAATCTTTCACGAGAAACACCCGTTTGGCTGAAACTACTGTCAATAATTTTCCCCACTCTTTATCTGTACCTAAATCCAAACGTAGTTTCCATGAGCAAAGCTTCTTTCTTAGAACTGCACGCCTGTGGAACTCTGTTCCGTCTGCCGGCTTACCTTCTGACTACAACTTGGATGTGTTCAATTCCAACATAAACAAACTCCTGACAAACCGCCCCCTTAAGTAAGACACTCTATCAAAACCCCCAATACTAATGATTATTACAATACTATCTCATTGATTACTGTACACGCAATAACCCTTATCCCTGAGTGGCCTTCGGGCCTTGATAAGTGGTGACTCCCATGTAAAAAAAAAAAAAAAAATATGTACATATTTATTTGCAAATAATTGAATTCATTCAAAACGTATCGCAAAAACAAAAACAAATAACATCTAAGTAAATCGCGATATATCCATACAGTCGTGTGTTTAGTCTCCTTACTGTGGGGTCCCGATTTCAAATCTCGCTAGATTCAATCACTCTGATGAGTCATAGATAAAGAAACATGTGTCAGTGGATAATTATATTTAAAAAATTATATTTTAAAAACAATATGTATGCTGCTCCCCATATGGGGTTACCAAATTGGTTAAAAGGAAAATTATTCCCAACTCACATTTAGGTAAAAATGCACTTTCGTAAATAATTGAATTCATTCAAAACATATCACAAAAGCAAAAACAAATAACATCTAAGTAAATCGCGATATATCCAAGCAGTCGTGCGGGATGGGCGAGCGGTAAGAGTTTAGACTCCTTGCCGTGGGATCCCGATTTCGAATCTCGCTAGATTCAGCCACTCTGATGAGTCGTAGATGACGAAACACATCTCAGTGGATAATTATATTTTTAAAATAATGTATGTATATATATAATATATATGGCACCAATTCTTGTTAAATCACCAAAGTTAAGCCATGTTGAGCCTGGCTAGTTACCAGATGAGTGACCATTTAGGAATTTTAGGTGCTGTACGTACTCTCCGCTTATCTTGGCATTGTTTCCAGTGGTCCTGAACATTCACTTGCCACTGGTATTTAACAACGCTGACTCAGGAGAGGTGTGGTTAAAGATTGTACAAAAAAATTCCATGCGCAGGCACACTTACAGTGGATAGTCTGAAGGATGCTATCATATATATGTATATAGATATGTGTATATAGATATGTTACCAGAAAGCACATTTTGTTGCTGAAATATATATATATATATATATATATATATATATATATATATATATATATATATATATATATATATATATAAGAACAAGTAGTTAATAAAACATGTTAAAAAACACTTTGAAAAAAAGTTAAAAACATATTTAATTTTAAAAAGGAAGCACTAAATAAGTGGATAGTCCTTAATCCACAGAGTTTCAAAGAAATACTTTCCTTCTCATCAGAGGGTAGGATTTAGCAAAATGCAGGATCGGATTTTGCTGCAAAAGTATTTAATGAAACTACAAGTAAGTCATAGATCTTGCTTGATAACAAAAAGTGAAGCAAAGGGAATAGGGTGAATAAAAAAGTGATTTCACGTGAATGGATAGTCTGGTGAAGGGTAAAATATCCAATGATATATATATATATATATATATATATATAAGTTTCGTGGTTCAATTTTAAATTCTGAAAAAATAACATATAGAGACATATATTCGATTTAAGAATTTATTGTTTGACAAAGGAATATATAGAAGGGGTTATTTTAATTACCTCAAGCAAGCCGTTCCAGCGTACTCTTCCAAATTTCATCACCAAGATTATTTTGCCATCTTCGGTATTTTGATAACTACACTATTGATTCCGAAGTCCATTGCACACTTAATTCAATGCTCAAATTCTATTACTCATGGTGATAATTACAATGGAATGGTATATCCACCCAATTTCGAATATACTTTGTCAACACCGAGAAAGCATTTGGACCACAGCAAATAACAATCAACGCAACAACAAATAAGGCTGCCCAGTATACTTTTCGAAATATCAAGAAGGAGCAGTACACTTTCGTTATATGGGAATATCACTTTCTCCCATGTGCCTATATTCTGCCCACCCGGATTTATAACCCCAAATGACATTGGACTTCTTCCGATAATGGACTACCCAGGTTGTATCAACTCCTCTTTCCGTATAATTTTCTCCATACAATTATCCACAACCACTCCAAAAACTATTTTCAATAATTGTGCTGAAAAGCAAAATAGCGTCAATTCGCAGCTGAACATTTTGCTAACTGCATTTCATTTCCTCTGATGATATGAGCCATTGTTGAAAATCCAAGGATTAAGGTAATTAAAATAACCTCTTCTATATATTCTTTTGTCAAACAATAAATTCTTAAATCGAATATATGTCTCTATATGTTGTTTTTTCAGAATTTAAAATTTAACCATGAAACTTATATATTGCTCTATTCTTAAATATTGAGCTTTTCCTTTTTAGCTAGGATCTCCTTGAAAGTATTACTTTAAGTAATATCTATCAGGATTTTTCATCTGAATTCTATCAGTGTCTTATCTTGCTTATATATATATATATATATATATATATATATATATATATATATATATATATATATATATATACTTCAGAATAGTTTTTTTTTCAGAATAGGAGATTAATTTTCTAAAGCATTCTTTGTCTTGCTTAGAATAATAAAAATTCTTTGATATGAAACTCAACCACTTCATTTCATTTCAATGAGTTTTTTTTAAATTCATTGAATTACAATTTAATATATATATATATATATATATATATATATATATATATATATATATATATATATATATATATCAGTCATGTGATCTCACAAAGGCATTTGATACTGTTTCCAGGGATGCCCTATGGACTGTTTTGAGGAGGCTCTGTATTCCAGACAAGGTTTTGAGTATGATTGTCTCCTTTCAGTGGGGAATGGTGGCGACAGTACGATCTGACTGTGAACAAATGAACATTTGAAGTGTCAAATGAAACTAAGCAAGGGTGTGTCCTTGCTCCAATTCTATTTGCTCTTTTCTTTTCGGAGATGCTTGAGACAGCTTTCAAGAACACCTCGGGAGGTGTAGGTGTTGAGTATCGATCAAGTGGAGGATTATTTAACCAGCAACGGTTCAAGGCTAAATCCAGGGCTTCTGTGCAGACTGTTCTTGATCTCCTTTATGCTGATGACTGCGCTCTGGTCAACCACAGTCTTGATGACATGCAGAACATCCTCAATAGCTTTTCTGGTGCATGTAAGGTCTTTGGTTTTATAATTAGCATAAAAGAGGCTGAAATTATTCATGAGCCAAAGCTAAATGCTACGCGCTATTCACAACCAGTGGTATATGTTGATTGTGAAGCTTTGAAAACAGTATCTTCTTTTACATACCTCGGATCTGTTGTGTCTGATGATGTTAAATTTGAAAAGGACATTCAAAGTAGAATCAACAAAGCTAGTGAAGCATTTGGTAGGTTGTGACATAGACTCTGGAACAGCCACGTTGTCTCTCAAAAAGTGAAGCTGGCAGTCTACAAATCTGTTGTTCTGCCTACTCTTCTGTATTGTGCTAAAACGTGGATCTTGTACCACAAGCATATAAATCAGCTTGTTTCCTTTCACATGAGATGTCTGCGTTCTGTTTGCAATATTGGATGGCAAGATTGTGTCACAAATAGTGAATTACTGGATAGATGTGAAATCACTGATATTAAATCATTTTTGATCAGGATACAATTGCGCTGGTTGGTTGGTTAGTTGTTTTTGTTTTACGGCATATCAACCTTTTTCAGGTTATTTAATGCCGAATCCAGTTATTTTGAAGAAAATTTTTTAATAGAATATATATTTTTTTTTAAGCCGGTTTCTATTTAAGCCATAGTTGGGACCCTAACAGGTACTATTACTCCGAGTCAGAGTGGACCTGTGAGCAATGGCAATTAAAGGGTGGCTCCACACTCCCCAAAGCCTGCAAGCTGAGGTCTCACCATCGGATATAGTTTAAGGTCATATCCAGGACCAGTGCTGGTTGGATCATCTTGTGAGAATGGATGACTCAAGAGTTCCTAAGCAACTTTTTTATGGGTAACTGACAAATTCTTGTTGCCCAATAGGGTGTCCCCTCCTTCGTTACAAGGATAAACTAAAAGACAACTTGAAGCGTTGTGGAATTTCTCTGAGCTCCTGGGAGAGTGCAGCAGAGGATCGCAAAGAATGGAGGAAGATGTGTTTTCTAGGGACCAGAGAATTTGAAAATAACCGCCTTCATCATAGGGATTCCCTTCGTGCAACTATGAAGGCAAAATACCAGAAAATGCCATCAAAAAATGAATATGCATGCCACTGTGGTTTCAAAGCAGGCAGCAAAGCAGGATCATCTGTTTACTCGAGAAAGCATCTTTGACCAACGAGCATATATGCAAGTTCTGCGGAAGAGTGTGCCGGACATCTACAGGATTGTAATTATGCATGTAGTGTCACAGACCTTAGGAGTGCTGAAGATTGCATAATGAACTCTCATCCATCATCTTTGATGAGAGAATCCACTATATATATATATATATATATATATATATATATATATATATATATATATATATAGTATCATTATTATTATTATTATTATTTTTACCTCAAACAAGGCACAGTTCCACTTTGATGTAGGGGGCTACTATCGGGGACATAAATTGCAGGGATACTATGTAGGGAGCTGAGCAGCAAGATGTCTGTTCATACTACACTTGAACTTCTGCATGTCAGTACAGTTGTGGAAGCAAGAACCTGGAAGAAAATTCCAAAGTCTAGCAGTTCTGGGGAAGAAACTATTAAAGTAGAAGGTTTTCTGACATCTGGGGATCTCTACTGTGTAGGGGTGGGACTTTGCTGCTTGTCGGATTTGTTAGAGATATTAATGCCAAGGGGGTACAAGGGCCTGTAGGTCGTCAAAGTAGCTACCATTAAAATATTGTCAAACAGGCAGAGGGATGCAACATTTCACATTTCATAAATGGGACAGAGGCTGAAGCTTAGCTGATAGTTGCATCCCTCTGCCTGTTTTACAAGTATTTTAATGGTAGGTGCTTTGATGAACTACAGCCCTTGTACCCCCTCGACGTAAATACCCCCGACAAACTGACAAGCAGCAAAATCCCACTTTTTTTTTAACAAGGAAGTCACCACTTATCAAGGCCCGGAGGCCACTCAGTAATCAATGGGATAATATCGCTAGTAATGGGGATCAGATAAAGTGTCTTACTTAAGGGAGCGGTTCAACAGGAACTTGTTTATGTTGGACTTGAAGACATCCAAGTTGTAGGCAGGTGGGAAACAGGCAAACGGAAGAGAGTTCCACAGGCGTGCAGTTCTAAGAAAGAAGCTTTGTTCATGGAATCTACGTTTTTATCCACTTTTACGCAATAGAGATCCCGAAATGTCAGAAAGCTTTCTACTCTAATAGTTTCTTCCCTAGGACTGCTAGACTTTGGAATTCTCTTCCAGATTCCTACTTCTATACAGAAGTTCAAGTGTAATGTAAACAGACATCTCGCTACTCAACTCCCTACATAGAATTCCTGCAAATTATGTCCGAGATAGTAGCCCTTTACATCAAAGTGGCACTGTGCCTTGTTTGAGATGAAAATTTAATAATAAAAAAAACAACTTTCTTTTTTTTTTCTTTTTTTTTTTATAGTTTATTTCTGTTTGACTTTTTAGAGGGAGTGGGAGATGATTGAAAGACCGCACAGATCAAAAAAGAAGAGACTGTGTCATTTGATGTGAGATCGGTCATTTGTATCACATGAGCTAACTGGAAGGCAATAATTACTGGGGATACAAGACTCAGCATTCCTATCCTTTAATGGCTAATCACCTTAAGAAGGCCAGAGGATGAGTTGGCCGAAACGTAGTGAAACAACAACTATAAGGATAACAGTCCACAAAAAAAAAAGTGACTTACATTCACAAATTACTCATTTCAAAGGATTCCAATAAAAATAATATATAATACTAGCACCGTAAAATATGCTTAAATATGATATTTTAATTTGTACAGATTTTGTATATATTATTATAGTCGTGATTTCAGAAGTAAAATAAATTGTATTTGGGGAACGTCAGCTAGAATCGAAACCAAAACTGTAACATGCAAAGCTGGTGACGTTACCACTGTACCAACATGACACGCATACGAATTGATTAAAAATAAACTAAGATCAAAATAAAAAATAAAATAAGATGAACGTTCAAAATGTTTAACGATATTTTCAATTTTTACCCATTTTTGATCCCTTAAAAACAATTTTAACTGGCTAAAGAGCCATAAAAGAACGGTCCATAAAAAATCCAATCATTTGAGGCCTCTAGTGCCGCACTGCGACTTTTAGTTTCGGAGGAGATAGAGTTTGAAAATATGGGGACAGACTGACAGACAAACAGACATAGAGCCATTTATGGACTATTGTTCCCATATTAAGTGTTATTCTCACAATGTTTCAGCCGATGTAACCTCCAACCTTCTTAAGGTGTGTAGAAATGGGAGACAAAAATTCTAACATTTAAAACAACTTTTTTAGTTATTTTCATTAGTAAGAATAAAGAAGTAGGTTAATCATGGAAAGTGTTCTTACTGAGAGACGTCGATGATTATACAAGCCTGTTAAAAAGAGAGAAGTGTTCAAATGTGTATAACTTGTCTCCTAGAAGCTAGTAGTAGAACCGTGTGTCACGAAAGATTAGAGACAGTAAAGAAAGTTTGTGTGCGTACTGCATGGAAGTCCATATGCCGAGGTAGCCATGTTGGCTTGTTTGTATTTATGTTTTAGTCAAACCCCGAGCCCAAAGGCCAGGTGTTGGCTTGTTGTTCCTTGGCCTTCGGGCCGGGATCAAAGTGTAGTATCTGCTCAGATACTGCAAGCAAAGACCATATGTGGGAGTAACCCCACATATAAGACCTTGGTCAATGTAGGGGCAACCCTTCATACCAATTGTCACTATCCACCTCCCCTACTCCCCGGGAAGTTGGTCCCCATTTCCCCTTCACTCCTCACATAAAAAATCGGCCTTGTGTCTAATTTGCTCGGTGGGGGAGCAAATAAATACCTTGTTGAATCCCAAGAGAGAAGTTGGGGGTGACAAATCCATTTCCACATGAAGTTGTTGTCAGTCCACAATCTAGGAAGAAAAAGAGAGATTGTGTTGCTGGTTTAACCTTATATAAACTCGGTCACGTGACTGAGACCTGGTTTCTGATTGGGCAAGCCAGGAAGGAAGAATTCACTCCTGCTTATGTTTGTTGCAATTTCGTCTGCTACAGGTGTATCTTGTCAAATTGGGTATATGCATTCTCTACAAGTAAGATACGTTGGCGGCCCTAATCGCATAGGATAGAAGTTCTTGGTAAAGAGTTTGGCTTTGTTCATAACTGACGAGATTATCTTAGGTCAATTGATGATAGTTGGGATAGAGTACATGCTTCTGTTTAGGACCGTTATATGCCAAAGAAACAAACTTGAAGAATTATCCTAGGTCTGTTGCCTGTCGATGTACAGAGTTTTTTGCTTTGTTTTGTTTTTTAACTAA
This sequence comes from Euprymna scolopes, assembly GCF_053919585.1. Classification (NCBI taxonomy): domain Eukaryota; kingdom Metazoa; phylum Mollusca; class Cephalopoda; order Sepiida; family Sepiolidae; genus Euprymna; species Euprymna scolopes. The sequence continues at coordinate 87,146,313 of NC_136516.1, read as the reverse complement.
ACACAACATAACACTTAAAAATAACATTATGTTTCTGAATTTTTGAGATGAGGGGAAAATCCAGCTCTCCCATTTATTTAATGTGGGGAAAATTTAGCTCCCCAAAACGGGGCACTCTGGATAGGAACAAAAATAAAAATTGTCTCCGTCATGAAGGATTCCTCCACCACTGACTGAGGACAGAAAAGATGAAGTGTAACATCAGAACAGATACTACACTGTGAGGTTTTTATTATTTATTTTCTACAAATGTAAAATTACAAATGTTAAAAAAAAAATAAACAATTAGGCACAAGGCGAACTCAAAAGATACTACACTGTGATCTTGGCCTGAAGGCCAAGAAATGTGAATGTTGCCCGTCAATCTACAGAATGTTTTGTTGTTTCATTAACATAATACTTAAAATAATATTATGTTTCTGAATTTTTTAAATGAGGATTGATAATTTGGACAATTTTTCTCATTTTCAGTGTTATTTTCATAACGTTTCAACCAACTTTCTTCAGGTGTATCAGGAATCTTTCTATCGAACTCGGGAATTTCGAACGGAACCCTTTATTTAATCCATGGGGTTAACATGCTCTCATTCCATCATCCATGACTGGGTAAAAGTCCTAGCTAATTCGCAATTGTATTTTTGAGCGTCGCTTGCATATATACAGAAGAATGTAACTTTACAACTGAATCATATTTCATCCACTACACCACTCAATCAATCCTCGTTCTCAAAAATTAAAAAACAGAATCAAAAATTTTTTTTTTTTTTGAGATGTGGGGAAAATCCAGCTTCCCCATTTATTTAATGTGGGGAAAATTTAGCTCCCCAAAACGGGGCACTCTGGATAGGAACAAAAATAAAAATTGTCTCAGTCATGAAGGATTCCTCCACCACTGACTGAGGATAGAAAAGGTGAAGTGTAGCATCAGAACAGATACTACACTTTGTTCGTTTTTATCATTTATTTTCTGCAAATGTAAAATTACAAATGTTAAACAAAAAATAAACAATTAGACACAAGGCCAACTCAAAAGATATTACATTGTGATCTTGGCCCAAAGGCTAAGAAATGTAAATGTTTTTTGTTTTAACTAAACACAACATAATATTTAAAATGAATTTATCTGTTTTAATTTTAATTTAAGTGTACCTATTTACAATGCCTCCCCACAGGGCAGAGTTAGACACCAGGGTCGTTTTTTAACATGGAGAAAAGGTACAGAAATAAAAATGGTCTCAGTCGTGAAGGATTTCTCCTCCACTGAAAGAGAATGAGAAATGGAAGTGCCGCATCTGAAGAACATATACTACACTTTGATCTTGGCCAAGAAGTTTAAATATAATGCAATTAAAATGTAATGCAAGTGAATTCACGATATCATTGCGTTGTAATAAAAAATATTAAAGAATGAATTCTTTGTGTAAAAATAAATGTTTAGTTGAAAGCAATAATAAATAAAGGTCGTAGTTAGATTTCACGGTTAGAGTCCGTAAAACCGGAAGTAAGAAGCGGTTAGTTAATAATCGCGTTTTCTTTTTCTTTTTTTTTCTTTTTATTTTATTATGGGAAAAACAGAAAGCATAAATCAGGGGAAAAAGATTAAACAAAAAACGGCATAAATAATCTTGTACGATTCCAAACTGGTGTTTCCTTGTACTGTCCCATTGTGAACGCATCCGCTGTGGTGTAAATGGGGAGTGGGGAAAGGAGGAATCTGATATAGAGAGAAGATGTTGCAACTTCCATTGAATCTGACCGATTTTGGCAGTGGACTCTCACCGGAAAAAATATAGGAATGTACCATTGTCGAGGAACTGTAGAGGTAATAGGCCTATAGCACATGTCAGATAATGTGCTACAGTTTGTACGCATTACATGTGCATGTAATGTCATGATTTTTAATCCTATTAAGGTTAAAGTCGGAGGGGAAAAATGAGTTCTTTTTATTTATATAGAAGAAGATAGATAGAAGAAGATTACTAATGATTACTATATTGTCCAATGTCTACTGTACACTCTTTAACCCTTATCCTTGAGTGGCCTCTTGGCCTTGATAAGTGGTGATGCCTATGTAAAAAAAAAAAAAAAATACAGAAGAAGATAGAAGATAGAAGAGAAGAAGATAATATTATGTTTCTGAATTTTTGAGATGAGGATTGATAATTTGGATAATTTGGTCAGCTTTTCTCATTTTCAGTGTTATTTTCATAGCGTTTCAAACAACATCCAACCTTCTTCAGGTATATTAGGAATCTTTCTATCGAACTCGGGAATTTCGAACGGAACCCTTTATTTAATCCATGGGGTTAACATGCTCTCATTCCATCATCCATGACTGGGTAAAAGTCCTAGCTAATTCACAATTGTATTTTTGAGCGTCGCTTGCATATATACAGAAGAATGTAACTTTACAACTGAATCATATTTTATCCACTACACCACTCAATCAATACTCGTTCTCAAAAATTAAAAAATAGATAAATTTATATCGAAATTAACAAAATGCTAATGTTTATTTCTTCATATGAATAAAGGAAAACTATTTTATTTTGTGCTTACAACAAAGTTATGAATTATTTTAAATTATTTCAAAGGTTGTCACAACTGAGGGTGATAGTGGGGATAAGCTGTGTCTCCCTAAAAAATTGCCCTCATGGTGTGCATCTCAAATAGCCTCTGACAACCCAGTCCAACTCCTGGCCTTCTTGTGCAGCTTATCCATAGCCCTTGAGCCCCTGGAGGGGCATAGGCCATCTACAACTTTTGTAGATGTTTTTGTAGCGAGTTCTTTTTACAGGCCCCACGTCCAACCTTCCCAGAAGATACATACAGCACCTAGCCTTCTCAAATGGTCACCCATCTGGTACTTGCCAGGCTCAGCATTGCTTAACTTCGATGATCTGGTGAGAACCGGTGTGTCAACGTGATTGTGTTGTGTGGCTTAGCTACTGGTGAAACTGTTTCCTACTACCTGAAACTAAACTGAATTTTTGAGATGAGGATTGATAATTTGGATTATACAGATAATTCGGACAACTTTTCTCATGTTCAGTGTGATTCTCATAATGTTTCGACCAGTGTAACCTCCAACCTTCTTCAGGTGTATCTTGTCAAACCTGGGTAGCCGAAAAACGTGCATATGCGAATTGGGAAGTGTACGCGAGAGCAAGAAGGAAAAAAAAAAAGGAGAAAAGAATGCAACACATGCTCGGAGAGAAGCAAAGTGGACGTCGAAGAGAATGCACATGTAAAACGAAGGTGAGAAATGACTAGCTGCGGCTGACGTGCAGTCAGAGGAAGGAAGAACTGCTTGCCAATTAAAATGAACATATGGCAACGAGAAACTTTTTTTTTTTAAGCCAGGTGATAACATGTAAAGCGAAGGTGAGAAATGACTAGCTGCGGCTGACGTGCAGTCAGAGGAAGGAGAACTGCTTGCCAATTAAAATGAACATATGGCAACGAGAAACTTTTTTTTTTTTTAAGCCAGGTGATAACATGTAAAGCGAAGGTGAGAAATGACTAGCTGCGGCTGACGTGCAGTCAGAGGAAGGAGAACTGCTTGCCAATTAAAATGAACATATGGCAACGAGAAACTTTTTTTTTTTAAGCCAGGTGATAACATGTAAAGCGAAGGTGAGAAATGACTAGCTGCGGCTGACGTGCAGTCAGAGGAAGGAGAACTGCTTGCCAATTAAAATGAACATATGGCAACGAGAAACTTTTTTTTTTTTAAGCCAGGTGATAACATGTAAAGCGAAGGTGAGAAATGACTAGCTGCGGCTGACGTGCAGTCAGAGGAAGGAGAACTGCTTGCCAATTAAAATGAACATATGGCAATGAGAAACTTTTTTTTTTTAAGCCAGGTGATAACATGTAAAGCGAAGGTGAGAAATGACTAGCTGCGGCTGACGTGCAGTCAGAGGAAGGAGAACTGCTTGCCAATTAAAATGAACATATGGCAACGAGAAACTTTTTTTTTTTTAAGCCAGGTGATAACATGTAAAGCGAAGGTGAGAAATGACTAGCTGCGGCTGACGTGCAGTCAGAGGAAGGAGAACTGCTTGCCAATTAAAATGAACATATGGCAATGAGAAACTTTTTTTTTTTTAAGCCAGGTGATAACATGTAAAGCGAAGGTGAGAAATGACTAGCTGCGGCTGACGTGCAGTCAGAGGAAGGAGAACTGCTTGCCAATTAAAATGAACATATGGCAACGAGAAACTTTTTTTTTTTAAGCCAGGTGATAACATGTAAAGCGAAGGTGAGAAATGACTAGCTGCGGCTGACGTGCAGTCAGAGGAAGGAGAACTGCTTGCCAATTAAAATGAACATATGGCAACGAGAAACTTTTTTTTTTTTAAGCCAGGTGATAACATGTAAAGCGAAGGTGAGAAATGACTAGCTGCGGCTGACGTGCAGTCAGAGGAAGGAGAACTGCTTGCCAATTAAAATGAACATATGGCAACGAGAAACTTTTTTTTTTTAAGCCAGGTGATAACATGTAAAGCGAAGGTGAGAAATGACTAGCTGCGGCTGACATGCAGTCAGAGGAAGGAGAACTGCTTGCCAATTAAAATGAACATATGGCAATGAGAAACTTTTTTTTTTTTAAGCCAGGTGATAACATGTAAAGCGAAGGTGAGAAATGACTAGCTGCGGCTGACGTGCAGTCAGAGGAAGGAGAACTGCTTGCCAATTAAAATGAACATATGGCAACGAGAAACTTTTTTTTTTTTAAGCCAGGTGATAACATGTAAAGCGAAGGTGAGAAATGACTAGCTGCGGCTGACGTGCAGTCAGAGGAAGGAGAACTGCTTGCCAATTAAAATGAACATATGGCAACGAGAAACTTTTTTTTTTTTAAGCCAGGTGATAACATGTAAAGCGAAGGTGAGAAATGACTAGCTGCGGCTGACGTGCAGTCAGAGGAAGGAGAACTGCTTGCCAATTAAAATGAACATATGGCAACGAGAAACTTTTTTTTTTTTAAGCCAGGTGATAACATGTAAAGTGAAGGTGAGAAATGACTAGCTGCGGCTGACGTGCAGTCAGAGGAAGGAGAACTGCTTGCCAATTAAAATGAACATATGGAAACGAGAAACTTTTTTTTTTTAAGCCAGGTGATGACATGTAAAGCGAAGGTGAGAAATGACTAGCTGCGGCTGACGTGCAGTCAGAGGAAGGAGAACTGCTTGCCAATTAAAATGAACATATGGCAACGAGAAACTTTTTTTTTTTAAGCCAGGTGATAACATGTAAAGCGAAGGTGAGAAATGACTAGCTGCGGCTGACGTGCAGTCAGAGGAAGGAGAACTGCTTGCCAATTAAAATGAACATTTGGCAACGAGAAACTTTTTTTTTTTTAAGCCAGGTGATAACATGTAAAGCGAAGGTGAGAAATGACTAGCTGCGGCTGACGTGCAGTCAGAGGAAGGAGAACTGCTTGCCAATTAAAATGAACATATGGCAACGAGAAACTTTTTTTTTTAAGCCAGGTGATAACATGTAAAGCGAAGGTGAGAAATGACTAGCTGCGGCTGACGTGCAGTCAGAGGAAGGAGAACTGCTTGCCAATTAAAATGAACATATGGCAACGAGAAACTTTTTTTTTTTTAAGCCAGGTGATAACATGTAAAGTGAAGGTGAGAAATGACTAGCTGCGGCTGACGTGCAGTCAGAGGAAGGAGAACTGCTTGCCAATTAAAATGAACATATGGAAACGAGAAACTTTTTTTTTTTTAAGCCAGGTGATAACATGTAAAGCGAAGGTGAGACATGACTAGCTGCGGCTGACGTGCAGTCAGAGGAAGGAGAACTGCTTGCCAATTAAAATGAACATATGGCAACGAGAAACTTTTTTTTTTTTAAGCCAGGTGATAACATGTAAAGCGAAGGTGAGAAATGACTAGCTGCGGCTGACGTGCAGTCAGAGGAAGGAGAACTGCTTGCCAATTAAAATGAACATATGGCAACGAGAAACTTTTTTTTTTTAAGCCAGGTGATAACATGTAAAGCGAAGGTGAGAAATGACTAGCTGCGGCTGACGTGCAGTCAGAGGAAGGAGAACTGCTTGCCAATTAAAATGAACATATGGCAACGAGAAACTTTTTTTTTTTTAAGCCAGGTGATAACATGTAAAGCGAAGGTGAGAAATGACTAGCTGCGGCTGACGTGCAGTCAGAGGAAGGAGAACTGCTTGCCAATTAAAATGAACATATGGCAACGAGAAACTTTTTTTTTTTTAAGCCAGGTGATAACATGTAAAGTGAAGGTGAGAAATGACTAGCTGCGGCTGACGTGCAGTCAGAGGAAGGAGAACTGCTTGCCAATTAAAATGAACATATGGAAACGAGAAACTTTTTTTTTTTTAAGCCAGGTGATAACATGTAAAGCGAAGGTGAGACATGACTAGCTGCGGCTGACGTGCAGTCAGAGGAAGGAGAACTGCTTGCCAATTAAAATGAACATATGGCAACGAGAAACTTTTTTTTTTTTAAGCCAGGTGATAACATGTAAAGCGAAGGTGAGAAATGACTAGCTGCGGCTGACGTGCAGTCAGAGGAAGGAGAACTGCTTGCCAATTAAAATGAACATATGGCAACGAGAAACTTTTTTTTTTTAAGCCAGGTGATAACATGTAAAGCGAAGGTGAGAAATGACTAGCTGCGGCTGACGTGCAGTCAGAGGAAGGAGAACTGCTTGCCAATTAAAATGAACATATGGCAACGAGAAACTTTTTTTTTTTTAAGCGGTGGCGAAAATAATGGTAAAAATGCCAACCCGGATTTTTATTTATTTCTATTCCTGCTTTATTTGTTTGTCCATTTGCAACATAATGGCTACGTTACAAAACTTTCTTACTTTGATTCCTTTTTTTTACACGGTCTTAACTTTCAGCAACCTACACCCAATGGTGTATATTACTCAGGTAAATATATTGTCACTTATAAGAGAGCTTAATTTTTCTTTCTTTTGACGACCTTTTCACTACACAGAGTTTGTCATACAATCAATGCAAAGATAGGCTCCAAAATATGTCACTGACCTTTGTTAATTAATAGTTCAAGTGGCAGAGTTTAGTAGTTTTTAATAGTGATATAATGATTTTAATAGACAAATAATGGTATTTAAGTGATCATTAAATATCAGTCAACTAAATTAAAATAATTCCCATTTCTGTATTTGCACTCAACTATGGGCTCTACACAAAATTGGGAGAACAGACCAACTAACAATGTGTCAAGTGTTTGCTAAATGAATTCATCTAAGATAAGGAAGTTTCTGTAGACTGGCTGAAAAAAGGATTATCATGATTGCCCAAGATCAAGGCTTCATGACCAAGGATGAAATTTTGCATGGACCTTTGTTATGATTTGGTTGGTTGGTTGGTTGGTTTTGTTTTACGGCATATCAACCCTTTTCGGGTTATTTAATGCCGAATCCAAAGATTTTGAAGAAAAAATTTTTTAATAGAGTATATTTGTTGTTTTCACATCGGTTTCTATTTAACCCATAGTTGGGACCCTAACAGGTACTACCACTCCGGGTCAGAGTGGACCTGGGAGCAATGGTAATTAAAGGGTGGCTCCACACTCCCCAAAGCCCACAAGCTGAGGCCTCACCATTGGATATAGAACCCCATTGAGGGACATTTACCCTCTGCAGGGGGGCAGTCGGCATATTCTAATGCCCCACCGACAGGGCCCTTTGTTATGATAAAGTGCAGCAAACTAAATATTGTGTTATCTATTCGATACACAATTTGGGAGTACGAGGGTTGAAGATGGATTAATAACCACAATATCACATTTACTATAGAAGTTTAGCATAAAGCAAACACTAATTCTAAGTTAATTTTTTCCAGTTTTTGATAATAGGTTAAAAGAACCAATATATACAATGCATATGTATGTCACTGTGGTTTTAAAGCACTCAACAAAGCAGGGTTATCTGTTCACTCAGAAGGCATCTTTAACTGACGAGCATATTCAAGTTCACCATCTGCAGAAGATTGTGTCGGACATCTGCAGGATTGTAATTATGCATGTGGTGTCACAGAGCTTAGGAGCTCCTGAAGATTGCATACTGAACCTTCATTCATTGTCTTCGATGAGAGAATCCACCAAATATATATTATATATATATATATATATATATATATATATATATATATATATATATATACTAGCAGTTCCGCTCGGCTTTGCTCGGGCCCTATATACTGTCCATAAGGTTATGTGCATATGTATATATTAAAAAGTGTGAATATGTAAAGTAATGTATTTCTGTATAATAGTCTTCCTTAATTACCATAGAGAAAAGACAGACAGACATTTACACTTTTATAGATGTAGATAGATAGATAGATAGATTGGATGCAATATATAATAATGATTAAAAAAAAAAAAAAGACTCATGCGCCACCATTGAGAATCGAAACCAAAACGTTCAGCTCACGATTTATTTTGCCTCTGCCATAAATGACTGGGCTATGAAAACATGTTTACTGCAAGGCTAAAAATTAAAACATGAACCAATATTAACTACATTATGCATTCGTAATGGCGGCATTCGACCTTCACCTGGCAAATTTAATTTTTTTTTAATTTTCACACTTTTGCACGGATTTTTCCAGGCTAAAACCCAAATATAAAGTTTTGCATGGATTCAAACATCTTATATATGAAATTTTATGTCCGTAGACCAAAAACTCTATGAGGAGTTTTTTAGGCAAAATCTGTGCAACAAAAATATATACGTATATATAAATATATATGGAAACAATTTTGTGTTTCCTATAAACGTTTTACGCAAATATTACGCAAGTATAAATCATGTAGAATATCTGCATGAATATAATTACACGTAATAGTTAAATAAAGATGATCACCCCATAAGAAAACCGAAAAAAACTAATAGGAAATTAATTAAAATGAATGTTTAAAAGAATATGCAAATTAGCTAGATCTTTTGCAGATGGATGCAATTCCACAACCCATATATAAGAAAATTGTATTTTCTTTTTAAATAAGTAGAAAAGGGGGTTTTTAATATGAATATCAATACACCCAAAAGAAAAACGAATTTATAGGAAGATAGATAGATAGATAGATAGATATACAAGGTGACCAAAAAAAACGGGCCCCAAATCTAATTAGGCCCCGTTTCTTAGTGTTTTGTCCGAATGAAATGAAACTTTGGACATAACTAGTTTATTATGTTCAAAACATCACATCAAAACACTAGGGTCCTTGGCCTTTTTTTATCCGTTCTATAGCATATGTTCTAGATGGCCTCCATTTAGCTCCATGCATTTCTTGAGGTGCAGCACAAAGTTGTCCGTGATTACCGAATTGGTAATGGCTCTCATCTCCTCCCTGATGGCTTCCTTGATGGTTCTGGGTTTCCCTGCATAGACTCTGTCCTTAAGATAGCCCCAAAGAAAAAAATCTGGGGGGGGGCTTAGGTCTTTAGACTGATCACTCGGCCTCCAAAGTTCTCTTTTAGCCACTCTTGGGACAGGTTTGAGGTGTGAGAACTTGCTCCATCCTGCTGGAACCAGAACTTGCTCATGAGCGACGGGTAGATGGTCTGGAGCTCACTCTTGAAGGTTTTGAGGACCTCCACATACCGCTCCTTGTGACTGTCACTGCTGCACCAGATTCTTCAATGAAGATTGATCCGATGATGCCTCTAGCCGAGATTGTAGCCCACACCATGCACTTAGGAGAGTGCAGGGGCTTGGTGGCTACTTCATTGGGTCTGGAGGACCCCCAGAAAACATTTGTCTTGGAGTTCGCCTTTCCATCAAGATGGAAGTGGGCTTCATCTGAGGTCCAAAGGAGGTTAAGGAAACTTGGTGTCTCCTCCATCTTCTCGAGCATCTTGACTGCCATAGCCCTCCTCTGCTTATTGTGAGGCTGTAAGGGTCTGCAGCATCTGTATTCTGTATGGGTAAGCCCTGATATCGTTCACCAGCACTCTCCTGCAAGTCTCACGGGAAATACCGAGGGACTGACTTTGCTTACGCACGGAGCATTTCGGACTCTGCTGGAGAGACTCTCTCACTCTTTCGACCAGCTCGGTTGTTCGCTTCTTGGGACGTCCTGAGTAGCTTAGACGGTTCTCTCTGGCAGCATTTAGGTTCTCAATGGTCCCATACTTCTCGAAGTGGTCCACCCAGTTCTGAATTCCGCTTTTGGATGGAGCCTTTTCACATTCGAACTGGTGCATGAAACTGTCCTGGGTTTTCTTAAACAAGCCTGTCTTGTAGTAAAATTTAACACAGTGTATTCTTTGTCCAAGCTCCCACTGGGGTCTTGGTGTACTCACGGTCGTTGATTCTGCCATGTCCTGTAAAATAAGGGTAATCGGTGAATAAATAATGTAGATATCACATAAAGTGTACACAGGGCCCGTTTTGTTGGGTCACCCTGTATATATATATATATATATATATATATATATATATATATATATATATATATATATCTTCTCTTCTTCTCTTCTCTTCTCTATCTCTTCTCTATATAAATAAAATGAACTCATTTTTTGCCGTGTGAGTTTGACCTTAATAGGATTAAAAATCACGACATTACATTCAAATGTAATATCCCCACACTTCAGCACAGGATCTGAGGTGTGCTATAGGCCTACTACCCTTACAGTTCCTTGATATTCGTACATTTCTATATTTTTTCCGGTGAGAGTTCACTGCCACAATCGATTAGAATCAATGGAAGTTTTAAAATCTTTTCTCTCTATTCGATTCATACTCCGCCCACGACCACTTAACACTACTGTAGATATGTCCATAGGGGAATATACGAGGAACACCGGTTTGAGTTCTTGCTTTAAAAATATGAATTGGCATTTTTCCGTCGGGTAAAACGCGACTTTACATTCAAGTTATTCTGTGGATTACTTGTGCCATTTTATAAATTTCTTTTTTTTTTTCCCCCCTTTTTTTCCTCCCTTTATATTTTTTCTCTTTTTGTAGGGGTGGATGGGGTGCGATTCGAAGGATTACTTAAACGAAACGAACTAACATTGGATTCCAGTTTTTACAAGAAACTTTTACAGTCAGTCACCAGTGTTCATCAAATCTTACACCGATTAGTCACTTTAATATTTTATTTACTGTCTTTATAATTCTATTATGTTTGCACTGATTTCACACGTGATACTAGGGGGGGGAGCTGACTTCCTATTTTCGGATTAGTTACTTTATACATGGTAAGTTTTATTTTTTTGAATTTTGTTTTTCCATTTAAAAAAAAAACAAAAAAATTAGATTTAAATGAACATATTTGCATTTTATGCAGTAAATTTTTTGGGGGTGTTTTTCTTTTTTTTTTCTTTTTTTCCTTTGGTATTCTTTCACATTCGTTTTGTTTTTATTCCTTTCAATTTTGCACGTTATATATTAGCTAAATCAGGGCAGGAGGCATCTATAAATATAAAAGCTAAAATTTGTGTGTATGTGGGGTGTGTGTGTTCCTTCACCCTAAACTCAGCCTCCTCCTGGTACTACGACAATGACGTCATGTTTGACCTAGAAAACGTTGACGTTAGTTTCAACCACCTGCAAGTGTTTTTAAAAGGTTAATTTTATCCGTTATCAATTGCGTGTCTCTTTGGCGTAGAGGGAACGTGTCAGGCATTTTTTTTTCTGCCTTGGCCTCGATGCTTCGGGTTCAAGCCTGTCTTCCTGCCTAAACCTTTTTTCCTCTTTTACACCTTTTTTCCCCTTTTTATTTTCCTTTTTTTTTACATTTGTTTTGCTTTGTTTTGGTTTTTCCAATTTTTTATAACATCGTGTTTTTTTTATAATATTAAAACAGGGTCACCCCCCTCCTACATACACACCTTCAAACATCAGGGCAACGCCGGGTACCCCCCGCTAGTATATATATAAATATTACGATCGTTTCGGAAAACAATGCTTTTTTATTGTGGTATACATCAAGTTATGTACAATAATTACATATAGTTTTTTAATAAGCAAGGTCACCTCGTCAGCAAATTTTGAAGGGTTTTTATTGAATTTAAAAGACACCATAAATAAACCTAGCATTAAAAGTAAGGCAGATGAATCTGAAAAAAAAATTGAAATAAAAGGTCTGGATTTAAAATTTATAAGAAAATTAATATGGGTTAGAGATAGAAATAAGTAGAGAAAAATATAGATTTGAATTTATATAATAAATTTGCTTTAAAAATATATAGAGATATTTACCTTTTAATTTTTCGCTTTTTGAAATCAGGAACTATGGTTAAAATATCTTTGAACCCTATCATAAACCTAACCAATCACTACTATATGTCCACAATCAATCAAACCACCCTAAATCCATATTAAATTGCACCGGATTTTTACTTTCGATTCACTTTATTTCAGAGTACTCCTATTTCCTTTGGATTAAGCTGCCATTAACTTGAGCAGGTTTTCCTATAATTTCTTTCTTTTTTTTTTCTTGCTTGTCCTTTTATATTTTCCTGACTTAATTCACCCTTTTTCCCTTCCTTCTTTCTTCTGCTTTTCAACTTCTTTCATACTACTTTTTGTTCACTATCATATCATCCCCCACACCCGTATTTCCCCCCTTTCATTTTTCTATTTCTGATCTAAATGTATTTGAAGTCGATATTGTCTTTTTTCCTTTATTTTTGTGACCTAACGAGGGTTCTTCCCTTTATTTACCTCTTTTTTTTACCCTTATTGAATTGATAATGTAATAAAGTGCCTATGTAATTGTTATGGCTTGCAATAAGCCACAAAGAAAAGATAACAACGGAATAGAGTTTAAACAATGTATTACTGGAACAACAACGTAAAAAGGTTACAACTGAAAAAAAATAGTAAACGTCACCGAGCAGGCGAGGGTCGCTCTGGTATTTAATCCACACCTGGGATCAAAAGGTCTATGGGTTATATAATGGATAGAACAGTCCATTTGGAGGGTGATTGCCCCACAACAGTAATTTTACTCCTTATCTTTTTATTCTCTCTCTCTCTCTCTCTCTCTCTCTCTCTCTCTCTCTCTCTCTATATATATATATATATATATATATATATATATATATATATATATATATATATAGTGAATAAATTACAAAAAACTATATTTCAAAATTCATGACGTTGACCATCTTATAATTTATTCCTTTAATTCAGTTGACTTTTACAATTCTTGACAGTATCTGTTTCATAGTGCAAAATCAATCACTTAATTATTATATCGATCAGTGAATCTATTTTGTCTTTAACTCATCAGAAGAAATAGCAACAATCAATCTGTCAAAAGGAAATAAAGTGCGATTTGACATGATTAAAATCCGAAAATTGGAAGAGAAGCTGCAAATATCTTTGATTGATTTTGCGCTATGAAACAGATACTGTCAAGAATTGTAAATGTCAACTGAATTAAAGGAATAAATTATAAGATGGTCAATAACATAAATTTTGGAATATAGTTTTTTGTCATTTATTCACTATATTGCTTTGTAATTACATTGAGCTTCTTAAATAAGGATTAGTATATAAGAAAATATATTTCTACAGAAATATATATATATATGTATATATATGTATATATATATATATATATATATATATATATATATATATATATATATATACACTTGTGCCCGATATTATTCATACCCCTCGGATCTTTGAGATTTCTATAAGAATATTGCTCAAACCAGAAGATAGACAATATTAAAGGGATTTCAAACAATAAATCAAGCATAAGCATTTAATTTAAACTCAACAAATAAATAAATTATGCAAGTTTGAAGCATTATACTAAGAAAAACAATAATGGCACTAGTTCAAAATTATTCATACCTCTCTTACTAATAGTCAATAGCATGCCCTTTATTCTTAATAATTGCCTATAACCGTTTTGGATATTCATCAACAAGGTTTTTACAATCATCAACACTGATTTTTGACCATTCTTCAATGCAGTAGTTCTCTTAATTCCTCAAATTTCTAGGTTTCCGCTTTTTAACCTCAGTTTTCAATATGTGCCAGAGGTTTTCGATAGGGTTCAGGTCAGGACTCTGGCTAGGCCATTCCAAAACATTAATGTGATTATCCTCAAACCATTTCTTGACTATTTTGGCAGTATGTTTTGGATTATTATCCTGTTGAAGGACCCAGTTTGGTCCTAAATGGAGCTTCTCCGCATCCTGTCTAATGTTTTTCTGGAGTATCTCCAAATATTGCTCCTTCTTCATGGTTCCATCTATCTTGACCAAACTACCTGGACCACTAGCCGAAAAGGAGCCCCAAAACATTAGGCTACCACCACCATGTTTCACCGTGGGTATGGTGTTCTTTGGGTTGTAAGCTTCTCCTTTCTTCCTCCAAACGTAAGAAGCATCCATATGGCCAAACAATTCAATTTTTGTTTCGTCAGTCCACAAAATACTTGAGAAAACGGACTCTGGAGAATTCACATGGGTCCTAGAAAACTTTAGACGTGCTGTAAGGCGTTTTCCGGTGTGCAATGGAGTCCTTCTTGGTCTTCTTTCTTTCAGACCATTTTCATGCAGAGTCCTTTGCAATGTTTGCCTTGATATTTTTATGCCAGAAGACTCCAGATTTTCTAAAATGTCCTTAGTAGTGGTGGTTGGATTTGCATTAACACTTCTTACAATATTCCTGGTGGCTCTAGCAGACAGTTTCCTTTTCCTTCCTCTACCAATCAAGTTGTTTGTTGTGTGGTGGCTCTGGAATTTTTTGATGATGCTCTGTACTGTTGCTGTAGGGACCTACAATGTCTTGGAAATTGACTTGTAACCTAAACCATCCTTATGTGAATTCACAATTTTAGTCCTAAGATCATTACTAAGCTCTTTTTTCTTCCCCATTCTAATAATTTTTATTCTTTTTTTGGTTTTCAGTTGATATCATTTTAATTTCTGAAAAATGCAAAAAACGAAATGAAATTAATCAAAGGTTGTATAAAAGCATTCAAAATAAGAATCAAACAGAAAACAAACAGTCAGAAACTCGATTAATACTGAAAAAATAAGGGGGTATGATTATTTTTGAACATTGCAGATTTTATAAATAGCTGTATATTTCTTTTATTACAAGTATCCCGAGATTTTAAAATGATGAAAATGATCAGAAGAGGTTTATTAAGAATATGTATCAATATGGACGTAAACAATAAATTCTTACAAAGTTACACCTAATAAACTCAATTTTCAAGAGGGGGTATGAATAATATCGGGCACAAGTGTATATACTAGACTACCCGTGACTCGTTGGGGCAGTATGTTATATTAGCTATGGAATTAATGTATGAGCGTGACACTTGTGATGTAAAGAAAATTTTTTTTTTTGACATAACAGAAACATTTCTATGAAAGTATATTAAAATGAAAAATCACGGACGGATCACTCAAACACGGAAAAAAAATCCTACCTATTCCTGTAAAGTTACCTATTTTTCTGAATAATCGCTCAAAAATCGAGAATTAAACATGATTTTCCTATGAATCGCACACAGATGAAAGTCATTTAGCAGCAAAAATGCACATGAACCTATTGATGAGAAATATAAGAATAAAAAACCTATAATGGAATCCTTCATCCGTTATAGAAACTTAAAATCTAAAAAAAAAAATTAATAAAACCTAAATAAATAAAATAAAATAAAACTATATTGAAACAGATTAGTAAATATGTCAACAAATTCACCGTTCTCAAAAACTATTTTGTATCTAGAAATGTAAACAAAAAATAAAAAAAGAAGGAAGGAAGGAAGGAAAAGGGACGGATAGAGAGTAGTAGTAGTAGTAGTAGTAGTAGTAGTAGTAGTAGTAGTCTTGGCTTTATTACAATTGTTCTTATGTTTGTCAACGGGTTAAAGTTGTTTGGTTGTAAGAAAATAGCGACAGTATAGTTGTAATAAAGAATAGTTGCAAAACACCCCCCACTCTTCGCATGTTAAATAATAATTTCGAAATAATAATGTTAATATTTCAGTGTGCAGGTCAAAATCTGCAAAAGAAGCGATTTGTGTTTATTTGTTTACGTTGTTATGGGTTAATGTTTATGCATGCATGCGCAACTGGATGTCGTAAACCGGAAAGTGGGTTACATCACTTGTTACAAAGTCATTTGAATTTTATAATTATTTATATATATATATATATATATATATATATATATATATATAGATTTAGAATTCCGTTTTCGAAAATAAGGGTTGTTGCCTGATGAGGTCTCTATTTAGTAAATACTAGTAGACCGAAACATGCTCATGACTGTGTAGCAATAAACTACTGCTTATGTAAAGACAAATATATATATATATATATATATATATATATATATATATAGTCTTATTTGTAGTATTCCGAATTATACTGAGTTTATATAATTCAGTAATCGTTCATATACCAATAAATTTTAAGCCAAAAAGGAATGACTTAAACTGTAAGCTACAAAATTATCATATTTCATAATTGAGCATTCATATATTGTTTTAAAAAGCTTCAAAGAATGGGTTGATAGCAACAAATAGTGTATTTCATCGTTAGTTACAATTGTTTCAAGACTATTTGGATAAATTCAAGCATTATCTTATTTGAAAATTTTCACAAGAACAGCCTTTCTTCAAACTTATTGAATAAAAAACACTTTAACTATAAAGCATTATAGAAACCATTTCCCTTATAAGGAAAAGAAAACAAGTGAAAATATTTTACCTATATCTCATCCTTGCAAAGTATTTTTTTTGTATATATATATATATATATATATATATATATATATATATATATATATATATATATATATATATATATTAATATTAAAATTTTCTTTCATTCCATTACGGTTGGCGGTAGTCTAGGAGTTTAGGTGCCCGTTAGCTGAGCTAAAAGTTGCTTTATTGCAGCGTGTGAATTCTTTGACCAGTGGCAATTGTCACATCCTGCACTGATGATTGCTTTCCAGTAATTGATAAAAACTGAAAGGTGATTCAAAAATCCTAAGGAGCAGGGCATATTTAAGAAGATTACAGATATGTATACATCAAGATATGTAACGCGGCCGTTACGTCGCAAATGGACAAACAAATAAAACAAATAAAACTGGAAATAAATAAACCAAAATCTGGGCCGACATTTTTTTCTTTTTTAGAAAACGTTGTTATTCCCATTACTTTCTGTCTGTCTCTCGCTTCCACGTGTTCATTTGAACCGGCACTCATTTCTCCTTGCTCCGACTGCATGCCGGTCACAATTGGCCCATTCTTGTCTGTCAAGAAATGCACAAATGGATCATAAACTCGAGTTGTTTTGTTTTCAATTTTTAATATAGAGAACGATTTACTTTAAGGAAAAAAAAATATGAACAGGTAAAATTATAGAAGAATAAAAGGCAAATCAAATGAGGTATAGGTTGATTAAACAGTTACATTAAATTTAGCTTAAATTTGCAGTTTTTGAAAAGATTACAAGTGCGAACTTTCTTTTTGCTGCCCTTGTATTTATATATATATATACAAGGGCAGCAAAAAGAAAGCTGCCCTTGTATATATATATATATATATATATATATATATACAAGGGCAGCAAAAAGAAAGTATATATATATATATATATGGGGTGTTAATGCTCCGGGAAAGTTCACAACTGTTGATTGATCGATCTTGTGAAAAACTACATACGAATAGACACTCAGAAAAATTGGAAACTATCTTTTATTCATAGTGTAAATCCGATATATTTGAAATTGTTCTGGAATATTAAAAAAAAATCAAAACGGTTGAAGTGTATTATCTTTTCCCCTTGTTCAAAAACGACAAAATTATTAGTTGCTTTATAATTGAATTCCATTTTTCGCGTTCGTTTTTAGCTGTACATTTAAATATTTTTGTTATATTTCGTTATGTACTAAAATATGTTTTTTTTTAATTTTTTTTAAATTTTTATTTTTATTTTTTTTATTTTTTATTTTATTTTTTTTTACACTATGTTTTAATAAGTAAAGAAATCCTTATCCTTATTTATCAAAATCGAAAATTCTATTTGGGGGTAAATTGAAATATTGAACCAGTGTTATTTAAGCCATTTTTCACGTAACGTTCGTTTTTCTGTTTTTTTTTTTACTTTGTTTATCCACCCCGACCACACACCCAAAAACACCCGGGTACCCACCGATTTTTTTAATTCTAATATCGAAACAAGCTTATTTAAGCCATTTCTTTTTTGCTTTTTCGATTTTTACATTTAACATCGTTTGTTTGCCTTACATTAGGTTTTTTTGTGTTTTTTTTTCGATGTTTTGATTACCCCCACCCCCGCTTAAGTTTTAACGTTGTTTTCTTTTTTTACTTCGCTTATAACAAACAAACCTGGTCATTGACCTCATTTGCTGAATAGCTATTGCTCTACGACTTCCGTGCGTGCACCTGTCAATTTGGTTCTTACTTAAATAAATTCAAACATCTTTCAGTAACTCATTCTGGCTGGCCGCTTTTATTTTCAAACTTCACCTCAGGGCTTCGGGTTCGATCCTACCAACTCCCCCCCCCCCGTTCACACCTCCAAACACCCGGGGAACGCATATATATGTTTTTATTTGTTTTTGTTAGTGATACTTTTTGAATGAATTCAATTATTTATTCAAAAGTGCATTTTTACCTAAATGCGAGTTGGGAATAATTTTCCCTTTGACCAAAATGGGGTGCGGCATATATATTATTTTTAAAATATAATTATCCACTGACACGTGTTTCATCATCTACGACTCATCAGAGTGGCTGAATCTAGCAAGATTCGAAATCAGGACCCCATTATAAGAAGCCTATGATTTATATTTTAAAAATAATGTGTATACTAGCATTTCAGCCCGGTGTCGCCCGGGTGTTTGGAGGTGTATGCATAACAGCCGAATTTCTGGCCGAATATGTATTACAAAGATTTTTCCAAATCTCAGTACCCTGTATATCAACTTTCGAGTCTGTAGACTAAAAATTGACAGAGTTATTGTGTAGGGAATGTTACACAGACACGTTCACTTTTATATATATACTAGCATTTCAGCCCGGCGTTGCCCAGCTGTTTGGAGGTGTATGCTGAGCAAAAAAAAAGCAAAACAAAAAAACGGTCAATTTTTTAATTTTGACCCCTATTATGACCCCTTAAGATTTATTGTTTTGGGCTCAAATCAAGTTATTAAGTTAGATCCATATCCAAGGAACCTATATCTAAAATTTCAAGTGTGTAGACCCAAAACTGTCGGATGAGTTTGGTAGAATTTGCAAAGGTCAAATCGTTGAACTTTAACCCCTTAATAGCCGAATTTCTGGCCGAAAACTGATTACAAAGATTTCCCCAAATCTCAGTACCCAGTATATCAAATTTTGAGTCTATAGACTAAAAATTGACAGAGCTATTGCGTATGGAAATGTACACAGACAGACAGACAAACAGACAGACACGTTCACTTATATATATATATCAAGGAACTATAAGGGTAGTAGGCCTATAGCACACCTCAGATCCTGTGCTGAAGTGTGGAGATATTACATTTGAATGTAATGTCGTGATTTTTAATCCTATTAAGGTCAAACTCACATGGGAAAAAATGAGTTCATTTTATTTATATAGAGATAGAGAAGAGAAGAGAAGAAGAGAAGATATATATATATATATATATATATATATATATATATATATATATATATATACAGGGTGACCCAACAAAACGGGCCCTGTGTACACTTTATGTGATATCTCCATTATTTATTCACCGATTACCCTTATTTTACAGGACATGGCAGAATCAACGACCATGAGTACACCAAGATCCCAGTGGTAGCTGGGACAAAGAATATACTGTGTTAAATTTTACTACAAGACAGGCTTGTTTATGAAAACCCAGGACAGTTTCATGCGTCAGTTCGAATGTGAAAAGGCTCCATCCAAAAGTGGAATTCAGAACTGGGTGGACCACTTCGAGAAGTATGTGACCATGGAGAACCTCAACGCTGTCAGAGAGAACTGTCCAAGAAGTGAACAGCCGAGCTGGTCGAAAGAGTGAGAGAGTCTCTCCAGCAGAGTCCAAAACGCTCTGTGCATAAGCAAAGTCAGTCCCTCGGTATGTCCCATGAGACTTGCAGGAGAGTGCTGGTGAACGATATCAGGGCTTACCCATACAGAATACAGACGCTGCAGACTCTTACAGCCTCAGATAAGAAGCACAAGAGGGCTATGGCAGTCAAGATGCTCGAGAAGATCGAGGAGACAGCAAGTTTCCTTAACCTCCTTTGGACCTCAGATGAAGCCCACTTCCATCTAGATGGAAAGGTGAACTCCAAGACAAATGTCTTCTGGGGGTCCTCCAGACACAATGAAGTAGCCACCAAGCCCCTGCACTCTCCTAAGTGCATGGTGTGAGCTGCAATCTCGGCTAGAGGCATCATCGGACCAATCTTCATTGAAGAATCTGGCGCAGCAGTGACAGTCACCAAGGAGCAGTATGTGGAGGTCCTCAAAACCTTCAAGAGTGAGCTCCAGACCATCTACCCATCGCTAATGAGCAAGTTCTGGTTCCAGCAAGACGGAGCAAGTTCTTACACCTCAAACCTGTCCCAAGATTGGCTGAAAGAGAAGAGGCCAAGTGATCAGTCTCAAGACTGATTTTGAGTGGGCACCCCATAGCCCGGACCTAAGCCCCCCCCCCCCAGAGTTTTTTCTTTGGGGCTATCTTAAGGACAGAGTCTATGCAGGGAAACCCAGAACCATCATGGAACTCAAGGAAGCCATCAGGGAGGAGATGAGAGCCATTACCAATTCAGTCTGTAAGAATGTCATGAACAACTTTATGAATGGAGCCGATCTAGAACATATGCTGTAGAACAGAGAAAAAAAGGCCAAAGACCCTAGTGTTTTGATGTGATGTTTTGAATATAATAAACTAGTTATGATCAAAGTTTCATTTTATTCGGACAAAACACTAAGAAACGGGGCCTAATTAGAGTTGGGGCCCGTTTTTTTTGGTAACCCTGTATATATATCTACATATATGTATATATATTTGAGCAACATTGTTTTCTGTTATGCATTTTTCAACAGGGATAATTCGCGTTTGTTTCTCTTCTTATCTGTTTTTCCATTTGGTAGGTCAATGTTCGAACGTTTTGTTCAAGTGTAAAAAGAAATTTGCCATGGAAGTTGAAGACGTTCACGACTATGGCAAATTTATTCTTACACTTGAACAGAAACGTTTAAACATTGACCCACCAAATGGAAAAAAAATGGATTGCAAAAGAAACAAACACAAATTATCCCAGCTGATGAATGAAACATATATATATATATATATATATATATATATATATATATATATATATATATATATATATATATATATATATTTGTATGTGTGTGTGTATATGTGTGTATGTGTGTGTGTGTTTGTCTCTACATATTTGTGTATATACAGATATGTATATATATATATGTATTTATATGTATATATGTGTACATGTGTGTGTATGTGTGTGTTGTGTGTTGTGTGTGTGCGTGTGTTTGTATATCTGCATATTTGTGTATATACAGATATGTATATATATATATGTATTTATATGTATATATGTGTACATGTGTGTGTGTTGTGTGTGTGTGTGTTTGTATATCTACATATTTGTGTATATACAGATATGTATATATATATATATGTATTTATATGTATATATGTGTACATGTGTGTGTATGTGTGTGTGTTGTGTGTGTGTTTGTATATCTACATATTTGTGTATATACAGATATGTATATATATATATATATATATATATATGTATTTATATGTATATATGTGTATATGTGTGTGTATGTGGGTGTGGGTGTGTGTTGTGTGTAGTGTGTGTGTGTTGTGTGTGTGTGTGTTTGTATATCTACATATTTGTGTATATACAGATATGTATATATAAATATGTATTTATATGTATATGTGTGTGTGTGTGCGTGTTTGTATATCTACATATTTGTGTATATACAGATATGTATATATATATATATGTATTTATATGTATATATGTGTACATGTGTGTGTGTGTTTTGTGTGTGTGTGTTTGTATTTCTACATATTTGTGTATATACAGATATGTATATATATATATATATATATATATGTGTGTATTTATATGTATATATGTGTACATGTGTGTGTGTGTGTGCGTGTGTGTGTGTACTATCCGTGCTAGATTTCGATAATTATATATATTTACAAAGCTATCAATGTTATGTTATTCAAATTTCAAGTTTGTTTTAATTCATTAATAATTTATCTTTTGTTGAGA
Source organism: Euprymna scolopes (assembly GCF_053919585.1). Taxonomy (NCBI): domain Eukaryota; kingdom Metazoa; phylum Mollusca; class Cephalopoda; order Sepiida; family Sepiolidae; genus Euprymna; species Euprymna scolopes. Next base: position 87,123,973 of record NC_136516.1, on the reverse strand, counting down.
GATTTCTCTTTCAATAGTTTAATTGGAAATTATCTTCGTATAAATGTTTATAATTGGCACTGGTATACATTTCATGATAACAAGATAATTGATACAAGAGTGTTCTGTAAAAGAATTGGTCTTGTAAAGCCATGGGGATGAAATGTTTTATTTATGCTTCTACGGTTATATCAGAAAAATCACTACCCAATGTATTAGGGATTCGTTCCCTAACAAATAATAAAAGGGCAATAACTCTTCAAACTAATTTAGAGGATTTATTCTGCATACAAATGAACCTTTCAGAATGACGATTTGACCATAGAAAACGCACTGGTAAAACAATTGTATTAAGTCTATGCAGGGTGGAACAATAAAATAGTCACCTTAGAAAAGACGACATGATTCCATTTCCATTTGATGGAAACCGGTTTTCTTTTTTTTGTTGTAAACCATCTACTAGTTTGCCAGTTGTGTACAAATATCAAGAGTGATAGAAGCCTTCTATCATGTCTGAAACTGACACAAGGTGCTCTCTACAGATCCAAGTTATTAGAACAGGACCATTGCCAGCATTATTTTTAAAACAGTAATTACTGTTTTAAAAATAAATGAATATATATATATATATATATATATATATATATATATATATATATATATATATATTATTACGAATTCCATTATTATAAATGCAAACAGATAATAATAACAACACATTCATGAGTTCGTAATAAAAAAAAATAATAAAGGACAGACATGAAATACAACTGGACCTTAAAACACGTAGACCCTGGGTTTGATACACCTTGTTGCAATAAAAAATATGGAGAGACTCTTTCAAAACCGGAAATATACAATAGACGAACGAACAGCGTATGAAAATAACGAAAAACGCGACACACAATGTTAACTTTCAAAGTTAAATTTTATTCTAAGACACTAAACTATGGTAGGGAGGGGATGAGGTTAAGTAAAATAAAAGAAACAGATTACAAGGGTGTGGAGGGAGGGTCTTTATCTACTATCTGAAAATATCAATGAGAAATATATCAAAACAAAAAAAATATATATATATCTTCAGTCCAAACAAAATGATTGCAAAATGAAGTCGCTGATGTAATATATGAGAGAGAGGTAACTCATGGTTTTTATGCTTCTTTTCTCTTTTTTTTCTTTTAATTTTCAAAGTGAACTTTAACCTTCATTTTATTTAACACGTTGTATCCCTGTATCCGTCCAACAGTTTGGTTATTCCTGGAGTATCGTGTCTCCTGTGTTTGTGAACTTAACACCCTGTATTTCGACTGCCGGCTTGTTCTCTCAGGCATTATTTCTTTCCTTTCGCTGTTGATGGGGGGTTTCTCACAGACATTATCTCCTTTGATGCTTTCAAGCCGTTCCTTTGCTTCTCTGTCACAGTTGGGTGGGAATTTTGCACGTCCACTTGGCACAACCGCCAGGCTGTAACTGTTGTACCAAAAGGTCTCTTTTCTTTTCTCTTTCTCTCTCTCTCCTCTTCTCAATACATTTCTTATCCCTTGTTTTTTTTCTTTGTTGCTTAGTGACTAGCAAGGGTCATAAAATATGTTTCTGAGCAAATGACTCGGTCATCTTGCTAGCTGATTTTCCTCTAGCTGTTCCTCACTTCCCCCCTCTCTCTCTCTCTCTCTCTCTCTCTCTCTCTCTCTCTCTCTCTCTCTCTCTCTCTCTTAGGTTTAGCCTCGGTGATAAAATATAAAAATACCAAAAAAGAAAAAGAAAATATATATATACATTTCTCATTGGCCTAAAATTGAATATTTCAATTTTTATTTAAATACGTAATCCAATTTAAGGGTTATGTCACAATATATATATATATATATATATATATATATATATATATATATATATATATATATATATATATATATATATTATGGTGTAACCCTTTAATTAGATTACGTATTTAAATAAAAATTGAAATATATATATATATATATATATATATATATATATATATATATATATATATGCGTGCATACATGTTTTCATAAGTTTTATTACGGTTTCGATTCAAGCTAATGCACCTAAGACATGTGAATTTATATATTTGTTAAATTGCAACTTTATAATATATAAAAAATCGATAGAACACTAACTCTATAATAATATTTAGGAAATCTGCAAGAATTAAGATATCATATTTAAGTGTACTTTATGACCGAGCTTTGCCGGGCGTTTGTGCTAGCCTAGATAAATACTTCTGCAGTTTTAACAAAAGACTACAATAATATCAGAGCGTCTCCATTTACACTGAACATCTACAGAATGACAACATCAATATGATATGAATGAGTCCCCATGTGGAATTTCCACCTGTCCCGCTAGTAATAATAATGATAATAATAAAATATCTATGCATTCACAATCCAATTCTCTAAGAAAGATATGCAGGCAGAATCCCCTTAAAACTTCTAATACATATTTATCTAAGTTTTATCTTTATTCTTTTTCACCCCAAGCAAGGCATATTGTTCCTATTTACAATGCCTCCCCATGGGACAGAGTTAGACACCAGGGTCGTTTTTTAACGTGGAGAAAAGGAACAAAAATAAAAATTATCTCAATCGTGAAGGATTTCTCCTCCACTGACAGAGAACAAGAAATTGAATTGCAGCATCTGAAGAACAGATACTACACTGTGATGGTATTTATTTGCTCCCCCACCGAGCAAATTAGGCACAAGGCCGATTTTTAAAGTGAGGAGTGAAGAGGAAATGGGGACCAACTCCCCGGGGAGTAGGGGAGCTGGATAGTGACAATTGGTATGAAGGGTTGCCCCTACATTGACCAAGGTCTTATATGTGGAGTTGCCCCCACATATGGTCTTTGCTTGCAGTATCTGCCGGAACAGATGGTATTTATTTGCTCCCCCACCGAGCAAATTAGGCACAAGGCCGATTTTTAAAGTGAGGAGTGAAGAGGAAATGGGGACCAACTCCCCGGGGAGTAGGGGAGCTGGATAGTGACAATTGGTATGAAGGGTTGCCCCTACATTGACCAAGGTCTTATATGTGGAGTTGCCCCCACATATGGTCTTTGCTTGCAGTATCTGCCGGAACAGATGGTATTTATTTGCTCCCCCACCGAGCAAATTAGGCACAAGGCCTATTTTTAATGTGAGGAGTGAAGGGAGGGGGAAGGGAAAAAGGGGACCAGCTCCCGAGAGGTGGGAAATGGGAGCTGGTTAAAGGTCAGGCATGTGGGGTTGCCCCCACATCTGGTATTTGCTAGTCATAGCTTGCAGTATCTGCCGGAACAGATACTACACTGTGATCTTGTCCCGAAGGCCAGGCAAGGCATATTGTTACTTGAAACGTAAGGATCTTATAGAATAAAGACAACAAAAAGAAAGTCTCATTCTAAGATTTAAAAGCAACTTTATTGGTTATCTTTGTTAGTAAGAATATAGGAGAGAAACAGTAGTAGCTGAAAAATGTTCTTGTGAGGAAACGTAGATTAAATATTAGACAGGCTTTTTAAAGGAAAGAAGAGTTCAGTGTACACATGTGGAAGTTGGTCGTAGGGGCGATTTTTTGGAATATATCATCTTCGTTCTGTAATAAGCGCATATACCATAAAGACTCTTTTGCATTTTCTTTACTTTTAATTGCCACCATAAGTGCCAGTCTTTTTATTTAAAAAGAAAGGGGGCATTTCAAATCGCTCAAAAATCGAAAATTAAACAAAATACTGACAGAAACCAGCCTAATAAATGTCACCAATCGTGTAAAAATCTAATGTTTAGTTATAGAATAAAGACAAAAAAAAGTCTCATTCTAACATTTAAAAGAAACTTTATTGGTTATCTTCGTTAGTAAGAATATAGGAGAGAAACGGGTTGTATAGAAAAAGGGTTAGTCATTGAAAGTGTTCTTGTGCGGAAATATAGATTGAATATGAGACAGGCTTGTTGAAAGAGAAAAGAGTTAAGTGTATACGTGTTGAAATTAGTAGTAGCAGCATGCGTCCATGTATGGATGAGGGCAGTCCTGTAGCATGAGAAAGAAAGTTTGTGTGTATACCGCATGTGGAAATAGCCATGTTTGTATTCATGCTAGCCCGGGGCCAAATGACTAAATCGCTCAAAAATCGAAAATTAAATAAAATACTGATAGAACCCAGCCCAATAAATGTCACCAATCATGCAAAAATGTAATGTTTAGTTATAGAATAAAGAAAAAAAAAACGAAAGTCTAATACTAACATTTAAAAGCAACTTTATTGGTTATCTTCATTAGTAAGAATATAGGAGAGAAACGGGTTAGGAGATGAAAGTGTTCTTGTGTAATATGTGGAAACATAGATTAAATACGTAGATTAGACAAGCCAGTTTAATGGGAAAGGTGTTCAGTGTTGTTGTTGGTTGGTTGGTTGATTTTCTTTTATGGCATATCAACCCTTTTCAGGTTATTTAATGCCAAATCCAGTGATTTTGAAGAACAATTTTTTAATAGAATACATTCGTTTTCTTTTAAGTCGGTTTCTATTCAACCCATAGTTGGGACCCTAACAGATACTACCAGTCCGGGTCAGAGTGGACCTGGGTGCAATGGCAATTAAAGGGTGGCTCCACACTCCCAAAGTCCACAAGCTGGGGCCTCACCATTGGATATAGTTTAAGGTCATATCCAGGACCGAAAGGTGTTCAGTGGATATGTGTTGTAGTTGGTAGTAAAAGTGTGCATCCATTGATAAACGGGGACAAAAGATTAGAGAGTCCTGTGGTAAAAAAAAGAGTATGTGTGTGTACCGCACGTAGAAGTAAGTCCGTATTTGAAGATAGCTATGCTGGCTTGTTTGTATTCATGCTAGCCCAGGACCAAAAAGGGCCGGATGAGGTTGCACTCCAACAGATATGTGTGCAGTCAACAAGAGCCGTGTAAAAAAAAAGGGAGAGTGTATTGCCGGTTTCATGTTTTATACACTCAGTCACATGACTGAAAGCTGGCTTCTTATTGGACAAGCCAGGAATAAAGTGGATTTCAAAATCTTCTGCTTGTGTTTCTTGCAATTTTCGTCTGCTACAGGTTACTATTTGGAATCACGTCTAACAGGAGACTGTAGGGAGTTGAGCAAGAAGATGCCTATTCGCATTACATTTAAACTTTTGAGGGTTAGTACAATTAGGGAAGCAGAAAACAGGCAGGAAATTCCAATTAAAAAAGAAAGAAAGAAGCTATTAGACTAGAAGGCTTTCCGACATCTACGGGGCTTAGTGATAGGGTGGGATTTTGCTGCTTGTCAGGTTAGTCTGTAGTATTTATGTTGAACGGACACAAGTGCTATGAGTTCATCAGAGCACATTTCATTAAAGTACTTGTAAAAAAGGCACAGGGATGCAACCTTACAGTGATGGGACAAACAGAGCTTGGGCGACAGCGCAGGGCCTATTGGATTTGAGACTCTTTTTTGGACCCTAATTAAGAGTGAGAGACTAGGGGTAGATGCATCTGCATAGATGTGGCAACAATACTCCATGCATGGGCAAATTGTGGCTTTGTAAAGATATAAGTGTGAGTAATTTTCTAGTATGATAGAGAGAGCCTACTTTCTTTGCAGTAGTCTTGGAAATGTCCTTATAATGTAATTTCCCAATTCATGTTAGGGTAAGGAGTTTAAAAGATATGCTCTCAGGCAAGGTGTTATATTATACGGCTATCTTTGTTTTCAGAAGGTTTTTTCTTGAAACTGAAGCAAAAACTTAATTCAGAGAGTTTTCCAAATTTCAATTTCGGTACTTGTTTAGTTTGATACAGACATTAAAAAAAAATGAAAATATTGTAAAAATATTAGCGCTTCTACACTATTAGAACAAAACATTGTAGTCGATAAATGGAGTTTTCAGATAAAAGCCAATAGTTTTGTAGCAGACGATACTCGCTACAAACAGGCAGAAACTACTTCTCATGACTTCAAGATTTGAAATCCATTTCTCCCTGGCTTATCCAATCACAAGCCAGCTCTCTATCACGTAACAGAGTATATAAAAGGTGAAATCTGAAACCATTAATTCTCTTTCTCGCTGGTCTGCCCAACAGCACACATCGCCGGGGGGGGGGGGGGGCTTTGGCCCCCGGTTGAACGTAAGTACTACAAGTTAATAATGGCTCTTTTCTAACTACCATTTATTTCCACGTGCTGTACCCACACAAACTTTATTATCGTTATTTCCATGGCAGGTGCTCGTCTGAACTCCAATCTCTGGTCCCCCCCTCACCAATCTTTTACAAAAAACACCTGTCTAGCTGAATCCACTGTCAAAAACTTTCCCCACTCTTTATCTATGCCTAAATCAAAACGTAGATTCCATGAACAAAGCTTCTTTCTTAGAACTGCCCGCCTGTGGAACTCTGTTCCCTCTGCCTGCTTCCATCCTGACTACAACTTGGATGTCTTCAAGTCCAATGTAAACAAATTCCTGATGAACCGCCCCCTTAAGTAGACACTCTAAAATATCCACACTAACGTACTGTACTTAGAATAACCCTTATCCCTGAGTGGCTTCCGGGCCTTGATAAGTTGTGACCACCTTGTAAAAAAACAAAAAACAAAAAACATTATCGTTCTTCAGGACTACTCTCATTGACATTGACACACACACTCTTGACAACACACTGAATACCTTTGCTCTTTCGTTCTCTTTTAACCGGCTTCCTTTGTACCGATGACTACTACCTATAAACACGTGTGGACTGAACTATTCTCTCCTTCAACAAGCCAGCAATATATTAATTCTATCTCTACACAAGAACTCTCGAACCTACTAACCCATTTCTCTCTTGCACTCTTCTACTAACGCCACTAACAAAAATCACAAATAAAGTGTCTATTAATATATTGCGTTCTCACATCTCTATAGTTTCTACTGATTTTTTTTTTTGTCAATTCTAATAAATAACAATGTTAGCTTCCAAATTATGCAATCGAGATTACCTGAATATTACTGAATTATTTAAAAAAAACAACTTTAATCGTGTTAGCAGGTGAAAAATTGCGGCCATCTTGTTTTAATAAAATAAATCGAAACAGAAAATTACCTCCCCTTTTTGAACTCTCCTGTGTCTTACATAAGTAAATATGATCGTTTTCTTCAAATTCTATTTTCTTTAATAAATAATTTTTTACCTTATCGATTTTCGTAATTTTTGGAGAATAATCATCCATTTTTGGAGATAATCATCGAGGAATACGTAGATACTATGGTTTTCATGTGAAATTCAGTTTTACGATTTCCGAAATTTCGTTCTGATAGTGTAGAAGAGCGAAAATATTATATTGTACGTCCTCGTTATGGAATTAAGTTTTTATAAAAAATTCATTTAATTTGATCAAGTAGTTTTTAAAAATTTTTTAAATATTTTTTTTTAAATAAAAAAAAAAATATAAAAAAATTTTAAAAAAGAAAATCAAATTTAAATGAGATCATTTGATTCCTGACCATCTTGCCTATTTCGCAAATGAGGAGTAAAGGGCGCCAAGGGAGATAACTCCACCACCTATTAAAGTTACCAAAAATTTGACGAGATTATTTTGAAACATGGGCAGAAAAAATATCTAGATAAATATTCTAGCTTTTTTTCTCTTATTTTACAAAGTTTCTGTGTCCTTCTTTAATCCTTTTTTCATTTTGTCCTTTGTTAATACCTTTTTTGTTTAAATGCACCCCCTCCTCGTCGTCATGAAATGGGCAGGATGGTCGGGATATGATCGATCTCATTAAAATTTGATTTTCCTCTGTAAAAAAAAAACAACAACAACTACTTCATCAAATTAAGGGAATGGCCAAAGACTCATTATCTGAAAGTACTTCTTTTAAACTCCTCGGCCTAACGTTCACAGGAAACATGAGTTGGAACAATTACATCGAGACCATTGCCAGGACCACTGCGAAGAAGGTGGACTCTCTCTACCATGCTAGAAAGCTACTAGCGTCCGAATGTATACTGACAAGAGTCGCCACCTGATAGGTCCTGAACTGTCATCTAAGCTTCAGCCTCTGTCCCATCGATGAAATGTTGCATCCCTCTGCCTGTTCTACAAGTATTTTAATGGTGAATGCTCCGACGAACTGCAAGCACTTGTATCCCTTCGGCGTAAATATCTCTAACAAACCCGACAAGCAGCTAAATCCCACCCTTTCACAGTAGAGATCCCTAGATGTAAGAGAGCTTTCTACTCTAGTAATTTCTTCCCCAGAACTGCTAGATTTTGGAATTCTCTTCCGGGTCCCTGCTTCCCCAACTGTACTGACATGCAGAAGTTCAAGTGTAAGGTGAACCGACGTGTTGCTGCCCAACTCCCTACATAGTACCCCTGTAGCTTAGGTCCCTGATAGTAACCCCCTACATTAAAGTGGCAATGTGCCTTGTTTGGGAGTGAAAATGTAATAAAAAAATAAATAAAAATAACGAGTGCGTACAATATAATTTTTTTTTTTTTTTTCAATATTTTCATTTTTTAATGTCTTGATTAAACTAAACAAGAACCTCGGTTTCTTCCGAATGAAACGGGGCGGGGTAGTAAAAAAAAAAGAAAAAAAAGTAATATGCTGTTGTGAAAAAAAAATACTAATAAAGACCTTAAATCTAGAGCAACGTCGAATCTTTCTGCAAGCAATTGATGTTTTTATAATTCTTTCCAAATAAATAGGTACGCCCAGACAACCCAACCATAGGTAACAAGTTTGCCGAGTTATCTCCCTTGGCAACGTGCTCGTTCTTTCGCGCTGTCCACGTGCGTCCGTCGCAATCACATCTTCTAAACCATCTTTAAACTCATCAACTATGTCTACCGCTACAAAAGTTGAACGAGGTATTTTTCAACTTATTAGATTTGTCTTTTCTTTTTAAGTAAATCTTTAATTTCACTTTCTGATTTATCTGTTGCTATTTATTTCAGATTTTTTTGTAAAAAAAGAAATACTGCATAAATGTCTTCGTTTTTATCTCTTTTTGCGTATGTGATTTCAGGTTTAAAACTTTGCGTGTTCTTAAACTAATTTGTAAAAAAACAAAAAAAAACATTTTTTTTTCAGCTTTCATGATGCAAAATCTGTTAAAATTAAAAATATATATATAATAAATAAAACTTAAAAAAAACGCGTTATTTTTATTTATTTTTTTCTTAATGCTTAAATGAAAAGATGACCCGGTCCGGTCCGGCGCCCCGGCGGTCCATGTAGCCTGGTAGTTCCACTGAAGACTTACCTGCAAAGGGGTTTATTCTGAAAGCCGTTCTTAACATGGGAAGTTAGGGGTAATACCACTAAAAAGCAAGTCTTTGTTAGTAAGTCTTCAGTGAGACAACCAAGCCACATTGACCAACGACCCCCCCCCCCCCGAAAAAAAAAATTCTCTTTAATAAGTAAATGATCATCCAGGGAATTCCAGTTCTTATCGAACTATGATGAAGAATGTCGAGTCCCAGAAATGACCGAAGCGGCGAAGCAGCTGATAATTGAAATGCCCTTCACCTTTTTTGGAGACTGAATGGCGGACTAAACGAAAATCACCCCCACTCATATATTAGTGTGTCCAATCAATAATAATCCACTGAAAAAATTGCAAACAAACCGAAAGTCGTTCTTAACATGGGGAGGTTAGAGGTGTTTATTCCGAAAGCCGTTCTTTACATGCGGTGGTCGGGGGTGTTTATTCCGAAAGTCGTTCGTAATCTACAAACTAATGATTTTTTTTAAAAGTTACCCACCACGGTAAATGTTTAGATTCGCGTCGAAAATTGTGTATAGATAATTTGGTTTTGTATTACAATCCTCAGAGGTACGAAAAAGTTGTTAAAAAGCGAATAGGTAACATTTATTTGTTACATATTTGCTATCTAACTAGATAGGTTTTTAGTGTTTTTATTTCATGTAAAATGTTTATTCGGTTCGAAAAACGAGTAATATTGAACACTACCGAAGAACAAGAAAAAATGACCGTGATGTATTTGAAGACTCGATAATCACTTCAAAATAAGAAATAAAACAAAATGGTGGTAGAAATCCGCCCAATAAATGTTACCGTGACAGGCGTGACACTTATTGGGTGGATTTTGGATTTCTATTACCATTTTGTTTTAGTTAGGTAGAAAATTAACTGGATGTTTTCTAACTTGCCTTTGATAACATTTGTTTTTTGACAATTTTTTTCATACCTCTTCGATAGTTTTTATTGATTCAAATCTAGAATTTGGCTTAATTATAAAAACAAAATTACAGACAAATCTTTATGGCGTACGTACCGCCGACCGGTCACCCTAACCCGACGGTCACGAAACTAAGATATCACATTCCTAACATGACGACAATTGATCAATAATCAAGTATTTTTTTTTAACTAAGAAAATAAAATGTTATGACGAGCGACACACAAGAATCAACAGTCGCCATATTGTTTTAGAATGTATTAAAATTCATGGACGACAATTCAATTCGACTACCGAGATTTTGTTTTTATTCAAAGTAATTTAAACTTTGTATCGCTAAAAATCGTACTTGATCAGTTTATGTGATTTTTTTTTTTTTTTTTTTTTTTTTTTTTTTTTTGTGAATATGACGTTTTCGTTTAGGTGCAAGTACGTGGTGATGCAGAAGAATAGCCGACTCGAAGTCCGCAGCAAATAGTGTCAGATTAAAGTTTTTTTTGTTTTTTTTTTCTTAAATATATATACGAGGGCGTGCAATAATGCCCCTGACCCACTTCCAGTTGTCTGATCTAGCTGAAATTTAGCAGGTGCAATGATTTCTATCTCTACGGTTTATGTGGCAAATTACAGCTCTGAACTTATTGTGGTTTCTGTTTTACAGGTGTTTGAACTGAGTCAGGTGTGAAATGCAGCCTGTTGAATGTCGAGCAGTGATCCAGTTTTTGGAAAAGGACGCACACCACCACAGGAGACTTTTGATGAAATGAAAGAAACTTATGGTGATAATGCCCCATCATATGACCTTGTAAAACGCTGGCATCATGAATTCAAACATGGCAGGAAGTCTGTGGAAACGGCTCCCAGATCTGGGCCCCCCCCCACACACACACACCTTCTGTCATTGATGAGGCATCTGTCCGTCAAGTTTAGGCTGCCATTTTGGAAGATCGGCACATTACTAATCACCAAATAGCCCAAGATGTCAAGATTAGTACAGGGTCTGTGGAAACTATCATTCATGACCATTTGCATATGCATAAGGTGTCTGCCAGATGGATTCCTAGGTTGCTCACACCATTCCAGAATCGAGTGCTCGAGGATGAATTTGGAGATGTGCCAAGAAGATGAGTCAAAGTTTTTCAAAAGACTGATTGCACAGGATGAAACCTGGGTCCATCACTCTGATCCAGAGACCAAATCCCAGTCAATGCAGTGGAAGCACTTAGACTCACCACCTCCAAAGAAGGCAAGGATGCAGCCCTCCGCTGGCAAGCTTATGCACAGTCTTCTGGAACCAGGACTGAGTAGTGATGACAGATTTCCTGGCAAAGGGTACCACAATTACAGGAGCCTATTATGCTTCACTTTTGAAGAAATTAAGGGAAGCTATCAAAATCCAGAGGCGGGGCAAGATCAGCAAAGGTACCGTCCTCCTGCAGGACAACACTCCGGTCCACAACTCGCATGTCGCCAGATCAGAAGCACAGGCGTGTGGTTATGAAATCCTCTCTCATCCTCCCTACTCTCCTGACCTTGCACCCTCTGACTTTCACCTCTTCCCAGCCATGAAGTTGTTTTTGAAAGGAAAGAATTTCCCAGATGATGCAGCCTTGATTTCTGAAGTCACGTCGTGGTTGGAGGACCAACCTGGGGGTGTTCTACAAAACGGTCTCCAGAGCTGCATCAAACGATGGGAGAAATGCATAACTCTGGGTGGTTCCTATGTAGAGAAAGACTAATAATTGTGCCGAGTTTCGTTGCTCTACTCCTATGGGAAGTGGGTCAGGGTCATTACTTATTGCACGCCCCTTGTATACTCAAATTTTTGATCTACAGACTTGCAATTTGTGTGCATAGGATAATCAGACTTGTGTAAAACTTTTTGATTGGGTTTTCATCGTTAGGCTGCTAAGGGGTCAAAATTAGAAATTGGTAGGTGGGAGTGGTCAAATTTTTATCTGTTTTCAACTGTTTCACGAATATGTATGCGCGGCCGCAAAACATAAGATTTATGTTAAGAATAAGAAGGTTTAAAAACACTTTTTAAAGGCTGTGACAAGCTGGTCTAATGGTTATCATACTTGATTCAGTCTTTAGGTTTTGGTTTCGATCTCAGTTTCAGTATTTTTTTTTCTTACAAAAAGTGAAATATTTAATAAAAAAAAAACAATACTTGCATGTACATGTCTCAGTTTCTGTATGAATGGAGATATTTATGCATATTTTATGACTGGAAATGTCGGGTGGCCTGCTAGTATTTCACATTTCACGTATTGCACTTACTTGTGACGTCATTCACCCGGGGTGGGTTGAGCCGTCTTTAAATGAATTTGTTGCATCACGTGTCAAGGCAGTCCCTCCATCACTGTCCGCTGCTGACTGCTCAGCATACTTCAGCCATTTGCGATTCCATCATCGCACACCAAAGACACAAGGGTCAGTCATACCTTCCAAGTTAGCTTTGACTTTTGCGAACCATGCCCTCAGTTGACCACCGCTCTTCTTGTGCTATCCTGGTAACAGTGTTAGTGCTATTGCCTTGTAAATCAGGTCAGTTAGTAGACAACCAAGGGCGTGGCCAAACCATCACAGCCTCCTGATAAGAATTATTTCCATGAGTCTAGGAAATTTATATTGTGCATGTATTGTGGCGTTGAGACGTGGTCAGAGATACAAATTCCAAGTATGCAGCGGAGACGCCATCGATTGAAAACTTCCGGCCTTTGAATGTCAGCTAATCATATGGGCCAGGTTCATCGAACAAGAACCTAGTAGATGTGGCATTTGGTTGTTCAAGTGATTTCTTTTTACAACTAAAAGCAATTATGATGCCAACAAAAAACCTTGTTGATTCTAATAGAGATTTGTGCATTGTATCCATATGTTCGCTATGCAAGAAACTCTGGCTAATGTGTCTCCACGCTGGAGTATTGTGAATGTGTTGCCATCTTGGAAAATTATGATGAAACGTTTATTTTATTCTAGGTTGTACTTGGTAAAACGTTGGTGCCTAATTATTAGGACTATGAAAAGAGCATATTCTTTTCCTTGTTTTGATTCTCTGGTATATATCCATTGGTATCTTATGTTTTTATGTAGTGATGTGGTTTCAATCCATTTCAATATTTTAGTCATGGGTCGGAGGTCACCAATTTGTTGCAGTAGGCTTGCGCATTCATCAACAAAAATTAATGAAAATAGATTATTAATAGTGTGTATATATATATATATATATATATATATATATTTATTAGATGTTGTTTGTTTTGGTTTTAGCGATATGTTTTTGAATGAATTCAATTATTTACGAAAGTGCATTTTTACCTAAATGCAAGTTGGGAATAATTTTCCCTTTAACCAATTTGATACCCCTACATAGGGAGTGGTATATATATTATTTTTAAAATGTAATTATCCACTGACATGTGTTTCGTCATCTACGACTCATCAGAGTGGCTGAATATAGCGAGATTTGAAATCGGGACCCCACGATAATGAGCCTAAACCCCCTTACCTCTGACCTATCTCTCCAACTGTCTGGATATATCGCGATCTTAGATGTTTGTTTTGGTTTTAGCAATATGTTTTTGAATGAATTCAATTATTTACATTTTAAAATATATATATATATATATATATATACTACAATAGGCTTTATTTAAACAAAGAACATTTATACATTTTTTTATAAACAATAGCTTTTGCGAAAAATGCATAAGACGTGTGCGTGCGGCGTGTTGCTGATATTTGCCGATCAGATGTGATCTGAGATTAAGTATTTGTTTAAAGTTGTTTACCGAGGTAATTCATGATTGTAGAGTTTCTCCGTGAATTACCTCGGTAACAACTTTAAACAAATACCTGATCTCAGATCACACCTGATGGGCAAATATCAGCAACACCCATGTACGCACATTGTAAAATGTTTTTGACTCCTAATGGGGGTATGAGACGAATGGATTCGCCAATCATTTTTATAACCAACGGCTGTGCTAAACAACCAATGAAAACGTCCCAAAATTACTATAAAAATTGTCGAAGTTTGGATTCAATCAGTTCACCGTTTACTACGTCACGGACCGCATTTAATTCTTGGCCGCCATCTTGGTTAATGATCTGAACTACGCCGCCATCTTGGTTAATGATCTGAACTACGCCGCCATCTTTGTTCGACACAATGTCTCAAAACTTAACATGCGTCTTATGCATTTTTCACATTTATTTATTTATGGCGTACTATTATCCTCATCTTTCTTGGTTGTTGTTTCTTTCTTGGCCAAAAACGTGGTGAGACAACAACAACTATGGATGGCAGTGATTGTTGAGGATGCAGTTAGGAGTTTCAGAGTTCCTATCCCGTCATGGTTACCACTGGACGAAGGCCAGAGGAATAGTTAGCCGAAATGTTAAATAATATATTGGTATCTATTTTTGTTATTTTTTATCAATGAATGTGCAAGCCTGCTGCAACAGATTTCATCTTTCCCCTACCCTTTAAATGTGAAGATGACACTGAGATATTAAAAGTTGTAAACCTCTTCAACCATTTCCCTGTTAAAAATTATACCAATTCTGTTGCTCGAGAGAATCTTCATTTTTGAGCTGTTAATTTTTATATAAAAAAGCTGCACCACTGATACCAGTTCGGATCTTTCGACAGAGGCTACCTTTCTAGAGCAATTGTTCTTGACATATCAAAGGCCTTTGATAGAGTATGGCATAAAGGTTTACTTCACAAATCTCCAGCTATGGTATAGCTGGAAATGTCTTCTCGATTATTAAATCATTTCTCTGAGAGGTTCATAAGTATAGTGGTTGATGGGCAGAAATCAGAAGCTTACAGTATTAATGCTGGAGTCCCTCAGGGGTCCATCCTAGGTCCAACTCTCTTCTTGATCTACATTAATGATCTTCCAAATCACATCCTTACATCATTCATAGACATTTATACTGATGACACTACTATCTATGGTAGCACATCTAAGACAATAAACAACCACGTTTTCTCCGATTCTCTCTTCTCTGATCTTGAGCAAGTGGTACAATGGGGAAAGAGGTGGCTTGTTACTTTTAATGCATCTAAAACCAAGCTTTTATCTTTACATCATCAACGCTCTGATCCCTATCTGGCATTAAGTGAAATAAATGGCTCTCGTCTTGGGGAGGCCTCATGTTTTGATAAGCTTCTGGGCTTGACCTTTACTCCTGATCTTAAATGGAACACGTACATTAAATCTGTTGCGAAGGCCGCTGGAAAAATGGTGGGATCCTTCTATCAATCCAGTAGATATCTCACTGCTGATGCAATTCTCTATCTATATAAGAGCCTGGTACGTCCAAGCATGAAGTACTGTTACCACATCTGTGCAGGAGCTGCTAGAAAGGACTTGCCCTGCCTTGATAGAGTTTAAAATAGACTTTGTAGTCTCGTAGGAGATGTCCTTTTCTCTTCGCTGCAACCTCTTTCTCACAGAAGAGATGTTGCGAGTTTGTCTCTGATGTATCGTTATTTTCATGGAAAGTGTTCCCCCCTCGCCAAACTTTCACAAGAAACACTCGTCTAGCGGAAAACAGTATCAGTAATTGCCCCCACTCGTTATCTCTGCGTAAACCTAAATGTAGATTCCATGAACAAAGCTTCTTTCTTAGAACTGCACGCCTGTAGAATTGTCTTCCGTTTTCCTGCTTTCCAGCTGACTACCATATGGTTGTCTTCAAGTCTAACGTAAACAAGTTCTTGATGAGTCGTTCCACTTGTTAACAAATTTACTGAATTTCTATTACTAACGATTACTATATTGTTCAATTTCTACTGTACACTCTTTAACCCTTATCCTCGAGTGGCCTCTTGGCCTTGATAAGTGGTGATGTCTATGTAAAAAAAACATAAAATGACATTCCTAAAGCATTGAACCTACCATCTGTAAGAACCTTTTGAATCGGTAAGTTTGCATAAAAAAAAAACATTATTCTAATTTGCATTCTCATAAAAAAGTTGAGGTTAATCTCCCCCTCATACCATTCCCATAACTGTCGCCTCTTACCACCATGCTGAACAGCTCATAGTATAGAGATACCCAGCAGTATTTGTTTCTTTTATTAAAAGCAAAAATCCTTTCTTCTTTTTTTTTTTTTTTTTACAATGATAACCACTTATCAAGGCCCGGAAGCCACTCAGGGATAAGGGTTATTGCAAGTACATTACGTTAGTGAGGAGATTTGTTGAAGTGTTTACTTAAGGGGGCGGTTCATTAGGAATTTGTTAACATTGGACTTGAAGACATCCAAGTTGTAGTCCGGAGGGAAGCAGGCAGACAGAACAGAGTTCCACAGGCGTGCAGTTCTAAGAAAGAAGCTTTGTTCATGGAATCCGCGTTTTGATTTATGAACAGAATTATTATAATAAATATCATAAATAATCAAATATAATAATGATTTGATTTATGATTTCTCATTTCTATAAAAAATATCCATTTCCTTCCATCTCCTCCTTGAATTTGTTAAAGCAAAAGTTACCAGTACAACTAGATCAAACCTTTTCCATATCCCCAAATCCTGATAAATGACGGATGTTCAAGCTCATGACCGTACATCTGTGCCAGGAACCGAATTGATTGTGGGAGTTGATTATTGGTTACTAAATAGAATCAGCATTCAGAATTTTTTCAGTTTTCGTCCAGTTGTCATCTAGTAATTTTTTTTTTTTTCTGTAAGACGTTTCTCAACAACCATCAACTCGGACGCGTTCTATATTGAAACACGGAGTTGAAATCAATCTTTGAAGAAGACGTCAAAGATCAAATTTTAGATTCGAGAGAAAGCATGTTACTTTTAATCTTGGACCCTGTTTCATCCTGAGAACTCAACAACATTATATATATATGTATATATATATATATATATATATATATATATATATAAAAACCCAAAGATATTGCTCTTTGATCATATTGACCACATAATTGACCACTTCTTATTAAAGAAACATTTTCTCAGTGACCGGTGACCTTCTCTTTAAAAAATTATGAAATTTTGAATGAAAATATTATGCCATTTCATGTCAATGTCTTAACACTTTTGAATTTACTATGTTCCCGAAACCTTATTTGCGCCACTTCCTTTGTGGCAACCATTATCTTGTCTATTCTCTTCTGTTCTTTTCCTGTTTTATTAATAATTCTGTTAATAAATTATTTATTTTATGCAGATTTATGTGTCATTGTTATTACTTCAGCATGTTTATTGATATCTTCTCTGGAACACAAAATGAAGTTCAGGAACGGATAATCACTAAAAAAAAAAAAGAAAAAAAAACTTATTGGTCCCCCCCCCCACAACAAAGGAGGGATTGCACCTAGTAATTCACTCCCATTCATCTGTTCATTCGTTTGCATGTTTCTCAATAACCACACCTTGAATTTTTTTAAATTTTGCACAAACATTAGTCATGGTGAAAGTAAAATTTTTGCCAGAACGGATTTTCCGAAATAACTGGTTGCCTCCCTAGAGGGCATTATAGGGCTAAAATTGCCTCCAAATTGTTCACTTGTAGAGGGGAACCCCGCATGCTTGGCTTGTTTCTACTTAAATTTAAATAAAATATAAAGAGTGAGCTGTTGAGTTGCTTATCAATTAGAAAAATTAAAAGGGATTTTTTATTTGTTTGTCAAATGTAACTCCATCCCAGAACTAAGGAATATTTTAGTACATACTTGGTACTAGCCTGGATGCCCGGGTGTTTGGTGTGTGTTGAGCAAAAAAAATTTCTATTTCTAAATAACGTAACAACTTTTCCTGCAAAACATTTTTATCGTAAACTCCTTTATATTTCCAAGCTATTTAAGTTGGTAAGTTTATTCCTAAAAAAAAAAAAGACTTTAAAATATGTTGCCTTTGTTAAAGTAATTAAACCATGAACAGATATATTAAACACATGTTGAAAATTACATCTTCTTATACCTATTTCATGCAAGATGGTCCAAAAGCAGTATGAAACATTCCATGCGTTTCTGTGGCATTTTTTTTTTTTTTTTTTTTTTTTTTCAAGTTTTAAACAGAATTTAATTGCATATCGTTCTTCTAAAGGCCAGGTGCTGTAGGTGCTCTCCGCTTATCACAGCATTGTTTGTAGTCAACTTGGACTTCTACTTACCACTGATCAATCAAGCAGCATCTATTCAGGAGAGATGTTGCTGGAGATTGCGCAACTCGTGCTTCACAATTATATGGGCAGTTACCCTTACAGAGGGTATTCATTGTCTCTCATGACAGAATCGAGGTGATAAGTTAGACTGTCTTCCCATTGCGATGTATATTATTAGATTACAATGAACATTTTTGAAATTCACCAGCTGTAACAATCAGGCTTTAGTAGGGTGTATTCCAATTCCTGCTGTAGCTGTCCATTTGAACCTGAAATCATAAAAATTAGTCGGTCATCTCGTAGCATGTATAGCAATAACATATTGAATTTTCAAGAGTCTACAACAATTTTAACTGCCTGTACAAAAATGTCAGTACATTTATTGAAGGTTCCTCATACAACGGTTGTGGGGCTTTTGGTAACTGAACACTTATATACTGTCGAAAGTAAACCCAAGCATTGTAACGCTATGTGATTTGGATTTTCCGTCAACTTATACTATGATTATATAATACTGTGCATTTACTGGAGTTTCTGGTAGCTCAAACAATAACAACTAAGGCTAGAGCACGGTTTTAGCTGATGTCATTGAAGTCATATTTTTTTTTTTTTTTTACTTTTGAAATCACTTTTAAATATTGGTTGTAATATTATAAATGATAGAAAATATGCTCTGTAACATTAAATATAAAATCTGCATATGTTACAGCTGTGCCAGTGAGTAATTATTAGGGCTATGACAACAGCATATTCTTTTCATTGTTTTGACTCTCAAGTGTGTATCCGTTGATATCTTGTATGCTTTTATATAGAGTTATGTGGGTCTCGGTTGATTAACTGTGTCGGATATATACTCAAGAATCAAAACAGTGAAAAGAATATTCTGTTGTCATAGCCCTAGTAATATATATATATATATATATATATATATTGATTGATATCAGAATTAAATGAATGATTTTGCCTCATGAAATGGGTGCTGTCAAGAATTATGCATGTCAACTTAAAGGAATAAATGGTAAGCTGGTCGACATTTTGAAATTTAGAATATAGACTTTCGTCATTTATTTGTTATATGCTCCGTAATTACATTGAGCTTCATAAATTAAAGGATTGATATAAATAAAAGGTGAAGTATAATTTAAAAAAACATTTCCACACACGCATATATATATATATATATATATATATATATATATATATATATATATAACTACATTTACTCACATAAAATTAATATACGAAAGTATAGATTTATGCGTAAACTTTAAGTATTTACTTCAAAAGTGCTCAATACGTAGGTAGAACTAGTTAGTAATTTATAAAATATATATGGCGATTAAGCTACACTGAATATTCGGCGTTTCATCCACTCTAGGATTCGTCAGGCTTATGCGCGAATTCTGTAGTTGTTTATCGTTTTTATATGGTCCTCTTCTGTTGAGGATTTTAGTTAGCCAATCAGCTTTCTAGTATCCACCGTGCCCCTTCCTATCAGCCAATGGGCATGCATTTTATCGAACAAAGGATCTGTTTTAAAACTAGTTTAGTGGTTTAAGGCAGACATTTTTATATATATATATATATATATATATATATAAATAAATATACATATATGCACATATATATACATGTATATATACATACATATGTGTGATCGTTTATGTATATTCATGTTTATTTAATTTATTTATTTGTTTATTTTCTATTGTTTTTGTTAGTTTTAAAACTATTTTGTATCGCTATCCTCTTCTACAGTTTAATAGATTTTGGGGTTCTTTAAAGTACAGGATAGCAAATTTTTCATGAAGGCATAATTTACAACCACAGAATTCACGCATAAGCCTGACGAATCCTAGAGTGGATGAAACGCTGAATATTCAGTGTAGCTTAATCGCCATGAATAAAAACAAGTTAAGAGTTAAAAATATTTAATTTTCAAAAAGGAAACACAAATTAAGTGGATTGTCCTTAATCCACAGAGTTTCGAAAGAAATACTTTCCATCTCATCAGAGGGTAGGAATTAGAAAAATGCGGAATTGGATTTTGCTTGCAAAGTATTTAATGAAACTACAAGTAAGCCATAGAACTTACTTGGTAATAGTTATATAAAAGGTGTGTGTGTATATATATATATATATATATCAGCAAAAATATGCGATTGTTAGGGGCATATATGTGCTGGTATTTATAGTAAATGTTATTTCAAGAAGTTTATTTTTCATTTGAAATTTTTAACAATTTTTTTTTTACTTTGCAATAAATTCCTTGCTAACCTCAATAACGTTAACGATGGCATGACTAAGCGACACTCACCACGTTCAAATTTCTAACCTTTTCATAAAGGAAACAAGCAATTAGAATGACAATCATTTGACATAAAAATTTGAGTCAGAATTTCATGTAAGTTTTAATGCTCAATGAACCAAAAAGGATGTCCTCCAGACAAAATTGTTTACTTTCTGTAGTAGACGGTTTTAACTGTTGGTTCCAAAATCCAGGGTAGTCTCCAAATTTTGTTGCACTAAGAAGTAATAATAAAGGGGAAAAAAAATCCCCAAAGTGTCAGAAAATATTGTAACGCCACATTTTATACCACACACACACACACATTGGCTTGAATGCTTACTGGAGAGAACTTGAATGCTTACTAGACACTATCCTCGAGTGTCTAAGGTCTCTCTGTACAGAGGTTTGTCAGAACAACCTGGCATTAGGATTCTTTTCCCTAGAAGTAAACCCTGACTAAATATTCAAAATCACATAGTATTCGCAGCCCAAATAAGATCTCCTTTCTATAGCTAACCCACATTAGCTTTTACAAAGAATGGTGCACCTTCTCTGAAGTGATGTTATCTCAAGTAATAGCACGAAGATGGATACTCCACCAGACTAGATAAATTCTTGTCCTGCGTATCCAATAAGACCCAAGAAACCAAAACGAAAGATACGCTAAAACATATGAAAATGGTTAATTCGGGAGAGGAAAATTATTATTTTTAATTTTTATTTTTCGTGATGGGACAATTCCAATATTTTTCCCGATTTCTGATACAATTACCGAACTTTCTTGGCCTTCGGGACAAGATCAAAGTGTAGTATCTGTTCTTCAGATGCTGCACTTCTATTTCTTGTTCTCTTTCGGTGGAGGAGAAATCCTTCACGACTGAGACAATTTTTATTTTTGTACCTTTTCTCCACGTTAAAAAACGACCCTGGTGTCTAACTCTGTCCCGTGGGGAGGCATAGTAAATAGGTACAATTACCGATTCTGTGCTAAATTCCAGATTCCGATACAATTACCGATTCTGATTCTCTAATTATTGAACCATAAGATTATTTTCCCCAATTTTCATAAATATGCTGATATTTTCCTGTCAAAATACACTTGTGGAGGATGATCTATCGATTTTAGCTTTACTAATATTATAAAATCAAATGTTTATTATTTTATCATTATTAACAGCAATGGAAGATTTTAATTTACACAAAATCAAATAAAAAAAAGATTGAATGAATCGTTTTGGCATCGGAAAATAGGCATCAATTTTTCCGATTTTGATACCGATTCCGATACCTCCAAATCTTCTGATTTTGCTGATTCCCGATTCTGATTAATCGTCCCAACACTAATTTTTTTGTTACTAAACTCTGTGTTTGAAGGATAAAGAACTTTAATGGAACATTCGAATGTTTATATCTCTCATATAGGGATCAGGTCCTGGATATGACCTAAAACTATATCCGATGGTGAGGTCCCACCTTGCGGGCTTTGGGGAGTGTGGAGCCACCCTTTAATTGCCATTGCTCTCAGGTCCACTCTGACCAAAATCGTTCCTCAAAATAACTAGATTCGGCATCCAATAACCTGAAAAAGGTTGATATGCCGTAAAACAAAACCAACCAACCAACCAACCATATAGGGATCAAGTGTTAGCCCCAGGTAGGGAGCCCCTTGATTTCTGAGAACTTTGACTGAAGTAAAATAAAAACAAAAAAAATGTGAGTGTGTGTTTCCTATAGAAAGAATGGTTAAGAAAGCTACATAAGATCTAAAAATGTTTTATGTAACATTGGTTCCAAATCTCTTTAGGTGTTCCTGTAAGAGAGCTATAAGAGCACAACCCCCTTAAAACTTCAAATAGATACTATTTTGATGAAATCTATATATCTACAAAAGTGAGAATGTGTGTGTGTGTGTGTGTGTGTGTGAGGACAATTCTCAACCTATATACTCAACGGATTTTTGATCTACAGACTTGACATTTGGTATGTAGGGTATTCAGACACGTGGAAAACTTTTTATTCAGGTTTTCATCCAGAAAAAAGAGCTGCTAGCGGGTCAAAATTGATACCGGGGGAGGGGGGGGTCATCAAATTTTTATCTGTTTGTCAACTGCTCCACGAATGCGCATGCATGAGTTGTTCACGTGACAGATTCCTTATGTTAAGAATAAGTAGGTTTGAAAACACTTTTTAAAGATTGTGTCAAGCTATTTGTTGTCTGAAGGGTCGAGCTTCAAAACAATACCAATCTTGTGAAAATCCGTCGCCTCTGTCAAAAGTTTTAGGTAGACATATATACATACATTCATTACATACAGGTGAGATTTATATTATAGACTAGTGGGGGGTGCCTGGCGTTGCTCGGGTGTTTGTGTAAGATGGGAAAAAAACATGTTAGTAGGCAGGCAGGCTCGAACCCGTGACGCGAAGGCGGAAAAGAAAGTGAAAGAAAACCTGACATGTTACTGCTACACTATGACGCAACAGGAAGTGAAAATATTCAAATTTAGCGATGTCAGTCAAAAAGTTGCAGAAATGGATAGTTAAGTGAATGAATTCACGCAGGCGCAGAAATGAACGTCTGCTAGTCTAATATATAAAGGCCAAAATGTGTGTGTATGTTTGTATATCTCGCAAAAACTTTTAACACACGTGACGGATCCTCACAAGATTGGTATCGTTTTGAAGCTTGATACTTGGATGACAAATATAAAAAAATTGGCCAAAAACATTAATTCCTTCACCCTCAACTAGGCAAGGGGGGGTTCATTTTTTTTTTTTTTTTTTTTTTTTCAAAATTTGCACAAGTTATCGTCTCCGTTGAATCGACTACGCTTAATTTCAACACTCTGGATTTTTGCTTGCTGCGTGGACGCATCGGCCAAGATGTTATGTTTTTTTTTTTTTTTCCTTCGCATTACGGGTTCGAGCCTGCCTGCCTACTACCACATATTTTTTTTCTTTAAATAACATCTCTCTCCACCCAAACTGCCTACTGTTTTAGATCCCCCCCCTACTACCCCTCTTCCCCCGGGGTGCCTTATTACATCACCTACACACACCCGGGCAATGCCAGGAATCTTTGCTAGTTATATAGAATACGGCTTCCTATTTCAGAAATTTCTTTTTCAGAACTGCAAGTTTGTGGGACTATTTTGTACTGACTGTTTTCCTCCTGACTATAACCTTGATTTTTTGAAGGCATCGCCAGTCTTTGCGATTAATCATTTTTCGTTCTTGTTAGCACTTTATATCAAGTGGTTTCAAGGCTAGTCTGAAGCGATTTCTATTAGGAATATATTCTTTTTAGATCTGTGTATCAGTTTGTAAAATTAAATAATCAAAAGGCTTTAAGGTAGTTTTCTTGCAATAAAAGTAGCTTCAGTTTCACAAGGTGTGTATTAACAAATTCCTAAAGGCAATTTCTATCGCTGGTTTATTGAAGAAAAATCTGGCCTTTAAAGAGTTTGTGACAACAGAGGTGGGGAGGGGGTCAGTATTTCCTGGTTGTAAAAAATTAAAAAAAAATGATGCGTGCCGGGTACGAACTCACATAACTTATGTGAGCAAGTGAAAACCTTATCAGTGGGCCTACTGATATAAGGTCGCAATGTTAGCTACTTATAATAAAAGTACGTAATGAAATTTGTGCATGCGCAGTTTGCAAAACACGTCAAAAACAGATTTTTTATCTGACTCCCCCCCCCCCTCCTTTGACTGCGGGGTAGTATTTTATTTAATGCGAGCACTTTTTTTATTTTTATTTTCCCAAAATGTTGGGGAGAGGGGGAACCAGCTCCCCTTGTCCAAATTGAATAGCAATTGTCTGATATAAGGAAAATATTTTCACATGTATCAAAGCTGATTGCTTTCGGACATTTCCGGTGATCGCGACCGAAAAAATACTGCCAGAATTAGTGTCGCTTTTATTATACGAAAAAGCCTAATCCACATGCGGCAAGCGAAAAATGTTGAATATTTATCTTCCCAAAGTTGAGTAAATTAAATAGACAGGCGACCTCCATTGTCAACTCGGAGATATTATGATTTATATGTGATATAAAAAGTTTTAAGAAGTTGTGAGCCGACTGACCGCTTCTCTGAAAAAAAAGCCATTCTTGGACATACACAAAAAGCGAACATACATACACACATTTTCGCTTTTATATATATAGACTAGCGGGGGGGGGGGTAACCAACGTTGCTCGGGTGTTTGGAGGTGTGTGTGTTTTTGGGTAAATGAAAATAAAAATCGTTAGCCGGGTGTTTGTTTTAAAAAAAAAAAAAAAAAAAAAACAAAAAAAACAAAGCCTTGACGCGCAGTTGGAAAATAATAAAGTGTGAAAAAAAAAAAGTGCGACATTTAACGGCAGGTGCCCGTTTTTGACGAGTTAATGACGTCAACTTTGAGTGCAGGACAGTGTTTTATTTACCGCGAGTCTGTTCGCTTCTTTTTTTATACGAAAAAGCTTAATGTACATGCGGCGATCGAAAATTGTTGAATATTTATCTTTTGAAAGTCGGGCAAATTAAATAGACAGGCCACCCCGGTTGTTAACGTAGATATTATCATTTATGGTGTGATATAAAAAGTTTTATGAAGTTGTGAGGTGACCGATCGGTTCTTGGAAAAAAAGCCTTTCTTGGACATACCAAAAGAAGCGAACATACATACACACATTTTCGCTTTTATATTTATAGAAGACTAGCATTGATAACTGCTCGGATCGACATGAAGTTCTGCTTGGAAACATCTGCTATACTCAGGATATTGAGCACTTTTTCATTATTATATGTCAACTCCATTGTTTCCCCTGCAACAATTTCACAAATAAAATAACAGATAAAAACACAAAAATGTAATTGCGACAAAAAAGAAGTATTTGACAACCTCCCCCACCAGATACTTCGCCAGAAGAGATACGAAAGGAAGAAGCTATTCTCCTGATATTGAGCAGCTAGGGAAAAAAACCATCCCCCCCCCAAAAAAAAAAATAAAAAAAAAAAAATCATAAATAAATAAATCAAAACTTTTTCTTTCAATCAAAATAGCAGTGAGTGCCCATGCGACCGTAAAAAAAAAAAAAAAGGAGCCACCGTATCTGAGCTCAAACGTGAAAGAGCGGAAAAAGGTAAAAACTTATGGACATACACTTTTGCCCACACCCACACGGCTACAAGTGCTTATGATGTTATGACGTTGCAAAATAAGCGTTTTAAACATAGCTTTAGTTTAATGCCTTGACTTACAAAAATGTGATGTGAAAAAGGGCCCCCCCTTCCAAAAATGAATCTTTTTTTTTTTTTTTTTTTTTTTCTTAATTTTCTCAGACTATGCATCCCTTTCAGATGGTACCGGTTTTGACCCGGTCAAATGTGGATGACAAGAAATTTTAGCAGACACACACACACACACACACACACACACACACCTCCTTTATAATAGATGAGCATGGATACCCGGCGTTGCCTGGGTGGACATAAAGTTAAGTTTAGACACAGCTGCTATATTAAGGATATTGAGCAACCACACAAAAAAGTAGTAGATGACAACTCCCCACCAGCCCATGTGCTGGAACCATGCTCTAAAAAAAAAAAAAAAAAAAAAAAAATGAATCTAAACAGGTTTTCTTTCATCAAAATAGCAAAGGCCCGTGCTACCGCAAAAAAACAAAAAAACAAAAGAAAAATTAGCTGCGGTAAGCAGGCTTGAACCTAAAACGTGAAAGGCTGAAAGAAGGGGAAAAAAACGTTACTAACAAATGCTTTTGCCCATCAGACCACGACGACTTAAGACAACATGACCCCTCAAAATAATTTTTTTAAATAAACTCTCAGTTTGCTACATGACTTGCGGAGATGGAGGTCGCAAAAAGTGACCCACCCCCTTTGCAAGAAATGGTCCAGTTGACCACCACAGAATTAATTTTTTTTTTTTAAATTTTCACAAATTATTACGTTGCTCTTTCAGATGGTACTGGTTTCTACTTGGTCCGATGTGGGTGACAAAAAATTTTAGCAGATATACAAACGCACAAACAAATTGACGTTTGAGACACTAGTGGGGAGTACCCGGCGTTGCCTGGGTGGAGGATATTGGCATAAGGACGGAGCAATGTTAAGAATGACTCCTAATTAAAATTTTTTTTTAAAAGTTAAGGAGAGAAGTGGGTAATTAGTTTTCCATGCTAGTGAATTCAATGAGTTGGTAATTAACTTTTTGCCCGGGTGGAGGATATTGGCACAAGGACGAAATAAAAAATTTTTTTAAAAAAGATAGAGGTGGGATTGAACTTGGAAACGTTGGTAATTAACTTAAGAATTATAAGAGTCGTCATGCATGCGCAGAAATGAACATTGCTTTTAAGCCTGACCCCAGCCCAGGTAAAGTATTTATTTGCTTCCCCACGAAAGCAAATTAGACATAAGGTCATTTTTAATGGGCACTCTGGCATCCAAATAAATACTAATTGTTCCAGTATAAAGGGTTCCCCTACATTGATCAAGGACCAATTACTTAGGCGAAGCATCAGAACAGCTGGCCAGGGGCCAGTTAAGCTTTCCAATTTCTGTCATTTGCAGTCAAATAGTTTCACTTTATACAAAAAAGCCAAACAAACACCCGAGAGGATGCCACAGGGGGAATTTTGTTTAACTTGATCAGAAAAAAAGAAAGAAAGGCTGTCTGTTTGCGAATGCGAGATATTAAGATCTGGAAAGTATGCAAATGCGGAATCTAACCGACACACACACTAACACACATTTTGCCTTTTATATATATATATATATATAGACTAGCTGGGTGTGGAGAGGTTTTATGGTCAGGGTATTGATCAACTGAAAAATAGCAGCGAGTACCCGTGCGAGCGCAAAAAAAAAAAATTTTTTAAAAAGTAGTAAGCAGGTAGTAATGCTAAGGGGGAAAATGAGGTGAAAAAAAGGAAACTGTTTAGTCGTCTCACCCACACATCTTGTGACATGTTTCTTGTGGAAAATGATGGTGAAAGAATGCATGTTTTTCGCCAATTTTTGGATATTTGTTGGTCAAGAGACAACTTTCAATTTTGTCAGTGTTGATCGCGTGTGTCAAAAGTTTTAGCGAAACGGACAAACATACACGTACACACACTAACAGACAGGTGAGATTTATATTATGGACTAGTGAGGGTGCCCGGGTGTTTGGAGGTGTAAAAGAAAAAAAAAAGTCGTAGTAGACAGGCAGGCTGGAACCCGTACCGCAAAGGAGTAACAAGAATGTGAAAAAAAGAGTTAGTAATTAAATTTTGCTCGGGTGGAGGATATTGGCACAAAGGTGAAATGGAAAAAAAAAAAAAAAAAAGAGAGAGAGAGAGAGGTGGGATTGAACTTTAAAACGTACGGTAAAGACGCCAAAGAGGACAGTGAATTTATTGAGTTGGAAATTAAGTTAAGAATCATAGGAGTCGGTGATGAAATGAAAATGGCTTTTAAACCTGGCCTGGGGCCAGTTAAGCTTTCCACTTTCTATCGTGGTATCTATTTGTTTCCCCACAAGGTCATTTATAATGTGGGGGCAAACCAGTTCCCCACAAAAAGTGGGAATTCTGGCAGTGTCCAAATGAATAGCAATTGTCTGATATGAAGGATTTTCCCCACATTGATCAAAGCAAATTGCCTTCTAGACGCCCCGGCCAAGTAGGCCTGGATTTAGTTTCGCTTTACTTATACGAAAAAGACAAACAAACATGCGAAAGGACGAAATAGGATGAATTTTATAAAAGTCGATCAAAAGAAATGTAGAGACGATGTTTATTCGCAAATCGTAGATATTATAATCTAGGGAGTATATAAAAAGTTCTCGAAAATAGTGACCCTCTCGAGACCTATACCCCCGGATAAAAAAAGCCTTTCTTGGACATAAAAAAACGCACGCAGCCATTTTAAAAATTTATCCGATAATTTTTCCTAATTTTTGGTGAAGATACTTACTTTTGCATGATCAATACGTAAGTATATTAAACAGCTTTTTAATTGGAATTAAATTTTTAATTCTACCCCTTAAGTGTGTAACCAAACATTTTTTTTTTTTTTTTTTTTTTTTTTTATCTCTCTTTACCCCTCTGTCTATCTTCCTCTTTCTGTGTTTATCCCTCGTATATTAATATGAACGTTTTGTTTTTCTTATCTCTTTAAGCTCTTCTTAGTGTCTCTGACAAAACTGGCATTGTTGACTTTGCCAAAAGTCTCAGTGAATTGGGTCTGGAACTGATTGGATCTGGAGGCACAGCCCAATCGATTAAGAATGCTGGGATTTCAATCGAGTAAGTTTTTGGTCTACTTTTAAAACTTTTTTTTTTTTTTTTTTTTTTTTTTTAAGATTTCTTAGTTAAATTTAAAATGTATTAATGTAAGTTTTTTTCGTTTTTTTTTTTTTTTTAAGATTTCTTAGTTAAATTTAAAATGTATTAATGTAAGTTTTTTTCGTTTTTTTTTGTTTTTTTTTCATTGAGTATTCCTATATCAAAACTGGTTGCTTTTATTTAAAACAATAATGCATTTTGAAATGAAATACTCTATTATATATATATAATTATATAATATTATATAAATACTCTATTATATAAATACTCTATTATATATATATAATTATATATGAAATACTCTATTATATATATATAATTATATACCTATAAGCTGAGTTTTTTTCTCACTCTAATATTGATATTAAAATCTTACATTTTCCATTGGTATTTATTTGTTTCCCCAAAGAAAGCAAAATATGACACAAGGTCATTTTTAATGTGGGGGAAGGGGCCAGCTCCCCAAAAAGGAGGCACACCAAAAGTAGGCAAAAATAAAAATTGCTTTAGCATAGAAGGGTTTCCCTTCCATTGACTAATAACAAATTAACTTAACAGATACTATACTGTGATCTTAGTCTGCAGGCTAGATCTACTTTTTCTATTTAAAAATTATTAAAACGAACTTCTTAATATACTTAATCATGGATAAGTGACCTTATGTGTGTGTGTGTGTGTGAAACTTCTCTACTAAACTCCTCTTTGAATATATAGTCCACAGACTTTAAATTTGATATACAGGGTATTTGTTCCTTGGAAACATTTTTGATTTGGTATTTAGTCTGTAGAAATGGCTGCTTAGGAGTCCAAATTGAAAGGAAAATAATTGACCTTGGCAAGAGTAAAATGACTAACTTCTGAGCATGCACACATATACGTTTTTAAGTTGAAGTTGCTTAATTTTTAGCTTTTTTTTTTCCATCTGGCAAGAGCTCAGACGGTAACAACGAAAGTTGAAGTGCTAAATAACGACTAAGTCTAGAGCGCTGAATCGTTTAGTTTCTATTCCATCTGATGGCACCAAAGTCATTTTCTTTTTTTTTTAACTTTGGAAATCATTACTCTATATATTAGGTACAATATCATAATCAATACAGAATTTGCTCTATAATAATAAGTACAAAATCTGCATGAATTAAAATATCATATTTAAGCGTATTTTACACATTAAGCAGCCTGTTATATCATTAAATTCATTACCATCACAGCAGCAGCCATTATAGCGTAATGGTGAGAAGTCTTGACTGTCATTTGGGCGGTCAGGTTTCGATCCTGGCCTGAGGCAGTTGCCTGTCTAGTCACACTGATGAGCTGTGAAACAGTACTGTATGTGGATGACTATATATATATATATATATATATATATATATATATATATATATATAATATCTCATAGAGATGAAAGCCCCCCCCCCTACAAATTTTTGTATGCCTAATTGACATAATTACTTTTTAAATGGTTTATGATAAACTAGCCTGGGTTCCTGGTATTGCCCGGGTGTTTGGAGGTGAGTGTTGAGCAAAAAGAAAAAAAAAGGAAATGGTAGTAGGCAGGCAGGCTTGAACCCGTACCACGAAGGAGGAAAAGAACATGAAAAAAAATGTGACATATTTGCTGTTGCGTCCATCGCAAAACCAGAAGTGGCAAATGTCAAAATTAAGGCTAGTCAATCCAAAAGAGTGGATGACTTTCGAAAATATCTGCGAAAAAAGCGACACCCTCCTTGTAGAAAACTACCCTGTTAGGTATGTGAAAATGCCAAGGCTTTTGCAAGGGTTAAGTGGCACTGGTAACTTGAGTAAGCCATAATTCTGTGCACTGGGGTATGTGTCATAGATTTGCGCTTAGCATCTGTATCCGGGGGGTTAACTACACAGCACGGATACTAATGACGTAGCACACGGTATTTGAATTATTTTCATACGTTCAGTAGAAGTGAAAAAATTTTTGAAGTGAAGTTTTGTGTCATTTAAGTCATCATTATTCGACCTGAAGGTAAGTTGTAATAGTTTTGAAACTATATATATTCCTTAATATAGATATTAAACCTTATTTGGGCGAAATATGAAGCCTATATGACTTTACCTTCATTGGTTTTGAGTTTACCTAAAATGTGAAGCCGTTAGGAAAATTTTGAAAATTGGCTAAAAGTATAAAAGTTCTTTTAGCATATAAATTATTAAAATTTATTTCAGCATAATGAACTTTTAGGATTTAAATTATTTTAATTTCTTTAAACCAAAACATTTCTCCCCGGCAAAATCAAACGTCAATGTATTTTTTTCTATTTTATCATTTCGAGCTGTTTTTTTTTTTCTTCCATTTGTTACTTTGCTTTTTTTTCTATAATAAACTAATAAACCAATTTACAATTAAAAAAAAAAATACAAGAGTTATTTTTAAAATTAAAAATAAAACTTTCATAAATATATTTTTTATTATGCACATTTTGCAAACTTTAAATTCTAAAAGTTTTAATTTATATGCTAAAAGAAATTTTAATTTATATGCTAAAAGAAATTTTAATTTATATGCTAAAAGAAATTTTAATTTATTTATATGCTAAAAGAAATTTTAATAATTTATATGCTAAAAGTTCATGAGAAATGTAAAAAAAAATTATTTATTGGTGTTTGTATGAGAAATAAAAATAAAAAACGGTGCTTCTGCAGTTTATTCATGACATTAAAAAAATGGAAATATTAAAAAAAATATACATCGTACGTACTCGTCATGGGATAAAGTATTCATACAGAAGTAATCATTTAATTTGATCAGGTAGGGTTTTTTTACAGGCGAAAACAAAATTTTAAGACAGACAGACGGAATTGTTGTTTTTACGAACGCGAGGAAGAGTTGCATTTAAACGAAAAATTGATTTAGAACGGACAAAACAATAAAAATATTTAATGACATAGAATCTCTGTAAAATAAGTGGGAAAGGACTGAAATATTTATCTAGGTATTTTTATTTCTTTTCACATTTAAAAAAAATATGAAGACTAGTCCAGTGGAAGAGGTCACGTGACCACATTCCAGTTATTTGCTGCAACCGATGTTTACCAACACAAGTAGCCATGTGCTTGTTAACATTTGAAATAAAGTCTATAAAATGGATTATTTTTGGTTTAATGATTAATATTTTGTTGGTTTTGTATTCAAAGTTGCATTGTTGCTGAATGAAAGATGCCACCAAAGAAGCAGCAACAGGCTTTGCGAGAGAAAGTGGGCAAGATGCGGCAGTATCTAGCTGATAATTTTGTTGCTTTGCCCGACGATGTGGACAACTTAAAGAATGGACACCTGCTCTTCATTCACACCGTCAACGGTAGATCCATCGGAAAGACTATTGACACTGTCATCGAAAAGTTTCCTTGCTCAATTACATACGCTCAAGTCCAGTCCCTATTGAATAGAGCCAAGAAAATAAAAGATGTCAGTTCTGATAAAGGCATGAACAAGTATTCAAACCTGTGCAGTGAAGCCTATACCTTAGTGAAGCCCCAGCCCATGGAGGCAGTGTCATCCACACCTGTTTCATCAAGCAGTATCTGTAAGTAGTGTTTTAAAAGTCTCTCGATTTATTAACTTTATAAATGAAATATGTCAAGGTCCAGTCAAAGTCATTGAAGATTCCTATTTCTATTTCAGATCAAGAGCACCTCCATCTCAACAATGAAGTTTCAACTGAAGAGCCAGTCAGTAGGCCTTTAGTCGTTTCCACTAAAGATCCAGCACCTGCTACCCCTGACAAGAAAACTCCTACGGTCCACTCATCTCTTCGGATAAAACACAACCTCACCCCACGTTGCCTGAAGAAGAGGCTGGATTATCTTTTGTTATCGCACTCCGCTATGAAAGAAACTCAGCGAAAGAAACTCAGCGAAATGAAATCCAAAATTGACTTTCCGCGGATCAACAAAGTAACGTACCTCAATCAAGATATCAATCGCCTCAAACTGAAGCTTACCGTGAAAGACAATAAGATTCGCGATATCCAAAGCATCATTCAAACAGGATTCTTTGGTACAAGAATTGGAAAAAACAAAGGAGGAGTTAAATAAAATGCGGCGAACTGTACAATGTCTTAAGGCATCTTCCTGCAGTGGATGTGTGTCGAAAGGAAATAGAAATACTGAGTGATGAACTCACTGAAAAAAATAAAACTATCCAGAGTATGGAGAACGAAAAATTTATCCTTGAGGAAGTGGTAGACGCGTTGAAAGCTGGTGAAATGGACACTAGTTTGTTGAAAGAAGGGCGATCATACTCCATGGACATGAGGATGTTTGTATATGACTCTATAGTGAATAACATCCCCATTCTCATTAAGCAATATGCGAAGAGATCTGGAGTTTTTGTAGAAAGCATTCCACACAGGAACATGGTTGAGATGATGGCCAGAGAACTCGGCATTGTTTCAGACTTTCAGGCTGCTGAAATGGTCCTGGAAGGGAAGCACTTGACAATTGGTTTTGACGCTACGACACAGGAGGGCATACACGTGAACAGTGTGCATGTGACCAACAAAGAGGCAAATCGTGTTCTGGCCCTAGGCCAGATGGCGGGAGGAACTGCTGAAGATTATGAGCTGCACATTACAGAAACATTCGACAACATCAGTGATGTCTACTGCAGGTTTTATGGCATGGACTTCAGTGAAACGCGTGAAGAAATTATCAAGCGCATAACCAACACCATGACAGACCGTGCTGCTGTGAACTATGCGACCATCCAGCGACTGGAGAATGCCTGGGGGACAAAACTCAACGAGCTGAACTGTCATCTACATCCTCTGGATACAATAGCAAGTTCAATGAGATCAAGCCTCAAGGCAGTTGAACCCAAGGACTTGAGTAAGCAGCTGTTCGGAACCGA
Source organism: Euprymna scolopes (assembly GCF_053919585.1). Lineage (NCBI taxonomy): Eukaryota > Metazoa > Mollusca > Cephalopoda > Sepiida > Sepiolidae > Euprymna > Euprymna scolopes. The sequence goes on along the minus strand of NC_136516.1, from coordinate 87,090,152 downwards.
TTACAAAGCCAGTCAGCTTATGTTAGCAATCAATAAATTCCGTTATAAGGATAGTCGGGGAGACCCCAATGGGTTCACTGCAGCACTTAGGGATGCTGGTCTCCCTAAGGGATTGATTCCGTGATATCGCGGTAACAGGCTGCATATTATGTTCTTGATATGTGGCAGGCTTGTGGAACATAGTAAGTTCTTTATAAAATTCTTTGAAGAAGGTTTGGTTTCTTGTGGCGGCCTCCAGACTGCCATCGCACATGATTTTAAAGAACCAGTCACCAAAGTTGAACTCCAGGTCCTCGGCCTGCTTGGAATACTCCTCTCAGGACCATGGATGAGCCGCTTCTACACTGCCGCCGCGTCTGATATCAGCCATGTAGATGCCATTGGAGAGGTCAGGAATGTCTTGGCCGAAGTGAAAGCTTTAGTTCTGAAGCCTGAAGAAAGTCTGACTGCGACAAAGGACTTGTTTGGCAGGGATCTGAAGTTGGACAATATGCTTTACTAACTTCAGCAGACGCCTGTAGATCTTCCGATCTTCAAGAAGATGATGACAGTTTGCCTCACTGCGGCTGTGATGGTGCTGGAGAAGCAGTACAACAGGCACTTCAGTCTGGACATAACCGAGACCCTGACGAAAGAGACAGAATCAACCAGGCTAAACAATATTGATGCAGAACAGGTGATGGGAATGTTCAGTGCTTTGAAAGACCATGCCCCCAATGCAACACTCTGTTACATCTCCTGTAGAATCCAAGCACAGAAAAACGGTGTTGTGGACTACCTTGACAGTCTTTCACTAGAAAAGAGGGACAGGCTGATTTCTCTTGCTATATCAATGGGTCGGAAAACCCACCTGGCAAAAAGAAAGAAGTCTGAGGAGACGAAGAGAGAAATATGTAAACGGTTGGTCACAAAGCGGCTGAAGAAAGTGACATTTCAAAGAAGCAAAATCGAGACAAAACTAAGGAAACCAGTCCTAGATCTAAGCACTGAATTTCCTGAGATGGACGAGGAAACTAGAGAGAGGACTCAAAATATGTCATATCTGGTTTGATGCGGAAACTTTGGAGAAGACCGTCTATAACGGGAAAGTGGAGAAATTCCTAAAGAGGAGTGGGGGAGTTTATGTAATTGGATACTGAGGTGAGGGAGGAAGATGCCGAGGATTTTGACATAAAAAAATCAGCATTAGCAGCAGACTTCATATGCGGGGATGTAATATTACCTTAGAAATTGACTTTATCTTTCGCCCTAGCATCCCCCTTCACCTCTTAATCTTGTAAATAATTGATTAATAAACTTTCAAAATATATTTTTCTTGTTCTCCATTCAATAAGCTCTCCAGTGATATTTGTTTTTTTTGAAATCGGACAAGAAATAAGAAAGTTATGACAAAATAACTGGGAAAAATCTTGATAGCGGTCACAACTTTGTTAAGGAAATCCATTGATTCTATTGTCCAAAATCAGCCTCAAATTTCAGCTTTAGAATTGTTGTAACTTTCTTATTATTTGTCCTACAGAGGTGGTTCAAGTATCATTAGAATGGTCTCTGCATACTCTTTCTGCTGAGCTGTTCCATTTTGAGATATGTTAACTTTGAATTTTTCTTTCACATACTTAACCCTGTTGAAGGTGAAGGAATTAATGTTTTTGGCCAATTTTTTTATATTTGTCGTCAGAAAGTTTGAGGTTTAAAACAATACTGGTTTCATCACGTTCCAATGCGTATGTCAAAAGTTTTAGGCACATATACATACATACATACATTTAAACAGACAGCTGAGATTTATATTATAGATTAATATTTGATGTTCTTTTGTAATTTGACTGTCCTATTTTTTCAATAATATATGCAATGCAATAGTAAACAGTAAAAACTGTGACTTGTTTTTTTTGTTTTTTGTTTTTTTTTTTAAGTATAAATTATTAAATCTTTGCTAAAATATTTGCCAATTTTCAGTGGGAGATCATTTAAATAAAACTAACTAGGAAGGAAGATATGTTAACGACACTACAGAAAGAAAGAGAAGGGGGCTTGTGACTGTACCCTCCCACTAGCGACTCCTGCCATATTTGTTTTTTTAATTGTTTTTAAATTTAACAGACTTTTGTCGATGCAACAAACAACCAGAAAATGAGAATGAGGCTGCATTCCAACAGTAAAAAAAAAAATTCAATGAAAAAATTTTAAGTTAAGAAATAAGAGCATGCACACACAAACATACATACACACTATCGCTCGGGTTCATAATCATTTTTCTTTCCATTATTTAAATGGTAAATAAATTTATATATATATTATTCCTTAATTGAAATTCATTTTTGAGATGAGCATTATATATTAATTTTTATTTTGGACTATTATTCTCATTTTCGGGGCCCGTAGCGCAGTTGATAGAGACATTGAATCTCTACAGTTCCAGATGAACACTGTCTGAAGATAGTGGTTTCAATCCCACCCAAAGCGTGCCAGAGGTTAATTGGCCAAAATGTGGTGAGACGACAACTACGGATGGCAGTGATGGCTGAGAATGCAGTTAGGAGATTCGAAGTTCCTATCCGTCGCAGTTACCACCTGACGAAGGCCAGAGGAATAGTTGGCCGAAACGTTGTGAATAAACAAAACCAATAAAAGATCAAAAACAACAACTAATAAAGATGAGAATAATAGTCCGAAATAAAAATGAATTAATATGTAAATAAATTTGTATAAAAATTTACCGTAATACAAATATGTACGAGGTGCCTTCAATAAGTTTCCAGACATTTTTTGTATCTGCACTTTTATTCATAGTACACACATGAAACTCTAGTCCCCTTTGAAGTAATCTCTTCTGGCTGCAATGCACTTGTTGTACCGTTCCAACAACTTTTGAAGGGCCCCATGAAAGTTCTCTTATGTAAGCGTGTCAATGACCCTCATCACGGCCTCTTTCATCTCCTCAATTGTCTTCTAATGACAGCCTCTAAAGTCACAGGGAGCAAGGTCTGGACTACAAGGAGGATGAGGAGCTGTCTTGATGCCCATCTTGGTCAAATAGTCTGTGGCAAGGATAGAGTTGCGAATTGGTGCATTTGCGTAGATCTTCCACATCTTCAGTTCCTCATGAATAATTGTGTATACAGTTCCCACACTGACATCAAACTGTCCTTAACCATGAAATTCTTTATTTGGTCAATCAACTCAGGTGTTTTGACTTTCTTACTGCTTCCACACCTCTCATCATCCCTCACAGACATCCTGCTTTTCTTTGACTCTCTTTTGCTACTCAAAAACTGATGCTCTATTCATGCAAGATGGTCCAAAAGCAATCTGAACGAATCCATACATTTCTGTGGCATTTTTCTAAGTTTAAAACAGAATTTATTCTAAAATGTCCTCACGTCCTGATTGCATTTTTGAGATTCACCAGCTGTGACAATCCGGCTTTAATAGGATGTATTCCAGTTGCTGCTGTAGCTGTTCATTTGAACTTGAAATCATAAGAATTAGTCAGTCATCTCATAAGATGTATAGCAATAACATACTGAATTTTCAAGTGTCTATGACAATTTTAAATGCCTGTACAAAAAGTCTGGAAACTTAAAGTACCGCGCATATATATATATATATATATATTTGTATATGTTGGCAGCAAGTCATTATTCAAGCATGTCTGATTGAACACGACTGAGTTCTTCTTTCTTCCGATTTTGTTGGATATTTTTTCAATTCGCCGAGCAATCTTTTTTATTTCGGCTGGCATGTTGTATATAATGGCGCTCAGTAGTTGTTGTTTCTTTATTGAGGCTTACTGTATTTATAGTTAGTTCTATTTTTTTTTTTTATATTAGTTATAATAAATCGAAAAAAGGAAAAACTTGATCTTGTTCAATCAGACGTGCTTGAACATTTAAATCTCCTCAATCCGTATACTGACGGATTTAAACCAAGTTTGCAAATCTGAATTTTGGGATGAGGATTATTCATACTATTTGGATTCTTTGGGCTACAGTTCTCATATTGAATGTTATTTGTTTTAACTGATATAACATCCGACCCTCTTCAGGTGTACCTTGTCGAACTCAAATCTTTGTCAAACTTCAGAATCTGCATGGAATTTCGAACGATACACTTTATTTAGTCCATGAGAGTCGCATGCTATCATGCCATTAGTCATGACTGTAGAAGTTCTAAGTAATTTGCAATTGTATTTTTGGGTCACCCGCACCGAGGATTGAACCTTCAATCTCCAGAAATATCCGTTTTGCAACTGAATTTTACCCAAGTACTTTACCTACTGTGGACGCTCCAGATGAGAACAATAGTCCAAAGAATTCAAATAATAATACGAAAAAGGTTGCAGAGTTGGAAGTTATAAAGTCAGATACGGACTCTTCAGATTCAAAAAATTGTCTTATTTTAATGACAAGTGCTCGTCTGAGCTCCAATCTCTGGTCCCCCCTCGCCAATTTTTCACGATAAACACCCGTCTAGCTGAAACAAACCACTGTCAAAAATTTTCCCCTCTCCTTATCTGTGCCAAAATCAAAACGTAGATTCCATGAACAAAGCTTCTTTCTTAGAAGTGCACGCCTGTGGAATTCTGTTCCGGTTGCCTGTTTCCCACCTGACTACAATTTGGATGTCTTAAAGTCCAATGTAAACAAATTCCTGATGAACTTCCCCCTTAAGTAAGACACTTTATCAAATCTCCAATACTAACGTACTGTACACGCAATAACCCTTATCCCCGAGTGGCTTCCGGGCTTTGATAAGTGGTGACTACCTTGTAAAAAAAAAAAAAAAAAAAAAAAAATTAGTTCCAAATTCAGTAGAAATTGGTCGGATTTTAAAAAGAATTGCTTTTTTATTTTTTATTTTTTTTTGACTCCGAACAGTCGTAAGACTTAGACTTCCTGTAACAGAGTGCATGTGGGTGCGTGTGAGAAAATATTAGCAGCATCAGCCGTTTAAGCACGCATGCAAATTAACATTGCAAGAAAAGCAACAAAAAATGCAGCACCTGCTCGAGCAAAGGAAGCGATCGGACTTTTTTTTTTTTTTTTTTTTTTTTTTTTTGACTTCGTGTGCATCGAGAGAAAAATTGCAACCTGTGGCGAGGAGCAGAAAGAAAAATGCAAATCAGGTGAGATGGACGTGTGGTCCTGTGGTGGTGGTGGCGGCGAGAAACTTTTACGTTGGTGTTGAGTCTGCAGGGTTTTGTTAATGTTAGTTGCAGACGAAATGAACCGTTAGAAAAAAACAAGAAGCAGGCATTGTTTGAAAAAGTAACGATAATAAATGCCTTTTGTTTACACAGAAAAAAAAGTCAAGAGGGATTATTTATTTATTTTTTATTTGTTTGCTATTTTGCAGTGGTGTCGGACAGCATGTTGGTTCAAGATGTAATGACACAGTTAAAAAGTAACGGCTACGTTACACAAAGCTGCAATCTTGATTTAAATTTAATTTTTTTTTTTTCCTTTCCTCTTTAGGGAAGTGTCCAACATCACTCGTTGTCCAGAAATGTTGGGTGGTCGCGTTAAGACTCTCCATCCAGCTATCCATGGTGGTAAGTTAACAATTAATTTTTTTTTTTTTTTTTAATTTATGCAAAAAAAATAAAAAAAGCGCAAAAGACATTTTTTTAATTTACATTATAGATTGTTCTCATTCTGTCAGCCATGACTGGATAAAAATGTTAAGTAATATCGATGTTATTGTGAAACAAAATCATGTTCGAGTGACGTCAGATATGACATAAAAATTACTGCCTTAGTAATGTGTGCTCTGCCTATTCCTTTTTTCTCAACCAATCACATTTCAAAAGCACTATGACTTTAATATATATATGTATATATGAAGTGATAGTGTGTGTGTGTACGTACAACTCTCCTACAGCGCACCCCATTGGATTGATCATGACCAAACCTGGCATGATGATTTTTCCCCCACCTAGAGATGTTGCACAATTTTTCAAGGCCAAAAGTCAAGGTCATAGGATATGTATATATATACTCTCCTACAGCCCACACCACTGAATTGATCCTGACATGATGATGGTCTCTGACCTAGGGATGGTGCACACTATTTTTCAAGGTTAAGGTCAAATGTTAAGGTCGGGACTTTGCTAGTAATATATAAATTATTCAGATTGCCGTTCTCATCTCCGATGTTATTTTCATTGTGTTTTGGCTCATGTAACCTCTGACCTTCATGGGCATCTTGTTAAAGCCTTTATTTAATTTATGAGGGAAGATTGTTCTCGTTCTGTCAGCTATGAAAGTGTTAAGTAATTTTGATGCTGCTGTGAGACCAAGTCATTGAATGTTAGAGCAACGTCGGATATGCTCGTGTCCTTGCTAATTGAGAGTGCAGCATATACAGTTGGTCTGCACCATCATATTTGATGATGGCAAATTTAAATTTTTGGTTCTTATTTAGAATTCAACCTAATTAAAAAGACAACTATACAATTTTTTAATATACTTAAAGTGATTAATAGGGAAACCATTTGCATTACAGGGCCGATCTTACAAGTTAGAATTATTGTGAACTTATCTGTCCTTGGTTTTCTTTAAGATGGCTGCACAAGACAGTTTCTTTTTGCCTACTCATAAAATGTGATTTTTTTTAGTTAAAAATAAAACTACTTGATCAATTCATGAATTTTGGAATATGACCTCATTCTCTCCACCATTTTTATATGTATATTGTCATGCTTAACCTTCGTTTGAGACCATGGTGCCATACATGTGACAATGATAATAAAACAAAAGATATGGGATCGACTCGTAGGTTCCTGTGTTAAATAATGGTACCAGCTATATGCTGCAACAAACAAGGATGAGAATTGAAGTAACAAAACTCCCGGATGATGCCAGATTCCTGAAAAAAACAAACAAACAGGAGAAAGCCACCCAGATTGTGACCTGTAACGTAGATGAGATATCAAATGCCGAACAAAGTTAAAATAGATGTTTCTGGGTTAGTCGGAGATTCACGCTATGAATCGGTCTGTTGTCCCCCTCCCTATCTCTGTGTGTGTGTCTCTCTCTCTCTCTCTCGCTCTCTTTCTCTGTCTGTTGCTGCTACACTTTGGTTTTCAAATAAAGTTTGTTTTTATAGACAAAAAGAATTTGTCATTTATTTGATAAACACAGCATATTTCAGATGTGTGTTTTGTGCCATTAAAGTACAGTGGAAAAAAAAACAAAAGTGAGCTGCTATTATTAATGCAGAATGTACACTTGGTTCACATTATAATACTGAGTGTAAATTACTTTTGTCTTTTTCCACCATTTTTATATATATATATATATATATATATATATATATATATATTAATAGTAATACTTGTTTCTTTTCAGGAATCCTTGCTAAACCAACTGATGTGGACATCAAGGAAGTGGAAGACCTTGATTATCGCCTAATTCGGTGAGTATTAATATTATCTAGAGTATTTAAACAGTGGTTGTATGTGTCTCACAGTATTATAATCTTGCTTTCATATCATTTCAGAAAAGAACAGGGTATTCATATACACATTTGAGATATATACCGCTTTCATTATTTTTTTTTTTTTTTCTGAATGATGGAAAAAGAATTCTATAAAAAGAATAAAATAAATATTTTTGGTTAAAAAGGCAAAACATAAACAAATAAAAAAAAATTGGGTGATTATACAGTATGAGGACACAGATGCAACAGTTGATAATTTAAGGACAATGAATTGTCCATCGGCCGGTGTAGCAAAGGTACTGAGAGGACAGGTCTCTTGCCAGTCGCCAAAAGAATTTGTGAGGCGACGGGTATCGTGTGTGAGCATAGGCAGTCTTAGCTGGCGCTCGATTTGATTCCAAACCTTAAGATGACTCTGTGTGTGTAACAAGGGAGGCATGAAAAAGGAACAAACCATCAACGTTTCGTCTTTTATTGTAAGACTTTTTCCAAAAATAAAGATGAAACTTTGATGGAGACATAACTTGGTTTGTACCTTTTTCATCTTTCTCATCGGAATATTATTTCCATTATTCTCATATATATATATATATATATATATATTGTTCATGCTTGAAATCTTAAGACGCCAAGTTGTTGAACGATATGCAATGTGTGATGGAAAGAGACTCTAAAATAGAGCCAAATTATGTCAACGAAAGAACAAGAAATGTGTTCTTGTTGAAACGGAATTGACATATTGCAACCATTTTTGAAATGGCAAGAAAACAAAAGTGGGAGAGAAAATATCTACTCATTGTGGTGGTTTGCATTGGTTTTTAGTTTACAATGCTGAATTATTTTCTTTTTTTTTTTTTTTTTTTTTCACCCCCATCATTTCAGTAGTAATTTTAAAAATAATGTATACATGTATGACTTGGGTACCATCAGCTAGAATCAAAACCAAAACATATAGTGTTCCAGCCTTAGTTGTTACCATTTGAGCTATCATTAGATGGATAAGAAATAGTTAAAAGTTAATCGACTTTAACGTACAAATGTGCATTTGCGCATGCATACAAATTTCACGTTTAGTTGACTTATGCCTGCCAAGATCCAATTTTTTTCAATTTTGACTCCTTAGCAGCTATTTTTACTGATTAAAACATCCCAGAAAAGAATACTCCACAAAAAATGCAATCATTTGACACTCCTCGCGTCGCTCTGCTACCTTGCATCTCGAAGGAGATGCATTTTTAAAAATGGTGACATAGTGAGTTTTATAAATTTGGATTTTATAATAAATGAATAATGTTTCTTATTTGTTTTTCTTTGAAGAGTCGTTGTCTGCAACCTTTATCCATTTGTGAAAACCGTGGCTTCCCCCGATGTGACGCCTGATGAGGCAGTGGAGAAAATTGATATTGGTTCGTAGTTTTTTTAATTTTTCTTTTTGACTTTTTAGAGCATATTTAATTAGTCTTTAGATTCTAAAGACTAGCAATCTTTATTTAAATTTAACAATCTAAACTTTAGATTGCTAGATACAACATCCTTCAGCGCAAATTATTAGGGGTTTGTATCTGATTTTGAGCATGTGGTACAATGGGGAAAAAAGTGGCTGGTTACTTTCAATGCATCTAAAACCAAGCTTCTATTTGTGCATCAACGTTCTGATCCCCGTCTGGCATCAATTGAAGTGAATGGCTCTTGTCTTATATCTAGAAGTGTAAGCCATGTTTAGTTTCAGATGGTTCGTTGTTCTAAACAAGTTTTGAGAGGTGACTGGTTTGCAGTAGACAACAGTTTCCGATGGTTCGTTGTTCTAAACAAGTTTTGAGAGGTGGCTGGTTTGCAGTAGACAGTTCCACAGAGCAAAATATTCTTACCGTGTCGAGACGGAAAATACATGTGAAATTGCTACCGAAAAGGTTTAATATTTATGGAGCGGTTGGTAGCAGAACGTGAATTAATTTGATTCGTCAGTTCCTAGCAGCATCGTTTATAAATAGAATCGTCCGACTGTGTGGGATCATACCCCATTATATGTCCAAAATATTGCAACATTATATATACACACTACACCGATGAAGACTGAAGGATCAGTTGAAAATTATGTACTTGAAAAAAAAGTTTTTTAATTTTTTTTCATAACATTATTTTGTATTCCTGCACGTCACCAATTGAAAACGAATAAAGAAAAGTTATAAGCTTTTATACTTTTCGTATTCTTTTTTATACATTTCCATATATATATATATATGGCTCTAGTCTTGGGGAGGCTTCATGTTTTGACAAGCTTCTGGGTTTGACCTTTACTCCTGATCTAAAATGGAATATGTACATCAAATCCATTGCCAAGGTCGCTGGAAAAATGATGGGATCCTTCTATCAATCTAGTAGATATCTACTTGCTGATGCAATTCTCTTCCTATATAAGAGCCAGGTACATCCATGGATGGAGTACTGCTGTCACATCTGGGCAAGAGCTGCTAGGAAGACCTTCTCCTGCCTTGACAGAGTTCAGAATAAACTTTGTAACCTAGTGGGGATGCCCTTTTCTCTTCCCTGCAACCTCTTTCTCACAAAAGACGTTGTGAGCCCCTCTCTGTTTTATCGTTATTTTCATGGCAACTGCTCATCTGAGCTCCAATCTATGGTCCCCCCTCTCTAAACATTCACGAGAAACACTTGTTTGGTTGTAAACACTATCAATAATTTCCCCCACTCTTTATCTGTGCCTAAACCTAAACATAAATTCCATGAACAAAGCTTCTTTCTAAGAACTGCACACCTGTGGAACTCTCTTCCGTTTTCCAGCTGACTACAATATGGTTGTCTTCAAGTCCAATGTAAACAAGTTCTTGCTGATCCGTTCCCCTTAAGTAATCCAATTTACAAAATTTGCACTTCTAACGATTACTATGATATTGTCCTTTTGACCACTGTACACTCTTATCCTCGAGTGGCCTCCGGACTTTGATAAGTGGTGATTTCTTTGTAAAAAAAAAAAAAAAATGTATGTAAGGCTTAATTTCCATGGCCAGAGTTTATTATTTCCGAGTGTTGTGTAGTGAGGACAAGAATGAGACGATTATATTAGATTGCACACAGTTCATATTCATAACATATAGGAGATGCGAATTCATCATTGAAAGAGAGTGTTTCGTATCACACTTTTGAGGAGGGGGATTCGGTTAACTTTGGAAGGGTGCTTCATACAAAGTTTGTTTACAAAGATGATCTCAAAAAAACACATTACCTTTCAGAAGATGAAATAACGATGAAGACAAAGGTTTACAAATGCATGATGATTGATGATCAAGAATTCAATTGCCTTTAGATTTCTCCATTTTCTTGTTTCCCTTTCTGGTCGCTTCCAAAAGAGCTTCAGTTAACTCTCCTCTCTGACTCCGAACTTGACTCTGCCCCAACTCTACTCTGATTCACTGAATATATTGGAAATATCCTTTCTTTGTGATGTCAGAGACGTGCTCCAGCCATGTGAATGTTTTCTCACATGAATTTTACATGTCACATGCATCCAACACATTCCAGACAAAACGAACACATTCCTTAAGTTACATTGTCCAATATCTGACCTCACTAGTTGTGTAATATAATTCGTACCCAGTCATGGCTGATGGAACAAGAGCATGCTACCACTGGATTAAATAAAGGGTTTCGTTTGATCACGAGCACCCGTTTATTAAGGCGACTAATTACTAAATTGCATCATCGAATTGGTAATTAAACAAATATACCAGTTTTCAGTCTCTTTGTTTTTTCTGAATTTTTGAGATGATTGATTATTCGTGTTATTCGGACTACTGTCCTCATCTTGAGTGTCATTTTCACGTTTCAATTAATGTTGGGACGATTAATCGGAATCAGGAATCGGAAAAATCGGGAGATTTGAAGTATCAGAATCGGAAAAAATTGATGCCTATTTTCCGATGCCAGAACGATTCTTTTAATTGTCTTCTTTTTTTTTATTATTAAAGCAAAATCTTCCATATTTTTTGATTTTAAATTACCAGTAAAGCTAAAATCAATAGACCATCCTCCACAAGTGTATTTTGACATTTAGGAAAATATCTGCATATTTAACATGTTTTTTTATGAAAATCGGGAGAAATAACAATCTTATAGTTAAATAATTAGAGATTTATGAAGAATCGGAATTGTAATCAGGAATTTTGTACAGAATCGGGGGAAAATATTGCAATCGTCCCATCACTAGTTTCAATTGATGTAACCTCTGATCATCTTCAGGTGTATCCTTGTCGAACTCTGGGAATCTTTTTCTTGAACTTGAGAATTGGCATGGAATTCCAAATGGAGAAGAATGGTAGAAGTCATAAGTTATTGGCAATTGTATTCTTCTGGCGTTGAAGTGTGGATGATGCTCATAATACAAATGCAAATTACTTATAACTGTTACCCGATTTTGGCTGATGGGACAAGGACATGCTACCACCACGGATGAAATAAATGCAGATTTGTTTCAGAGTTGGACAAGATACATCTGAAAATATTTGGAGATAACCTCACAACATTTTGTCGATGTAAACTTAGTAATAATAGTTTGAATAATCCAAATAATACAAGTTATCAATCCCCCCCATCCAAGAAATTCAGAAACATTTTTTCTTTGTTTATTTTTTTAAATTAAAAAAAGAAAAAAATTTTATTACTACCAATTAATTTTTTTTTTTTTTTGCTTAGAAAAATATTGCTAGAATTAATTATCAATCCTCATCTCAGAAATTCAGAAAGAAATTTTTCATTTAAAAAAAAAAATAATTATTTCTGAAATGGGATTGATAATTCTAGCAATATTTTTCTTGGAGTCATGCAAAAAAAAATATGTAAAAAAAAAAAAAATTGATTGGCAGTTATAAAAAATGTTTTTTGTTTTTTTATTTTTAATAAAAAAAGAAAGTTTTTATAACTATCAATCAAATTTAAAAAAAAAATTTTTTTTTGCACAACTCAAAAGAGACTCGCCAACCTAATAGGTCTTGAACTGTTATCTAAGCTTCAACGTCTGTCCCATCAGCGAAATGTTGCATCCCTCTGCCTGTTTTACATGTATTTTAATGGTGGATGCTCTGACGAACTTCTAGTCCTTTGTACCCCCTTGACGAAAATCCACCCAACAAACAGCAAAGTCCCACCCCTACACAGTAGAGATCCCTAGATATAAGATTACCTTCTACTCCAATAGTTTCTTCTCCAGAATTGCCAGACTTTGGAATTCCTTTCAGCGTTTCTGCTTCCCCAACTATACTGGCATGCAGGAGTTCAAGTGTAATGTGAACAGACATCTTGATGCCCAACTTCCTACATAGTAACCCTGCAACTTATGTCCCCGATAGTACATCAAAGTAGCATTGTCTTGTTTGGTGTGAAAATGTAATTTAAAAAAAAAAAAAACTCCAGTGAAAAATATTGCTAAAATACATTTAAAAAATTTTTTTCAGGTGGTGTGACACTTCTTCGGGCGGCAGCGAAAAATTTTGCCCGTGTAACTGTTGTCTGCGATCCTGCTGACTATAACAAGTGAGCTTTAATTCTGTTGCTTTGTTGGCATGATTGTTTTTTTTTTTTGTTTAGTGTTGGGATAATTAATCGGGATTCAGAAAAATTAGAATTTTTTGAGGTATGCCAAAAACGGTTCTTTTACTTGCCTTTTTTTAATTTAATTTTGTTTAAAACAAAGTCTTCCACTAGTAGTAATGTTAAAATAATAAATATTTATTGATTTTAAACAACCAATAAAACTAAAATCTATGGATTATCCCCCACAAGTGTATTTTTTTACATTTGACCAAATATCTGCACATTTTAGATGTGTTTTTCTTGTAATCAGGAGGAAAAATAAATTTATCGATGGTCAATGCCTCTGTTCAGTCTCAAAAAACAAAAGATACCCCTTGTTAGGGAAGCTGCATATGTAATTGTGAGGCAAAGGTTGCGCAATTTCCAACCACCCCTCTCCTGAATCGGCACTGTTTGAGTCCAGTGGCAAAGAGAAGTCCAGGACGACTGGAAACAATGCCAAGATAAGTGGGGAGCACATACAGCACCTGGAAGTCCCAAATGTTAACCCATTTAGTACTGACCAGGTTCAACGTTACTTAACTTCAGTGATTCAATGGGAACCGGTGTGTCAATATGATTATGTCGTATATTGATTTATAAAGAATCGGAATCAGATCAATAATTTTATAAGTATTGGGGAAAAATATTGAAATCGTCTCATCACTAATAAATATATATGTACTTGTTTTACAAGTACTTTAGTAAAATGTGTTCTGAAGAACTCTCTGCACTGGTGCCCCCATGGCGTAAATACTTCTTGTCAGACTGTAGGGACACTGTAGAAGTACTCAGATGTTGGAGAGAAGATATTATGTGCTACAACTGCTGCTACAGGTAATATCTAGCGCTGCTGCATATACATGTACGGTGTTTGTAATGAAAATTCTTCCACTGTACAGGGTGTCCGTAAAGTCTGGACACATAGGTTAAATAAATACCAAGTGATTTCTTGTGTCACATCTTTATTGTGTTTTCCAACAAGGCCGAAAGATGAGCGAAACCAGCCCTCCCCCCCCCATTGTCAATACTTTACTATTTTCATAACCAATGAGAAGTTGCAAGGCTGATGTTTGATAATACTAGATGTCCAGACTTTGCGGACATATTTCAAACAACTTTTTGAGGTTATGTTACACTACCTTGGTCTCTACTTGATAATCATGTTAATAATTCCCTTCCCATTTCTCATTTCTTCATTAAAAATTTTTTTCATACTCGTGCAGTTTACAAATCAAACTGAAATAATAACGTTATTTAGAAAGCCCTTCTTAACATGCGGGAGATGGTTTATCAACTATTTTAAACTTTCAGTTAACAAGATACTGTAAGAATTGAATTTAACTTGAAAATTCTATCTAAAAATAGGATGGTTTGTAAACTGCACAAGTTCCTTTTTTTTTCCTCACATTTGAATTTTGGTACTTATTTAGAATTACACTTAATAAAAACACAAGTTGAGAAAAATCTTTATGATGTACATACTCGCCACAGAATGAAGATGTCATAATCCAAAAATCATATAAATGATCAAGTATTTTTTTTATATATAAAAATCCATTTTTAGGACTTTTTTTTTCTGATTTTAAGATTAAATTATGTCTATTCCAAAGCTTATTTTGATCTCTATAGTTCAAATTCAGTTGTTTCCCTTTATTTATAAATAATGACTGCCAAAAATTATTAATCGCTAAAAATCGTAAAATGTGGTTTTCTTTATTAAAAAAAAATAAACTACTTGATCAATTTATGTGGGAATATGACTTCCTTGTTTCATGAAGGGTACACACATTATAAAGGCTTGTCTGTAGTTTTGTTTTTTTAATTAAGTATAATTCTAAATAAGCACTGATTTAAAAAAAAAAAAAAAATTTTTGGTAATCTTCAAATTTTTTTTTTCATCTTTTCAGGATAATTGAAGAAATGAAAAATTCGCCAACTAAAAACACAACAGAAGAAACAAGGAAACTTCTGGCTGTAAAAGTTTGTATTATTTTTAGTAATTGCTAAAATAAAAATAAAAAAGGAATTAAAATAATTTAAAAAAAACAATTTTTATTTCTCGATAAAAAGTAGAATAGGATATCATATACTCTTGAATATTCATTTTTTTTTTTTTTCTTTAACCCCCCACCCCCACCCCTTCTCAACAAAACCTATTACCACTGAGACGTAAGGAAATATTGTGATTAGGGGTCAGCTTCATAGGGGAATCCTAAGTATAATGAAGGGTCTGTGCAGCTAGATGTTTGCTGAGCCGAAAAAAAGTGGTCGTAGTAGGCATGCAGGCTCGAACCTGTGACGCGAAGGCGAAAAGAAAGTGAAAGAAAACCTGACATCTTACCACTAAGCTATGATACGGCAGGAAGTGAAAAGCGTTCAAATTTAGCAATGACAATCAAAAAGTTGACTTGTAGAAATAAATAGTTAAGTGAACGAGTTCACGCAGAGGCAGAATGAACATCTAGTTAAGTTAAGAATCACACACTAATCTTCTGGCTGTAGGCCAGTTTCTGTCATATCTGTTTCCCCACGAAAAAGAAGAAACTCTGAAATGAATAACAATTGTCTGATATGAAGGGTGTCCCCCACATTGATCAAAACTGATTTTTTTTTTTTTTTTTTACATGGTAGTCGCCACTTATCAAGGCCCAGAAGCCACTCAGGGATAAGGGTTATTGCGTGTACAGTAATCAATGGGATAATATCGTAGTAATCGTTAGTATTGGAAATTTGATAGTGTCTCACTTAAGGGGGGGGGCGGTTTATCAGGAATTTGTTTATGTTGGACTTGAAAGCATCCAAATTGTAGTCAGGTGGGAAACAGGTAAACGGAAGAGAGTTCCACACGTGTGCAGTTCTAAGAAAGAAGCTTTGTTCATGGAATCTACATTTTGATTTGGACACAGATAAAGAATGTGGAAAATTATTGACAGTGGTTTCAGCTAGACGGATGTTTTTTTTTTTTTTTTTTTTTTTTTTTTTTGTGAAAGATTAGCGAGGTAGACCAGAGATTGGAGCACGGACGAACACTTGCCATGGAAATAACAATAAAATAAAGACAGGCTCGCAACGTCTGTTCTGTGGGAGAGAGGTTGCAGGGAAGACAAAAGGGCATCCCCCACTAAACCACAAAGTCTATTTTGTACTCTGTCAAGGCAGGATAGGCTCCTTTAGCAGCTCCTGCCCAGATGTGGCAGCAGTACTCCATCCTTGGACGTACTTGGCTTTTATACAGATAGAGAATTGCATTAGTAGTGAGATATCTTCTGGAGTGGTAGAAGGATCCCACCATTTTCCCAGCGTCCCTGGCAACAGATTTGATGTACGTGTTCCATTTCAGATCAGGGGTAACGGTCAAACCCAGAAGCTTGTCAAAACATGGAGCCTCCCCAAGACAAGAGCCATCCATTTCAATTGGTACCAGATGGGGATCAGAGCGTTGATGATGTAAAGATAGGAGTTTGGTTTTAGATGCATTAAAAGTAACCAGCCATCTCTTCCTCCACTGTACCACGCGCTCAAAAGGGGGAGATCAAAACAACCCTGTTTTTAAAAAAAAAACCGTTGGCCGTAGGAAGGTAGGCTCGAACTCGAAGCCTTGACACACTAGCACTCATTTTCGCTTTTATATATATAGACGGCATTGCCCGGGTGTTTGGAGGTGTGTGTGTTTTTGGGTAAATGAAAGCAAAAATCGTTGTCCGGGTGTTTGTTTTATAAAAAAAAAAAACAAAGCCTTGACACGCAGTTGGAAAATAATAAAGTGTGAAAAAAAAAATGTTTAACGGCAGGTGCGCGTTTTTGACGACTTAATGACGTCAACTTGGACTGCGGGACAGTGTTTTATTTACCGCGAGTCTGTTCGCTTCTTTCTTTATACGAAAAAGTCGAATCGACGTGCGGCGATCAAAAACTGTTGAATATTTAAGGTTTGTAAGTCGGGCAAATTAAATACACACGCAACGCCAGTTCGTAACTCGTACATATTATCTTTTAGACGTGATATAAAAAGTTTTAAGAAGCAACCCGAGCGAAAAGCAAGCAGAAAAAAATCCTTTCTTGGACATACACAAAAATGCACACACACACACACACACACACAAACATTTTCGCTTTTATATTCATAGATGTAATTTTAATACATAATACTAGCACATGAAGGTGTTTTAAATTTTTTTTGTTTGTTTTCACTGGCCAACAACAACAATCAATCTTGATTTGCTATTAGAAAAACAACCTTATAATTGACATCTTTTTTCTGACCTAACATGTCTAACATCGCTGAAGCGTTGCAGTCATTCCATAAACTAACGTCTGTCATATTTCTATCATGTCTTCTCGTATTCTTCAAATGAAACTTTCTATTTCCTCAGGCTTTCAACCACACAGCTGAATACGATGCTGCAATATCAGACTATTTCCGTAAACAGTTCAGTCAGAATGTGTCTCATTTGTCTCTGCGCTATGGCATGAATCCCCACCAGAAACCGGCCCAGCTCTACACAAACTTACCCAATTTACCTTTAAAAGGTAAGTATGCACCATACATAAATAAGTTTTTTTTTCTTTTCTTATTATCTAAATATTAATTTACTTGTTAAACATCTGGTGTCGCAAAAAAAAAAAACATCATCGCAAACATTAATTAATGAGAAACAAATTACCTTCCTTTATAGTCGCTTTTTATCAGTCAAAAAACATGAAAACCATTTCCTCTCCAAAAATTTAAAAAAAAAACAAAAAAAACATGTCTGTTTACGGTTTAAAATTGGCTATTTCTATAATTAAAAAAAAAAGTCATGTTGAGAGGAGACTAAGTCTTTTTTATTATAGATTCTTTGGGTTTAGCTAATTAATTAATCACATTTTTGTTTGGTAATAATTTTTAAATGTTTAATAATGTTGAATAAATTACTTTTTTTTTTTTTATTCGAGAAAAAGAACAACAAACACAGAAATATTTAGTTTCACGGGTTTGTATTACTGTACACATAGATTCGAAAAAGTTGTCAAAAAACAAATATATAACAAATAAATGTCATCAAAGGCAAGATAAGTTACTTTTCTACCTAACTGGATATATTTTTCGTGTTTTTATTCAATGTAACATGTTTATTCAGCTCGAAAACCATACAGTGTTTACCGATGTATTGGAACATTCAAGATGGCGTCTGATTCTCTCTTTAACACGGTAAGTTTAGAAAAAGGTGTTATAAATAATAAAAAAAACACGTATAAAATACTGTTAAAAACTCGCTCAATATATGTTACCGTGACATAGGTTGACATATATTCGTCGGATTTTTAATAGTATTTTGTATAGTTTTTTATTTATAACACCTTTTCCCAAACTTACCGTGTTAAAGAGGGTGTGAGACGCCATTTTGAATTTTCCAATACATTGGTAAACACTGTATGTTTTTCGAGCTGAATAAGCATGTTATATGGAATAAAAACACAAAAAATATATCCAGTTTGGCAGAAAAGTAACTTATCTTGCCTTTGATAACATTTATTTGTTATATATTTGTTTTTTGACAACTTTTTCGAATCTATGTGTACAGTAATACAAACCCGATTCTTTTTAAAATTCAAAAGAAATGTGCGAGTGTATTGACAACTGTTCATTTATAATTTATATTAAAAATTATTCAGAAAATAAAATGCGTTGTTGAATTTTGAGTGAAAAAAAAATGTAAATTTTTAAAATTATTTTTAGCTTTAAAAGGTAAAAAAGGAACTTACTAAAAAAATTGTTTTAAATTTATTTGTTTTATTATATTTTTATTCGTGTGTTTAAAAAAAATTTGCAACTACCGTGGAATTTCCACAGGTTCTGCTAGTTAGGATTATTCGGATTACTGTTCTCATCTTAAGTGTTATTTTCACAACACCTTATAGTCACGATATTTCAATCACTATAATTTTTATCTTCAATTGTCTTCTTTTTTTTTTTTTCCTACATAAAGCAAAAGTGATAATTAATTCATTGTAATTTTTACTTCTATATTGGGAAGAGGGTTTGTTTTTATTTACTTCAAAATATATGGAAATAACATTTGCTTCCATTTTTTTCTTCTGTTTTTAGTAATTTGGGGATTTTAAAATAATTCACCGATTTTACAGAAAAAAAAAATTTTTTTTTTTTAAGAATCTTTTTTCTTGAGAATACTGCAAAAATTACAATGAATCAATTTTATTTTACAAGTTTTTACTGTTATTATTTGTTGGGGAGGGGACCTTTTATTAGTGTCGTGTCTATAATTAGGTGTTGGGAGGGATCATCTACCTCTCTTTACAACTTATGCAGGCTATTTTTCACATCTGATAAGAATTTTTATTTACAAGGAGTTTATTTGTCTGTTTTTTCCTCACCCCCACCCCCTTCCCCATTGCTATTTTTTTTTTTGTTTACTTTTTAGTCTTTTGTTCATCTTTTTAAAGGTTTTGTTCATTTAAAAGAAAATATTTGTTTATTTATAACTTGCCTTTTATTTCAGTTATGAACGGTTCTCCTGGTTTCATCAACTTGTGTGATGCTCTCAATGGTTGGCAATTGGTGCGAGAACTCAAAAATGCCCTTGGTCTGCCAGCTGCAACTTCATTCAAGCATGTCAGTCCTGCGGGTAAGTTTATAAAAAATGTTTCCATCACCCAAAATTAGAAAAGAACAGAAACTTTTATTTTGTCATCTGCATGTTAAGAATAGTTAATTTAACAAATAGGACAGTAATAATTGTCTCCCTTTCTGTCTCTCTGTCTCTCTGTCTCTGTCTCTCTCTCTCTCTCTCTCTCTCTTTCATATATATGTATGTGTGTGTGTGTGTGTTTTGAAAATATATTAGGCAATTAAGCTACACAGAATTTGTCTGAAAATTTGTTAGGTTATATTTTCTAAACTTACTACCTAGCTCTACTTGAGCACTGTAAAGTAAATGCTAAAAATAGATATAATATATAATCTGAAGTTCAGAGAAAGCAGGCCCTCACCAATTGTCAAATAGAAAATATCACAGACCAGTACATGTAGAAATTTAGACAACCCATGTAGATTGTGTCTTAGTGAGAAAGTTGAAATTGTAAACTTTAAGGATTCCCAAAACCTATTGAACTGTAAAAGTGAAATAACAAACAACTGTATACACGGGGGGGGGGGGGCTTTACTTTAGGACAACCATGTATAATAAAAAATGTACTCCAAGCATGTACATGTTAAGATAAACTCAACTATTTATTCAACATACTCACACAAAAAAGGTTAAAACAGGACAACATAGAAGTCAGTTAAACTTTTTTTCATTGGCTAATAAAAACATTAGCCTGCAGATGCGAATAAAAATGAATTTGATTGGTTAATTAGCTAAAGTATATGTATATATAAAAAAAACATGATACAAATACCATGCATATTGTCCTAACAATTCCCTATGGGGACGAAATGTGGAAGATTCTGTGTAGCTTAATTGCTATATATTTTCATAACTTACTATTTAGCTCTACTTATGTATTGAGCACTGTTGAAATAAATACTGAAAATCCTGATTTTCACGGGTTTGGTTGCTTAAACAATGTCTTAAAGACGAGATAACTGTTCAATAGGTGCTTATGCCTGTCTGCTTATGTATCTGACTCTAATAGTTACCTTAGGTTTGGATTTCTGGTTCCCCCATACATAATTAATTAGAAATTCGGCTTGTAACTTTAACCTTTTTCTCTTAATAAACTTCCATTTCTGAAACTACGTCTCCTATTACTCTAACTGAAGTTATGATGAGCGATATAATGATGACATGTGTCCCAAGGAAAAAAAGATGACAACAACAAAGATGAAAACTTCCAACAATTAATTAACTGAGAAAAATTTAAGCTTAGACAGTTTAATCAAGACGTTAAAAAAAAACAAATGAAAATATTGAGAAAAAAATTATATTGTATGTACCTGTTATGGAATGAAGTTCTCCGAAAAAAAAATTTTTTTACTTAATTTGATCGAGTATTTTTTTTTTCTTTTTTTTTTTTACAGCATACAAACACGTTTTTTAGAACATGCCATGGGGCGATAACTCAGTCTAACGTGCCAACCCACCTCGCCATGTTAAATAATAACTTTTCTTCCTAGAAATCGAAACATGACTACCTTTTGCTCAGTATCATAACAAATTGTTTTTTGTTTCCTTTTTTTCTTTTGTTTTTTTTGTTTTTTTGTTTTTTTTTTTCCTGTAAAAAAAAAAAAATTACTTGATCAAATTAAGTGAAAATTTTTTTTTTTCGGAGAACATCATTCCATAATGGATATGTACAATATAAGTTTTTTTCAATATTTTCATTTTTTAATGTCTTGATTAAATTGTACCAGTACCGAAAAATTAATCAAATCTTTTTCTTTTCAAGTATACATATGCAATATCCCCAACTCCCTAACCTGTATGGACTAGGAGCATAACTAACCGCTTTCATTCACAGTTCAAGCTTATCTGATACGCGTCATTTCAGAGTTACTGTGTCACAAAAACCTGACTTGCAACTCTGTTTGGCTTGATCGCATTGAAAAAATGGATGAGAGTTCTTGGGTTAACAAATGTAGAACAATCGAGATGGCAGGCCTAGGAATACATGGGAGGAAATGAGGAAGATCAATTTGAAAGGAAAAAAGATAAAGTTCTCAATCTCTAAAAGCTAGCAAACATATGCCAGCATATAAAAGTGAACATTAAACCGAATATGATGATGGTGATTTTAAATTTTTTATTTCTAATGGAAATTTTCTGCTTAACTTAACCTAATGTGGAAATGTCTCTTTTTAACCATATTTATACGTGTCTGCCTCTTTCGTCTTTCTATGATGATTTTTTGAATGCAAGATAACCTGAATCATTAATTTTATTCAATTTTTTTTTTTTTTTTTGTCTTGTAGGTGCTGCTGTAGGGTCGCCACTTAGCACAGAGCAGGCCCAGCTTTGCATGGTCAATGACATGATTGATAATCTTAGCCCATTGGCAATTGCATACGCTCGTGCAAGAGGTATGTTTTGTTTTCAAGTCAAAAACAATAAAATATTTTTTGTGCTTAAACTTAAACGTAGATTCCATGAACAAAGTTTCTTTCTTAGAACTGCATGCCTGTGGAACTCTCTTCTGACTACAATTTGGTCATCTTCAAGTCCAATGTAAACAAATTCTTGATGAGCTTTAAGTAATCCAATTTACCAAATTTCCACTACTAACGATTACTACGATATTGTCTCATTGACTACTGTACACTCATTAACCCTTATCCTTGAGTGGCCTTTGGGCCTTGATAAGTAGTGACTACTATGTAGAAAAAAAAAATTAAACAATTTAATTTAATTTTTTTTTTTGTATTAGTAGGATTATTTTAACTACTGTTATCTTGTGGTCTTTGCGCAACGTTTCAGCCAATGTAATCTTTGACCTTGTCAAACTTTAAGAATTTGCACGGAAATTCAAATGAAACCCTTCATGTAATCCATAAGCATACTCTTGATCCCCCGATCACGACCAGATAGAGCTCAAGTATTTATTTACCTTCTATCCAGGAGATGAGACACAAGGTCAGGTGTTAGTTTGATGTATTTCTATGGAACAAACTGGATTGGAACCTGGCAAACCTAAATTTCAATTTGTGTTTTTAACTACTTAGCCACTGAGGATTGAACCTTCAATCTCCAGAAAACTGTCACTTAGAACTGAATTTTACTTCCTACTTTTTCCGTCTGATGTCCTGTGTAGCGAGGTGAGTGACCAACATTTGAACTAGCTACAATGTTATGGAAATAACAAACGTGTTTTGGTTATGGAAGAATCTTTTAAAATAGGACTGGAATTTAATGCAGAAATAATTAGACCAGAAATATGTAAAACAATAAACTGTTTCGAAAAATGTTTAATAAAATAGGATTGGAATGCTTGGTTTTAATAAATAAACGTACGTGACAAAAGACCAGGCAATGATCTTTGGTTACATAGATGCATGACATGACGGATACACTAGCAGTGTCAGAAATTTTGTGAAAATAGTGAATAATTCCACCCCATCTTTCTAAGCTTATAACTCCTCGAAAAATGTAATTCAAGCCCTAATTTTTTTTTTCAATTAAAGGACCAAAGACCAAGGTTTCATTAAAAAAAAAAAAAAAGACAAAAAAAAAAAACGTTTGTCTAAAATATTATATTCGGTTTATTGGAAAGAACATAAAATTTCACATTGACCCTGAAAATATCGTAAAAATAGAATCAATAGAAAAATTTTGATAGATTTTTAAAGTTTAAAAATTGAAAAATATTGAGTTCGGAAAATTCATTACTGTTTTTAAAAAAAAAATATTTCTATTACTTTTAAAACAACTGTAATAGCTTATTTTGGAAGTATAATCCATAAAGAAAATAAATAACCCACTTTTAACAGAGAAATTACGAGATTTTTATATTGTATTCGCAGTTTCGTGTTAGGGGTGTCAAAAATTCCTACAAAAATTCTGATACTGCTACGGATACACGATGTAATGGATAGGCAATGATCTTTGGTTACGTAGATACATGATGTAACGAGTTTAGAGAAACCTTAGAAAGTTAGTAGTTAGTCTGTAAAGGGCGGCCGAGAGAGACGGTTGACAGACGTGATGGAACTCAGCAGGGGTAAGATCGATAATTAAGATGTAGACAGGACTGTATCAGCGTTCAACCTTTCCAAAATAGGAACAACATGCTAGAACGAAGGTTACCAAAAACAACCCAAGGTCTGTTGTTTGTGGTAGAATTTTCATTGTAACTTTCCATCCAACAAGATCAAAGATGGGTCAAGTGTGTTCCCTAATTGGCCAAATGTTGTAACCCCATATTTGTCCCTTTTGTTGAATATGTCTTCCTTTGTCTGGCAAAGGATGGAGTATTGTTGCCACATCTGAGTAGGAGTTGCTTCTAGCAACCTATCCTGCCTTGACAGAGTTCAAAATAGACTTTGTAGCCTCGTAGGGGATGCCCTTTACTCTTCCCTGCAACTTCTTTCTCACAAAAGAGACGTTGCAAGCCTGTCTCTGCTTTATCGTTATTTTTATGGCAAGTGCTCGTCTGAGCTCTAATCTATGGTCTCCTCCCCTCGCCAAACATTCACGAAAAACACGTCTAGCTGAAAACACTATCAATAATTTCCCTCACTCTTTATCTGTGCCTAAACCTAAACGTAGGTTCCATTAAAAAAAAAAATTTCTTTCTTAAAACTGCACAACTGTGGAAGTGTCTTCCGTTTGCCTGCTTTCCAGCTTACTACAATATGGCTGTCTTCAAGTCCAACGTAAACAAGTTCTTGATGAGCCGTTCCCCTTAAGTAATCCAATTTGTATTACTACTGATTACTATAATATTGTCCCATTGACTACTGTACACTCTTTAACCCTTATCCTTGAGTGACCTCTGGGCCTTGATAAGTGGTGACTCCTATGTACAAAAAACAAGTTTATTCTGTCCCTTATTTGTCGTTATATGTGAACATGCACCAGATGACATTTTGAAAACTAGCCGATTACACGTAAATACTTATATGAAGAACAGACGGGCATTCAATAACACACTAGTTACGTACACGTGTGTATGCGTACAGAATATATACACACCCCTACGGGAATACGTGTGTAATGCTACAAGTTCTTGGAAATAGTTCTGGTATATTAGTTTAAATCGGCTGAAACATTGTGAAAATTACATTGAAAATGATAAAAATAGTCCTAATAATCTTATTATTGCAAATTATATGTTCATCATCTCAAAAATTCAGAAACCATCTTTTTTTTTTTTTCTTTTCTTTTAAGGTGCCGATCGTATGTCTTCGTTTGGAGATTTCATTGCTCTCTCAGATGTGTGTGACGTGCCCACAGCCAAGATAATTTCACGTGAGGTAACTATGTTTTCTTCTATTAATGAGAGTAATATTGTTTTAATTTTAACTAATTTTTTACTTTTTATTTATTTATAATTTTATAACCAATTTACATATTTTGAATTAAAAGCCATTTTAATTTCAGAAAAGTTTCCAATGGTTAGCTAATCTGTATAAGTCCTGGAGATGAAAAAAGGTTTTCGGTGGGTAGCTAATTTGTATATGTCTTGAACTTTAAAATTTGTCAGTGTGGACACAAAAAATTATATGTGGGAATTCTAAAAGGTCTGATATTTTTATGAGGTGATTCCGGTTTCTGATTGATTCCTGGTAGAACGTGACTCCATTTGATTGGTCAGTTTCTATCGCCAGTGTCTATAAGTAGAACCTTCCAATTTTCTTGAATTATACCCCCATTATAGAAAAAATATTGCAAGAATTTTTGAAATGGATTTATATTAGAATTCTTAAATAAAAAGGGAGGGGGGGGGCGTACTTATGTTGTTTATGACCCAATCTCTGGCAATTTTGCATCTGTATCATGTGGCAAGTTACATAAGCAAATTTTAATGAAAGCATGAAATTCATTAAATAAAGAATTTAATTTTTTTTTTAATTTTCACTATTTTTTATTATTTTTTTATTATTTTATAATTGATTACATATTTTAAAGGATTTGGTACTGATACACTTATGTTACCATACTGAAATAATAGCACTATTAATTAGAAAGCCATTTCTCATATGAAAAGAGGATGGCGTTTTGTAATTATTCTGTACTTTCACCTAACAATTTAGTAAAAAAAAGATGCAGTAAAACTTGAATTTAACTAGAATATACAATTTTTAAAAAAATAGCACAGTAACACAAGTGTATGAGCACCAAACATTTTTTATACAAAAATATTTCAGAAAATATATAAATTGATTAAATAGAATTTTTAAATAAGAAAATCAAATGTTCTGAGTAACAGCTGTTTTGTCTGCCATTTTTAAAAATAAAAACGTACAAGTGTATTTATACATAGATTAATAAACAGTTTAAATTTTGAATATTTCACTCAATAGTCTCCAAAAAATCCTCTTCATAAAAAAATTATATTCAAACCATTATGTTTCCAAATTTTTGAGATGAGGATTGATTATTCATATTATTTGTGGACCCATGACGCAGTGGATAGAGTACTTGATGAAATTCAATTGTAAAGTTTACATTTAGGAAAATCAAAAGTTCTCTGTGCAATTGTGAATAACTTAGGAATTCTACCTAGCTGATGGAATGAGAGCATACTACCGTTGTGGATTAAATAACAGGTTACATTTGAAATTATGGGCAGATTTCAAAGTTCGACAAGCTACATCTGGAGAAGGTCCGGGGGTTACATCAACATTGATCAAAATGTTGTGCAAATAACACTCAAAACAGGAAGAATGCAAATGATATGAATTTAACTCTTATTTCTGAAAAGATATTTTATTAGGTTCTGTTAAAAAAAAAAAAAAATGTTTTTATATTTGGCTGGAGTCCAATTATGCTGTTTTTGCCTGATTTTCCTTTTTTTTTTTTTTTTTTCTTTTTTCTTTTTCCTTTTTTTTCTTTTTCTTTTTCTTTTATTTTTTCTTTTTCTTTCTTTTATTTTTTCTTTTTTTTCTTTTTTCCTTTTTTTTCTTTTTTTTTTTCCTTTTTATTTGTTTTTTTTAATTTTATTTTTTCCTTTTTTTTCTTTTTCCTTTTTTTTTCTTTTTTTTTCTTTTATTTTTTCTTTTTTTTCCTTTTTTTTTTTTTTTTTGCATATTTTAGAAAACAAATTTGCAGCAACCTCAAATCATCTTTGATTCGTTTTCAGGTTTCTGATGGTGTCATCGCCCCCGGTTATCAAACAGAGGCTCTAGAAATCCTTAAGAAGAAAAAGAATGGCAACTACTGTGTCTTAAATGTAAGTGTTTGGCTCTTTAAATATTCATTTATTCCTATTGTCTTTATACTTTAGCAGGGATGTTTTTGAAATGTGACTTTTTAAAAAAAATTTTTTTTTGTGATTGTCAAGATTAGTTGACAGATCAATGTTTTAAGTATGTGGTTTCAAGCAAAAACAACAGTACTTAATTTCCATGTTGTTATGTTATGTTATCCGTTTCATAGGAGGCACATATTTATGTGACGGCCTGTACATATATTATTAAATGCTCCTTGTAGTTGACAACACACACATTTTAAATGTTCATTTAGAGAGGAGACAGAGTGACAGTAGGTACATGTTGAAGACATTTATACGGAGAGAGTTGATATTCACAAGACATATACTTTGATGAGAGGATGAAGTGGTATACATTGATACATACTGGAATGATTAAACACATTACCTTTTCTCGTTGGAATGATGAACACAGAAAGACGGCACTTATAAAAAACATGATGATAGCTTATTCTTCGATCAGTCGGAAATGATTCTGTACTTCAGGAATTCAAAGTTATTACATGGTTCCTTCTCAGCCTCCCACTTCCAAGAGGGTGCCCTGACTCTAACTGAGAATCGGTCTGATTCTCTGATCTGAATCTGATTCTCCTTTTTTCTAACTTTTCGAACCCTTTCCTATATTGAGAAAATCTGGTGCTACCAGATCAGGCTGTCCTTTGGCTTCCTGAGACGAAATGCACCTACATTGATGTTCCTTTTTGTTTTTCTATTCTCTTTTATAAAACTTAATTATGTTCTACAAAACCAAAAAAAACAACCCCCTTCTTTTCCCTCCCCGCCTTTTTTTTCTTCTTCCCCTACTTCCCAATCGGCCCTGTCAGTGGGGCATTAGAATACACAGACTGCCCCCCTGCAGAGAGTAAAAGTCTCTCAATGGGGTCACCTGTTGACCGTGGGTGGCAACCTGTAATGCCTAAGGACGGGATCCTGGTGGTTGAGCAAATCATGTTCAAGGTTCTAGTAGGACATGAGGTGCAACACCCCACTTTGTCCCTTACTTGGGTTAAGACAGGTGGTTGGATAGGCTCGATCCAATCAATCGGTTGGTCATGACTAGCACTAAATCAAGACAAACACAACAAGAAAATACGCTCACGCTCCCCACATTAGGCAAAAAACTGATTTAGTAAACGGTGGCTGAAGGGTCAATCAACTTGTTGAAGAATGGATAAAACACGGCTGGAAAACCAACATCTTTTCTAGAAATGAGGCCATTAGAAAGGACGAAGGAAACATGGGTGCTTGAGTCCATCAGCAGGAAGAGTATATATCTCCTGTATCCTTGTTGTGTTGGGGTGAATGAGCCCCCCCCCCCCCAACACTTCCCAAATAGGGCTCCAAGGCGGGTGGGGAGCAAGAGAAATGAAAAGTTCAAAATATTTAAATGGCAAATAAAGTTTTAAAAGAGAAACCATTGTAAAATTTCAAACAAATCTAGTTCAGATTCAGAAACAGAATCACAACACCCAAATCTTGTTCAAAATCTACCTTTTTTCATAATTATTGAAGCAATCGAAGGAGAACCAATAACAGAAGTGTCCCCCTTCAAAATAGAGAAAATTTTCTCAAGTATCAAACCAAAAATGGTCAAAAACTGAATAACGGCACACTACTAGTGGAAGTAGAAAGCCAAAAGCATATCACAGAAATCTTAAAATGGAGACTTTTTAATAACCAAAAAGTAAAAATCTATCCCAACAAAACGTAAAGGAGTAATCAGGAGTTCAGACCTATCACTGTGCTCCATTTAACTAATTCTCTTTTCATGTAACAATGTCAAAAATAGTAATATATCCAAAAATGATGAAAATTCAAAGAGTAGAACAACTGCTATTGTGTTTTTAGTAAAAAAAAAAAAAAAAGTTTCACTCCCGTCTAAAACAAAGTTAGCCATTGCAGTGCCGATAAAGGAGATAAGTATGTCACCTGTATTTGCAATCTTCAAGGTGTTTACATCTAGGAAAATGTAGTTTCCTCCCATTTTCCATAAATATTACTTTTAACTGAATAATTTTCTACTCAATGAATTTTCATAATTTTTGGATATATTACTATTTTAACATGACAATTACCTAAGCACTGTTGTTCTTGCTTAAAACGACATATTTAAAAAAATCGATCCATCAACTCTATCTTAACAAGCACCTTTTTTTGACTACTAATTTATACAAAGTTCATATTTTTATATTTTATTGTTCCTATTTACAATGTCTCCCCACGGGACAGAGTTAGACAGCAGGGTCGTTTTTTTAATGTGAAGAAAAGGAACAAAAATAAAAATTGTCTCAGTCGTGAAGGATTTCTCCTCCACTGACAAAGAACAAGAAATTGAAGTGTAGCGTAGTTAAGTGCATAATTTTATTGCTAATTTATACGAAGGACATATATAAATGTTAGTATAAAAGGAATGTGATTTGACTTTATAATTTTTGTATTTCCTATAATTACAAATGGAGAAGCAGACAATATTGTGACTATAAAGGCTGAATATTGCAATTTAGAAATACAGCCATTGTTTAAAAGTTTCTCTCTCTCTTCGCCTTATGCCGGTTGTAAAATAAAGTGCGATTGTTTTCTTTTTTTCAGCTGTACTTTTGATGACACCAAACGCGTATCCAAAGTATTGTGGTGTTTATCAAACAAATGACAAATTCTTTTATCTGAAAGAATTTGTCATTTGTTTGATAAACACAGCAATACTTTGAATACGTGGTTGGTGTCATGAAAAGTACAGTTGAAAAGGAAATAGAAAAATATACACTAGCATTCACCATAAACATGACATGACAGGAGATATGCTTGTTATGTGTCAGACATAATTTGATGTCATGTAACACAATGAGGTCACATGCAAATTATTACTTTTTGGATTTTATTTATTTTTTTTTTTTTTAACTTTGCTTTCTAAATGATTTTTGTTTCCTTTCAAAGATTGACCCTGAATATGATGCGCCAGAAATGGAAACTAGAACTTTATTCGGTCTACAACTTCAACAAAAGCGTAACAACGCTCCTATCACTAAGAGCCTTTTTGATAACATCACGTCTAAAAGAAACGAAGTAAGTATTTGGGGGGCTTATCCAGAACCCACTCCCATATTAAAGGTCCTGGATATGACCTTAAACTATATCCGATGGTGAGGCCCCAGCTTGCGGGCTTTGGGGAGTGTGGAGCCACCCCTTAATTGCCATTGCTCCCAGGTCCACTTTGACCCGGAGTGATAGTAGCTGTTAGGGTCCCAACTATGGGTTAAATAGAAACCGACTTAAAAAAAACAAATATACTCTATTAAAAAATTGTTCTTCAAAATCACTGTATTCGGCATTAAATAACCTGAAAAGGGTTGATATGCCGTAAAACAAAAACAACCAACCAACCTATATTAAAAAATATAAACAAAAAATCTGTGTGACGTATGTGCCCATGATGAAATGAAAATGTCATGTTCCAAAAATCACATAAATTGATCGAGTAATTTTATTTTTATGTAGCGAGTTTGTCTTTGCTTTATCATTATTTTCATGGCAAGTGCTCGACTGAGCTTCAATCTATGGTCCCCCCCTCACCAGACTTTCACAAGAAACACTCATCTAGCTGAAAACACTATCAATAATTCACCCCACTCTTTATCTGTGCCTAAACCTAAATGTAAATTCCATGAACAAAACTTCTTTCTTAGAACTGCACGCCTGTGGAACTGTCTTCCGTTTTCCAGCTGACTACAATATGGTTGTCTTCAAGTCTAATGTAAACAAGTTCTTGATAAGCTGTTCCCCTTAAGTTAACAAATTTACTGAATTTCCATTACTGACAATTACTATATTGTCCAATTGACTACTGTACACTCTTTAACCCTTATCCTCGAGTGGCCCCTGGGCCTTTATAAGTGGTTATGCCTGTGTAAAAAAAAAAAAAAAATCAAATTTTATGAGCATCGGAGAAGTAACTGTCTTTCATCATTTTGTAAAATATCTTAAGAAACAAAGCGAGATGTTGCAGTGCTTATAAATTTCCATTAATCGCTTAAAAATGAATTTGTTTACAAAAATAAAACTACTTGATCAATTTACGTAATTTTTGGAATATGATATCTTCGTTTTGTCACAAATACATACATCATACGTAGTTTTTTTTTCTGTTTTTTTTTTTTTTTTTGTTTTTTTTTCTAATATAAGAGAATGAACCAGTATTTTTCGTTTCTCAGT
The DNA here is from genome assembly GCF_053919585.1 of Euprymna scolopes. Taxonomy (NCBI): domain Eukaryota; kingdom Metazoa; phylum Mollusca; class Cephalopoda; order Sepiida; family Sepiolidae; genus Euprymna; species Euprymna scolopes. The sequence continues at coordinate 87,059,045 of NC_136516.1, read as the reverse complement.
TGATTAGGGTATATACTCACCATTTCATCATCCAGTTGTAGTAATATAATGGATCTTCCTGGCTCTCTCACATCATCTCACTTACCCTATCCTCCATTACACCAGGTAGGTCTTCACAGGCGCATTGTGAGTCTTTTGTTGCTTGATGTAAGTACTGTGTGGTCTCCCTATTCTACATCTCTATTTTATATTTTAGTATCCACAAACAAAAAAAAAACATTGCTGAGAAATTCATTCTTCGCCTTCAGCCCTAATTACCAAATCTGTCTCTCTTTTAAAATCCCAGGAAGGTGTCTGTAGTGTTGTTTTCTCATGTGGTGCTAATGCTAAGAGATGTTAAGAACACCTCTTAGCATTCGAGTATACACGCCATCACTTTTCTTCTCCAATCTGTAAGTTTGTATTCTTCAGTTCTTAAACTGAGATAATCAACAAAATGCGGAATATTCTGGATTTCTTTGAAGAAGACATTATAGTAACACAAATAATTCCCTTATTCTTCATCTGGTACATAATTTTTGGTACTTGTACAGTTTAATCAAGACATTCAAAAATGAAAATATCGAAAAAAACGGTTATATTGTACGTATCCGTTTTGGACTGAGGATCTCCAGAAAAAAATTTCTTTTATTTGATCAAGTAGTTTTTATTTTACAGCAGAAAAACACGTTTTTATGACAGTGCATTGAAAATTATGAAATTTGTTGAACACGCCATGGGGAGATAACTCCAGTGAAAGAGCCGACACTCCCTCCCCATCTTTATTACTAGCCTTTATTCCTAAAAATCAAACCTTTTGTTCGGTATCATAACAAATTGTTTTTTTTTCGCTGTAAAATAAAAACTACTTGATGAAATTAAGTGAAGATTTTTTTTTTTTTTTCAGGGAACTTCGTTCCATAACGATTACGTACAATATAACTTCTTTTTCGATATTTTCATTTTTAAATATCTTAATTAAACTGTACAAGCACCTAATTTTTAAATAACAATAGCTAAAACTTTAGCACTTACTTTTTTTGAACACCTTCGTGAGAAAAAAAAGAACTCTTAGCCAAATCAAATCACTGCATATACTTAAAGCAATTGTGTGTGTGTGTGTATATATATATATGTACACACACGCACACTCGAAGTGCAATTAAAACAGAACTCGGATTCTTTTTTCTTTTGAAAGATAGTTTTTTTTTCAAAGTTAGTTCTTTATTTTAAAAAAAGTACTGTCTTTCTTTTAGAAAGAGTTTGGAGTTTTCTTGAAAGAATTTTTTAGATTGACTTAAAAAAAACATTTGCTTAAAGCACAAAAGGCAGTATTTAATTTCACCAATAAAAAACGCCTTTTAATCTATTATATAAAGAGGAACTGTCTGTGTGTTTATGTGTCTACTATAAACTTTTTCATGTGCATCATACATGCACCAACTTGGCATCATTAGAAAGAGCGATCTCTCGGACAAATCATCTCCAAAAATCATAAAAGGTGGTCAATTATTTTGTGTAGAAATGCCTTTTCTTTGAAGGATAAGTTCAGATAAAAACCTACTTTTCAAGATTTGTAAATTGCGCATGTGATAATCATCGATACCTTCTTTTGTTTAGAAATAACTAAATTTGCAATATCATAGCATCTGTGTAATTGTGGCCACATTGGTAAAAGCGTTCAGTTACTAACTTCAGTTATGCGAGTTCGCTCCTGGCACATGTGTTCTTTTTTTTTTTTTTTTTTTTTTAATACAAAATTTTGGCTTCGATTTTGCTTTCGGCTGATAGCCTTGATTTTTTATTTATTTATTTATTTATTTTTTATATGACCGAGCAACGACGGGTGCCCTACCACCAGTGTCACATGTTGACTTGCTTATCCAAATTTCCAGAAACCGATTTTCAAATTTTGTTGGAAATTTTATTCTATATTTTTTTTTTTAAATGATCGTGTTTGTAATTTATATATTTAATTTTTTTCAGATAATCGTGTTTTTAATTCGCTTATTTTTTTCCTTTTACTAGTTTCCTGAATCTGCGATTCGAGATTTGATTGTTGCCAGCATCGCCCTGAAATACACGCAGTCAAATTCCGTCTGTTATGCACGTGATGGTCAGGTAAGTAAGTTTGTAATATTTATTAAATTATCTCCCTTTGTATTAAGTTCTATTCTTTTATGATAAGTTTGTAGAGTGATCTCCCTTGCTTGTTGTTAGAAAACAAAGATGGCAGCTTGGACGAATGAACATGTGCTTTTTGGCTTGATTAATGTAATTTAATGAAATAAGTAAAATAACATTGATAGCAAAAATTAATAAATGTTAACTGGTACTGAATGTATTTAAGTTGTAAGTGTATCACTTTTCCAGCGGTCCTGGATATGACCTTAAACTATATCCGATGGTGAGGGCCCCAGCTTGCGGGCTTTAGGGAGCGTGGAGCCACCCTTTAATTGCCATTGCTCTCAGGTCCACTCTGACCCGGAGTGGTAGTAGCTGTTAGGGTCCCAACTATGAGTTAAATAGAAACCGACTTATAAAAAAATATATTCTATTAGAAAATTTTTCTTTAAAATCACTGAATTCGGCATTAAATCACTGAATTCGGCATTAAATAACCTGAAAAGGGCTGATATGCCGTAAAACAAAAACAACCAACCAATCTATTCTACAAGCTGGTGTTACCAGATCAGGCTGTCTGAAGATATTGGCTACCTGAGACGAAATGCACCTAACATTGATGCTTTTTTTAATTTTTTTTTACTTCCTTTTGCAAAACTTAATTATTTTCTGCAAAATCAAAAACCAAAAACAAAAACAACCCACTTTTTCTCCCTTTTCCTTCATCCCGTTTCACCTTTCTCTTTCTATATGCACCACTTCCTGACTGGTTTCCTAGCTTAAAATGTACCAAACATTAATACTGTAACTTTTTTCCCTCCCCCATTGTCAAACTCATTCATGTTCTGCAGTGCAGGGGACAAAAACGATAAAAACCACTATAAAAATACCAAACCAAACACTACAAAACAAAAACAACCGACCAACTTTTCCAGCTATGACACAGTAGATTAGACAATACTCAGTATTTAGTAAAGATCTCTTTTTTGTAATGTTAAAGCTTAGTTTAGTTTTAGTTTAAGGTCATATCCAGGACCGCTGGAAAAGTGATACGCCTACAACTTAAATACATTCAGTACCAGTTAACATTTATTAACTTTTGCAATCAATGTTATTTTACTCATTTCATTAAATTGCGTTAATCTTATAAAACTTTATTACATTAAATAAAGTAGTTGAAAAAAAACGTATGGGGTGCCTTCAATATGTTTTCTTTCATTTTTCATATGGGCACTTTAATTGATAGTACACACATGAAACTAGTCCCCTTAGAAGTAATCTCCTCCGGCTGCAATGCATTTGTTGTACCGTTCCAGCAACTTCTGGATTCCTCATGGAAGTCCTCTTGTGTGAGTGTGCCAATGACCCTCGTCACAGCCTCTTTCATTTCAATTGTCTCATATTGACCGCCTCAATGGTTTTCTTTGAGCTTAGGGAATAACCGAAAATCAGAAGGAGCAAAGGGAAGGTGAAGAATTCTCTTGATGCCTTTCACAATTCAGCTTTTTTATTATTATCTGTTAACTAGCAAGATCTGTGGAAATTCCACAGGGGACTCATTCATAGGTAATGTATTGATGTTGGCATTCTGTAGATGTTCGACGTAAATGTAGACACTCTGATATTATTGTAGCTCTTTTGTTAAAACTGCCAAAGTATTTTCGGAAGCTTGCAGGGATGCCCACTGTAGCCCGGTCATAAAGTATGCTTAAATATATTTTAATTCATATATATTATTATAGAGTTAATGTTCTATTGATTTTTATATATTATAGAGTTGCAATTAAAAAAAGAAAAAAATATCCATATGACTTGGGTGCATCGCTTGAACCAAAACTCATGGAAAAAAAATAGTACTGTGTGTGTGTATGTATGTGTGTGTATATATATATATATATATATATATATATATATATATGTATATATATATATATATAACTTGAGTTCCTTCATCTATAACCGAAACCAAAACTTATGAAGAATTCTTGGTAAAATTATTTATTATAAGAAATGGAAGTTCATAACAGTTAAACGATAGTTACTTGAATGTAAGTGTGACACACAAAATAAATAACTTCATAACACATGCTATCATATTAATATATAGATGATTGATTTTTTTTTTTTTTGTCTTTAGGTTATTGGTATTGGTGCTGGGCAACAGTCTCGTATACATTGTACGAGATTAGCAGGTGACAAGGCCAACAATTGGTGAGTATGTGCATGTTGTTTATGATATAAAACTGGGGGGGGTACCTGAGTGTTTGGAGCAAAAAAAACAAAGAGGTAGTAGACAGGCAGGTAGGCTCGAACCTGCGACGCAAAGACGGAAAAGAAAGTGAAACAAAACCTGACATCTTATCGCTACACTATGACGCAACAGGAAGTGTAAAGCGTTCAAATTTAGAGATGTTAACCATAATGCCATATAGTGGATAAGAATCACGCACTTAACTCTGGCTGTAGGGCAGTTAAGCTTTTGGGGAACTCTGGCAGTGTCTTAATTTATAGCAATTGTCTGATATGAAGGGTTTCCTCCCATATTGATCAAAGCTGATCGCCTTTCTGGACGTCCCAGCGGGAGGGCCAGGTGGTGTGCCTTCTCTCCGATCAGTTTTGCTTTTGTATGAAAAAGACAGACAAATACTGGGAACCATGGATTTTTTTAAAACTCGATCAAAATAAAGATAGACAACGTCCGTTTTTCGAATCTGAGATATTACAATCTAGGGAGTATAAGGAAAGTTCTCCAAAATAGTAACCTTGTCGAGAAGCCATCGTTTCTTGGACATACACAAAAGCGCACATCCATTTTGCCTTTTATATATTAGATGTCAATTAAAGTAAAAATAGACAACAAACTATATTTTGCTTCGGTGTTACCCGTTGTGTTCTGGCAAATGTTTATTAACAACGGACATGTTTCATGTTAACTAACAGTTATTGGTGTTGTTATATATCATGGATTGCCGGATAAACGTTAACATTAATATTAAATGAACCCTATACAGGGTATAATGATAAAATTGTTGAGTCACATGGATTTTTTAGAGGGAAAAACTAATAAAACAAATAGAAATCTTGACATCAGAAGGAATTGGTTAGTTTTTGTGCACAGTTAGTCAGGGGCTGTCAAATCTGGTGAATGTGAAGGCCAGTTAAAATCAGAAAATCTGCTGAATAAACGCTCGCCAAACAATCCCCTTACTAGTGTGAAATAAGACAGTTCAAATCTGTTGTCATGAAAAGAGTGGTGATATGCGCAGTGTAGGTTTTTTTGGGCAGGCTTTGTCAAATGTTGTTCAGGCTTTTCAATTATGAAATTCATCGATTCCCAGCGTTAGACACAATGTTTTGTTGTTTTTTTTTTGTTTTTTTTTTAAAGATGCAAAGACGTATATTTTCTGTGTTTCTGATGGTCTAAAATAAAATTTCTATATTAAAATATGCAACTAAACAAGAGTTTATATTTTTACAAAAAAAATATTCACTTGCAAGGTTATTCAGGCTAGAAATGATAAAATTGTCACCCTAAAAAAAAAAAACAGCACTACAGCTTTATTTTAAATCTTTTATTGAAAAAAAATAAAATCTGGTAACTTGATGCTGTAGTAGAGCTGACATCTATTCAATGTAGCCACCTTCAGCTTCAATCACCGCCTCAATATGGGTCCGTAACTGGGAGCTTGCCTTTTTCACAAGATTTGTAAATTCTATGACCATTTTCATGAGTTTCACAAATGTTCAATATGAGCGCCATCTTAATTATTCCACTGCACGAGCATATTCCAACACGCAAAATGACTTTTGAAGTGAACAGTATTCCTCCACCTGAAAAAAAGATAAATGTCAAATATGAAAAATAAAATGTTTCCATACAAGCTGTGAAAATTTAAGGTCATTTCAACGAAAATTGGCGAAATTATTGGCCTGCAAAATATCGTCAAATTTTTTGGAACGCACTGTGTATTCCACAAATAATGTAAATTGATCCAATAATTTTATTTTTAAACTAAGGGGGGGGTTGTAAAATGCGCTTAAATATATTTTAATTCGTGCAGCTTTTGTATTATTACAGACTCTTATGAATATTAAATTGTACCTAATATATAGTTGTGATTTCAAAAGATTTTTTTTTAAATGACTTTGGTGCCATCAGCTAGAATCAAAACAAAAACATTTAGCACTCCAGCCGCATTCTCTACCATTTGAGCTATCAACAGATAGATAAAAAAAGATTTAAAGAATTTGTGCATGTGCAAAAGTAATAGAAATATATCAGCAAGTTAAAATGAACATTTTTGCATTTGAGCTTGCGGTCAGATTCTGCATACATTATCTATCCATCCAAACAAAGATTTTACTCATTATAAACCATCCTTGGTGTATGATTATTATTTCCTGTTAATTTCGGTGTTGTGTGATCAGTGCTTTAAGAGTTTATGATTAAATATTTTCACACGCACACATACATCTACTGTTTTATTTATATAGATAAGAAAATTGAAAGAAAAACACAAAAAACAAGGGGAGATAATTCAACATTAATTCAATCTTGCGAAATTTATGTTGTAATGCTTATAAATTCCCATTACTTGCTTAAAAATTATTTTTTTTTTTTAATAAAATAAAACTACTTGATCAATTACATAAGTTTTGGAATATGATATTGTTTCATTGCGTGTATGTGCGTTATGCATATTTTTCTTCTTTTTTTTTTAATATACGGGGAATTCTGGATAAGAACTGAATTATCAATGTTTTAAAAATTATTTTTTTATAATGACCAGTCTCCATCATATGATTTTTTTTTTTTTTTTTTATCCATGCTGTGCATGTATTTTGAATATAATGATTTATGTATTAGTTAAAGTATAAATTTTTCTATTTATCTCAAGGTGGCTTCGTCAGCATCCTAAAGTTTTAGGGATGAAATTTAAGAAAGGTGTTAAAAGGGCTGAAATTTCTAATGCAATTGACATCTATGTGCTTGGAACTGTGGGACAGGTGAGTTGAAATTCATATTAAACATGTTGTATTTAATATATATATAATTAAAGTCCAAAACACAAATATTAATAAAATAAAATTTAGTAACACTATTAATTCATGTATTTAATAACAAATGATATACTGGTAATTAGTTCAGTGTTAATGGATCCGAAAGTACTCAGATTAACAATGACTATGGCAACTACATCAGCCAGTTTTTGTCTGGAGTAAGAAAATTAAGATTAGAAACAAAACTGTGAAAACAGGAATTGTCTGTTTTTTAATGAAATATGCTTATAGTAAAGAATGCTGCCTCTCTCTATATATATATAAGAACTGGTAAATAGTAAAAACTTGAGGAAGGTGCTCAATACTATTGCAGAGCAAATATATATATATATTTTAGACGCATCTTAGTTACTCAGAGTATGCCCACGAAAAAAATACATTCTTTTGGATAAAAATTCTTGTAACCACTCTCTTTTCTTCTAGGATATGGAAAAATCCGCATGGGAAAACCTTATGGAAAATCCACCAAGTCCTTTTACTGAGGTAAGTCAATATGTGGGAATGTTCTAGAGTTTTGATGTATGGGTCAGTCGGCTATGTTGAGAAGAGTGACTCTTGGATAAGAAAATGCAGGATTCTTGAGGTCAAAGGTCAAGGAAACATTGGATGAATCAAAAAAACTTGAATGCAAGAATCTTTGTTGGTGGAATTTGAATGGAATCGATCCTCAAGATCGCCAAACTTTGTTGATTGCAGGCTGCAAGAAAATTTCAGATTTCAGACCAAGAGAAATCTCTATCTCTACTTAAAACAGTGTGCGTGTGCACATGTGTAAGTTCATTCTCTATAGACTCCGAAATAGTTGGGTCAATATTTTTGAAATTTCACACAAATGTACTTCATATGTCTGAGAGTGTTCTTAGATAGGTTTTGTATTGGAATATCTCTGGTAAGTACAGTAAAAACCCGGGACACGTCATTAAAAATTAGTAACAAAATACATTACAGTATATAATACACATGTATATAATCAAATAACATTATAAATAACACCGTAAGGCAGGGCAAATACTATGATCAGGGGCCAGAAAAGCATCATATTCCACATTATAACCTGAAAAAACGTATCCTAGGGCCACTGTATCATGGGGTTCTACTGTATCAAAAATTGATAATCAAACAAAAAAAAATTCAACAGAAGCAGTCTGATTTTGACCAAAGTTAACACCCTTATACTGCCTAACATTATAAGTGCATTTGAAAAGCTTTATCACTGCATAAGCAGAAAAGCCTGCCATATAAAATCAACAGTAGGTTTTTTGATAAGACGGGTGTGTTCAAAATGAATGTTTCTGTTTAGAGCACAATTGAACCATGATACTTTACTTTAATTTCAAGCCATTATATAAAATAATTTTATAAATTCAATAGTAGGTTCTTTACAGTGCCATGTAGACTACAATGTATTATGGATTAAGTCACTCCGGGTAGGCATGTGAACTTTCTTCCTGGTGCACTGGTGGGTCTCTAACTAGAGTAGGCATTCAATCAATTTGATTGAAAAATGGGTGTTTTCACTGATTTTGATGACAACAAAAGTATTGGAAATGTGGAAAATTCATTGATCTTCATTCAATTTCTGGCAACGTTAAATTTCTCTACTTGTAAAGTGAGAAAAATGGATATAAGTAAAAATGTAGACTTTGAAGAATCTATAAATTTACCTTATTCTTAATTTTTTCTAATAATGAATACAAAATAATAAGATAATAATACAGTGTTACAGTGGAGGAAGAGGTGGCTGGTTACTTTTACCAAGCTCCTATCTTTATAAAATAGCAATAATTACTCATTAAAGATTATATATTCGAAAGTCCCTGATTTCTTAATATTCCAGTCTGGATGGCAATTTTCAAATTTAGTCATTTCAACCTTCAATCCTAAGTACGGGAGTAAGTCTTTTAATGGTGTAGAATCAGCAGGCGAGCAGAGTGGAGTCACTTATGCATTGACTTATATTGAGAATCAGAGGAGCATAGCTTCATCTGCCCCCCCCCTTCCCAATCAAATTCAACTTGCACTTCTCAATAATACATAACCTGTAATATTCTAAAATTCCCAACTCTAAAGAATACATTATCAGACAATGAGTGGCCAATGGATTTCTAAGTACACCCTTTTCTTTTTCTTCATCTATTTTGAATCTCTTTCTGCTACCATGAATGGGAGGTTCCTTCTCACCTTTTGGGCTGGTCCCCAAAATCACTGATGACTTTCATTAATTGGCATTTTTAAACATTTTTTTTTTGTTACATTTTTAAACATTTCATTTTTGTTACATTTTTTTATTTTATTTTTGCTTTTTTTTTTTGTTTGCTACTGTCTGAATTATAACATTTGTCTCTGTGGCATATCAATCCTTTTCATTGTCTCTGTGGCATATCAATCCTTTTCAATCTGTCAACATTACCACAGATCAAATAAACCACAACAAACAGTATACTATCCACCAGCAGATGCAGCACTATATAAGGCGACCAACTCACTCACTGAACTAAAAATATTAGAACTTGGAAACAAGTCGCTGCTCCTAAAATCTACATGCCTATAAATGATCATAAAATGATTGATGGGTCATTTAGCAATAAGCAAAGAAACAACTGTTAATTTACAATGAGTTTTGTCTTTAACTCTCTTTTCCACTAGAAATAAACAATTTTTTTTTATAAATTAAAAGAAGGATGTATTGCTATAAAGATGTGAATTTATTTATTTATTTTTTTTGTTGTTGAAAACTTGGTCAAGACTCATCTATTTCTTGATTTTTTTTCCCCCCTTTTTTAAGAAATTTATTTTTTTATTAATGAAATATATTGATAAATTTAGATATGATATATTTTGATTTTTTTTTTTTTTTTTTTTTTTTTTTTTTTTTAATTATTAACAAATTTGGACATGATATATTTTGATTTTTTTTTTTTTTTTTTTTTTTTTTATTAAATTTGGACATGATATATTTTGAAAATTTTTTTTTTTTTTTTTTTTAATTATTAACAAACTAGCAGTTCGACCCAGCTTTGCTCGAGCCCTATGTACTGTTCATAACTTGCCCTACATGTGAATAGACTGTATGTAAGATTTCAAATGTTTAAACCAAAATTTGTCTGAGTAATTTTGTAGATACCACAGAGGTCAATGTTTTTTAATTTTGACCCCAATTTTGACCCCTTAACATTTATTATTTTTGTCTCAAATCAAAATATAAAGTTTTACTCATGTCCAAGTTACCTACATCTAAAATTTCAACTCTTTAGACCCAAAATTGGCGAAGGAATTTTGTAGAATCTGCAACGGTCAACTCTTTCAACTTTGACCAAATTTTCGCCCCAAAACTGATTAAAATGCTTGCCACATGTCTGAATACCCATTATGTATAAATTCCAAATGTTTAGACCCAAAATTGGCTGAGTATTTTGCTAAACACTGCAAAGATCAAAGCTTTTGAACTTTGACTCCTTGGCAGATCAAATTTTCGACTCAAACCAATTAAAAAGCTTGTCCTATCTCTGAATACCCTTTTTATGTAAAATTTCAAATGTTTAAACCAGAAATTGACTGAGTAATTTAATAGAGACTGCAGAGATAAAATTGTTTTTAACTTTGACTCCAATTTTGACCCCTTAACATTTATTTTTTTGGGCTCAAATCAAATTAAAAAGTTTGATCCATGTCCAAGTAACCTACATTAAAATTTCAAGTGTTTAGACCCAAAATTGGCGGAGGAGTTTGGTAGAGTTTTCAAAGGTCAAATTGTTGACAGCCAAATTTCTGGCCAAAAACTGATTTAAAAAGATTTTCCCAAATCTCAATGTTGAATCTCAAGTCTCTAGGCTGAAAACAGAGTTATTTGGTGGAGAAATGTCCACACACACACACACACATGCAGAGACATTTTCACTTTCATAGATATATAGATTTGAACATGATATCTTCTGAATATTTTTTAATTATTAACAAATTTGGACATAATATATTTTAAGTATTTTTTTAATTCACAAATTCGGTCATGAATAATGTTTTGAAAAGAGCGCTAATATGCGAAGCTAATATCAAAAATAAAGAATCTATTTAAGTTCAAAACCCTTCAGTGACTCTTTGGACACCCTGTACTCTTATGCAGGTAGATGACTGCATCAGCAGTGAGATATCTACTGGTGCGGTAGAATGATCCAACCATTTTCCTGGTCATTTTGGCAACGGATTTTATGCATGTTCCATTTCAGATCAAAGGTGAAGGTCAACCCCAGAAGCTTGTCAAAACGTGATGCTTCCCCCGAGACGAGAGCCAATCATTTCAATTGGAACCAGATGGGGGTCAGAGCGTTGATGATGGGAAGAGAGAAGCTTTTTTTTTAGATGCATTAAAATTAACTATCCACCTTTTGTCTCATTGCACCATATGCTTATGGTCAGGAGAGAGAGAATTAGAGATCTTGGTCATTGCTGGCCTTTGAAGTGTTGCATTAAATTGTCATGTCATCTGCATAAATGTCTACGAATGATCTAAGAATGTGATTTGAGAGATCATTGATGAAGATCAGGAAGAGAGTTGAAGCCCAGGATGAAACTCTGAGGGCGTTCAGTGTTTATACTGTGAGCTCCTGATTGCTGCCCATCAACGACTACTCTTATAAGCCCATCAAAGAGAAAGAATTTAATAATTGAGGACATTTCCAGCTATTCTTGTGAAGTAGACCTTTAAGCCATATTCTTTCAAAAGCCTTTTATATTTCAAGCAATTGTCCTAGATACGAAATTCCTGTTAAGAGATTCACCAATGTTGCAGTTAGCACATCAGCTGTAGATCACAACGGAAGCTATATTGCATGTCACTAAGTGGGTTGTTTTTGTTGAGATAGTTGACCACGTCTCTATTTCTCACAGATTCAAGCAACTTACTTGTGACCCACAGGAAACTGATTGGTCTGTACTGAGAGGCAGACAACCAATCTCCAGAATTTTTAAATACAGGGCAAACTAATGTTTCCATGTTGTTGGAAAGCATTTTTCCTTAAGGCAATGTTTAAACAGTTTTGTAAGTATGGGAGCTAGTTCCGGTTAAAGGGTTAGTTGCTTTTTTTTTTTTTTTTTTACATAGGCATAACCACTTACGAAGGCTAGAGACCACTCGAAGATAAGGGTTAAGAGTGTACAGTAGTCAATTGGACAATATAGTAATCATTATTAATGAAAATTCAGTAAATTTGTTAACTCAAGTGGAACGGCTCGTCAAGAACTTGTTTATGTTGGACTTGGAGCGAACCATATTGTAGTCAGCTGGAAAACAGGAAAGCGGAAGACAATTCCACAGGCGTGCAGTTCTAAGAAAGAAGCTTTGTTCATGGAATCTGTTTAGGTTTAGGCACAGATAAAGAGTGGGGGGAATTATTGATAGTGTTTTCAGCTAGACAAGTGTTTCTTGTGAAAGTTTGGCGGGGTGGGGGGGGCATAGATTGAAGCTCATTCGAGCACTTGCCATGAAAATAATGATAAAGCAGACAAACTCGCAACATCTCTTCTGTGAGATAGAGGTTGCAGGGAAGAGAAAAGGACATCTCCTACAAGGCTTTACTGGAATCAAGGTTTTTGATAAGTTTAGCAACATTACGCACAGATATTTGTATGTTGTATAGAGCGTTTTCAATCACAGGAGGATATACGGGAGGTAGGGAGCCCTGAATGCAAAGGATAGAATTTGCTGCAAAGTTCTTGGCAAAGTGTTTTGCTTTGTTAGATGCTGATGAAATTATCTCCGGTCCGTTGATGATGATTGGGATAGAAGACACGCCTTCGTTCAGGACCCTATTTGTTATTAGCAAAACTGGTGAGAACTAAGCTGCTGTTCAGCTAAGACTTAATGGACTGAGCATATGACTCCCTCGCATTCTTTATTAGTTTTGTAGTGGTTGCTGGCAGTCTTAAACAGGACTCTATGGACAAATTTATCCTTAGTTGACTTTTTACAACTAAATATTTTCAGTTACCAGTCAAATAGAACAGTTACTAGCCAAACCCACATGATTTTTAGAATATGACATTTTCGTTCTGTGACGAGCATGTATATCATAAATGTTTTTCTGCGTTTTTTTTAAATAAGTGTAATTCTAAATATACAACAAATTTTATGTTGATACTTGAAGGTATAAACATTCTAATTTCTTCAGATATGTTTTTAAACAGCCTTCGTTAAAAAAAAAAAAAGAATATATTGTCCTATTAAACTTTTATTGTTAAATAATTTAACTTTGTTCATTTTATTGAAAAAAAAAAAAAAAGTTGAAAAGATATTTTTCACTCAGTAGTGAGTTTTAGAATATTGTCAGTGAAAGAAATGCAATCGCCAAAAGATAAGCGTTTTATTATTTCTAGTCGCCACTTTTGAAAAATCACTCACAAATGCGACTGTTTCATTCGCTATGTAGAGCCCTGTTAAAGGTGGTTTTAGTTTTAGAGTATCTATTTCATTGCAAACAATGGAAATGGTAATTTCTGTTTACAATAGCAGTGGCAGTCTATAGTGAACCGTGGCTGCTGTTAGGTTTTTACTGGAATTTCTTGGAGGGTAGTCTATACTGACAGTTAATTATTCAGTCAGGTTTGATGCTATAGATGACATATTTTTTTAAACATAGAACACAGAGGTATATCTGATATAAATGTTCGAAAGCTATCCCAGTCAGCGTTAGAGTATTGATATACTGTATGATAGAGAGGTATATCTGAGGACTTATTACATTTTGTTTTTTATCTTAATTGAAACATCATAGAGGATGAGCACATTTCCAGACAAATTTGTAAGAAAAAGGCCTAGAAGACTTGTACACTATCCGTGTCAGTGTTGGACACATGGGTGGGTTCTGAACAATCTCTTTAAGTCATAAGCTATGTAGAAATCATGACAGAACCTCCCCTCACCATCTGTTTTGTTTGAGTGGCTAACCATTCAACGTTGTGAACATTGAAGTCCCCACAAACGTGAATGTTAGCCGAGGGATGAGGAGACAGAATGTGGTCAATTTTCTCAGAGATACTCTCAATGATGGTAACTGCACTATTGTAGGGGCAATGGAGGGCAAATATGAATGCAGTGCTGCCAGTATGTCAGTAAGTGTTACTCGGAAGCACATATAAGACAGTTTAGGATCTGCTCAGGAGATGTCCCTACAACATGGAAAGCCATCTCTAATGTGAGCACATATTCCATGCCCATGATGATCTTGGTCAGATTTTAATGTCAAGTTGAAGTATCCTTTAATCATAAACTCCTCTAGAGAAATAGTCGGTCCAGTGCCAGTTTCGCACAGGAACAATGGGTCAAGTTTGGCCTTCTGTAATTGGATTTCAACCTCTGGAAGGTTGGAACGCAGACCTCTAATGTTGGAGAAGGAGACCTGGTAGTGGGGGTGTTATGTTGGGAGTTTGTGTTCTGGATTTAATCTTTTATTGTTTCTTGGAATTTTTCATGTTGGAATATGGAGATATGTGGAAAAGGTTGGCAGAATTGATTAGAGCAAGAGAGAAAGGAAAAGAAATGGGAAATGATTTTTGCAGACCATGAAGAGGAAAAGCCATAAGTTTCCACTAATATGGCCTCAAGAGAGGGAATTGGATGTAGTGGTTTTTACTTATAATTTTGATAAGTCTTTCTTTTTTTTTTTCTTTTTTTTTTTTATTGCATCCAATTCATCTTGATTATGATTGTCTAATTCTAATTTTCAATGAATTTTCCTACTTGTGACATCATTATTTTATTAATTATTTCTATTAATATTTCTTTTTCGTGACGTCATTTCTTTTTAACTTATTTAGGATGAGAGAAAGGCTTGGATCCAAGAATTAAAAGGAGTTTCTTTGAGTTCAGATGCTTTCTTTCCATTCCGTGACAATATTGACCGTGCATATCAAGTAAGATCTCTTCTTTTTTTGTTTTGTTTAGTTTTTTTATCATTTATTTAGCAAACCAATTTTTTCTTAAATAAAAATACAGGATTCCTTGTTCAAAATTAAATTCAGAAATTTGTATGGAATTTTGAACAGAATTCTTTATTAAATTCAGCTGGGGGTAGCTTGTTCTCATTCTGTCGGCTATGACCAGTTAGAAGTCTTAAGTAATTTTGTAATTGTATTCTTAATACCACCTGCTTTGAGGATTGAACCTTCAATCTCCAGAAGAGTGTCAATTAGAATTGAGTATCACTTATACGCCATCAAAGAATACAATTATGAATTAGGTAAGACTTTTACTTGGTCATGGCTGTCACAATGAATGCAAGATTTCCCCCCCCCCCCATTAAATAAAGGGTTCTATTAGAAATTATGTACAGATTCTTAAGCTTGACAAAATTCACTTGAAGAATGTCTGAGGTTACATCAGTTGAAACAATATGGAAATAACATCTTAGCTACGAATAATCCAAATTATCAATGATCATCTAAATAAATTACGTGTTTAAGAAAGTCGACATATCGATTTTTTTTTTTTTTTTTTTACTATATTGTTTTAAGCAAAAACAGCAGTACTTACTTGTCATGTTGAAAATAATTTCTCCAAAAATTATGAAAATTCATCAAGTTGAAATTATTTATAGTTAAAAGTAATTTTTACAGAAAATTGGGCTAAATTGCATTTTTTCTAGATCTAAACGATGATTGCGAATACAGGGGACATACTTATCTCCCTTTTCAACACCTTAATTGCAAACTTTTTATTTCTTTTTTTTAAGATCCTAGAAATGGACTTTTCTTTTTTCTTTTCTTTTTTTTCTTTTTCTTTTTTCTTTTACTTTTCTTTTTTCTTTTACTTTTCTTTTTTCTTTCTTTTTTCTTTTCTTTTTTCTTTTCTTTTTTTTTTTTTCTTTTTTTCTTTCTTTTCTTTTCTTTCTTTTCTTTTTCCTTTTCTTTCTTTCTTTTTCTTCTTTCTTTTCTTTCTTTTCTTTTCCTTTTCTTTCTTTTCTTTTCCTCTTTCTTTTCTTTTTCTTTTCTTTTTTTCTTTTCTTTTTTCTTTTCTTTTTTCTTTTTTTCTTTTCTTTTCTTCTTTTCTTTTTTTCTTTTCTTTTTTTTCTTTTTTTTTCTTTTTTTTTTTTTTTACTAAAAACACAGTAGCAGTTGTGTTCTACTTAATGAATTTTCATAATTTTTGGATATATTATTTTCGACATGACAATTAAGTAAGTACTGTTGTTTTTGCTTAAAACAACATATTTAAAAAAATCAATCCGTCAACTCTATCTTAACAAGCACCAAAATTTCAAAACGTTATTTTCAAGATGGTTTCTATTTTATAGTGTGTCTGAAAAATTAATGGGACTGGCGTCTCAAACGATTAATTTCAGTTGCAAACTATATAGTTTCCGCATTAAAAGATTTTCCCACCAGAGTCAAATACATCACATTATCCCATCTTTCTCTCCCACACTACTCTGCTTTGTTCGAAGGATTCGTTTGTGATGCCGCTCAACACCATTGCTATTGTTTTATTGGTCGCCTCTACACCTTCAAGATTCATCCAATTGACTATTTCTTTTAGTTTTAACAGAAAAGAAATGGAAGTCACGTGAAAGAACTTGTTTAAAACAATGAATATTATTTTTTACGTTTAGAACTTGAAAAGAACCATGGTGTAGTTGGCTTGAAGCCATACCGTATAGAGTTCCACAGGCGGAAGTTATAGGAAAGAAATTTTGTTCATGAAATTTAGATTTAGGCACAGATAGTTATGGAAATTGTTGACAGATGTTTTAGCTAGGCGAATCGTTATTGTGAGTGGTTTGCAAGGGAGGGGAATATCATAGATTGAAGTTTGGTTGAGCACTTGCCATCAGGGTTGCGGAGTCGGATGCTGACTCTGACTCCTTTGATATCTTCGACTACGACTCCCGACTCCTTGACCTCCTATATGGAAATCTATTCTGCAGATCCATATACCAGCCTCCCACATCAATTCAGCAAGCATTTTATAAATACTTTTCATGCATATTATTTTTTACGTTTAACATTCACTTGTATGATAAATATATACTCACATATACACTCAACCAGCTTTATAGAATAAGTTAAGATAATAAAAGGATAAAAAATTTATAATGAAATTTTATTATGCTATCAGTTCAATATTTAGGGATAGGGAAACCTCTTTAGGCCATGGCATTTTGAAGCCAAACGCTTCTCATCAGAAGAGGAGAATAAAGACATACAGAGAAGAAATTTGTTAAAATATTGTCTTTATGGAAAGAGGATCAAAGGAAAAACAGGAAAAAGCGATAAAAGGCTATGGTAACATGGGTTGGTTCTTATTAATTTAAGCCTGTTTTTTTTTTTTTTTTTTTTCGGATAAGATTGTAGTTCGGATCAATCCCAGACTAATCCAATTGCCAAATTCCATTTGATTCAAGAACTGGGTAACTTTCAGATTACAAACAGATTGCTATCCGATGTAATCCACAGTGATCTCACTCAAAGACAGAATATTCATTTATCCTGTGTCATGTCACAACCAAAACGAAAACAGCTGTCCAGACAGGATTTGCAGTGATCCGATGGACAGAAATATCTTGATGAAGTAGAAGCGTTGTAGTACGGTGCAAAATACGATAAATCTCCAAAATAAAAGCAAAACCATACAAAAACTGCTGAATTGTGCAACTGGTAACACCAAACAGGAAAACTATCTACAAAAAAAAAAAAAAAAAATTTATTGGTCTTGAGGAGTCCGAGTCGGATAAAAAAATTTTGGCTCCAACTCTGACTCCAACTCCGCAACCTTCTTGCCATGAAAATACCAATAGAAATAGACTTGCAACTGTTCTTCTGTGAGAAAGAGGTTTCAAGGAGGAGCAAAGGACATGACTTACTAGGTTTCGAGGTTGGTTTTGAACCCTGTCAAGGCAGGAAAGTTCCTTCCAAGATGTGGCAATAATATTCCATTTTAGGATGTATTTGGCTCCTACATTTAGAGGTTTTGGTTGGGAATGAAATATTTTCTAGTTGCAGAAAAAGTTATTAGTTAGATACTCAAGATACTCTTTCTCTCAGAACTCGTACGGCAAACCCAGTGATGCTACTTTTCAGATTGGCTTTGTATGAATAGTTTCAAATTAAAAATTTTATTAAAAAAATTTCAGCATATATTTTTGGGGAATTAAACTAGTTTTTATTTTATCTATTTATTTTATCCTTTTTTTTTCATTTTAATTTTGTCCATTTTTAAAATTTTATCCATTCTTATATTTTTGCATTTTATTTATTTATTTTTTTTTTCCATTTAATTTATTACAAAAATTTTTTCCCGCAGAGTGGAGTTGAATTCATTGCCTCACCTGCTGGCTCTACCAATGATGCAGTCATAATTGAAGCCTGTGATGATCATAACATAGTCCTTGCTCATACCAATATGAGACTCTTCCATCATTAAACTGGTGGTAATTTTATCCCACCCACCCCTCTCATTTTCTTACAGAATAAAATGACTATTTTTGTTCCAATCAACCTCTTGTAATACTCACCATTTTCTTGAATCTCTCTTTTTTTTTCTCTTTTCTTTTTTTTTTTAAAAAAACATGATAACCGGAAACTAAACATTAGAGCAAAATATTTGTTCATCTTTTTCCTGTCAAATACTGGATTTTCTTTTCATTTTTTTTATAACTACTGTTCTGTTTATATTCTATGGAATAAAGTTTTAGTTTTTAAAACAAAACGTGGAATTTAATCTTTTACTTATTTCAAGTTTCTTAAAATATTCTCCCTGAAAAATGACTCCAAAAGATGACTTTCATGTAAGTGCTGTTATCGAAATGTGCCATTTATTTGCTAATTATGTGAATGGCGGCTGTTGCAATGATAAATGCTTAGCCAGGAGAAGTGGGGCTGTGGTACAATGATAACCTTTATTCTAGGAAGCTGGAGCTTTTCACGTTAATAAACCTTGTACCAATGAAATATAAACGTCAGTAGAATTAAATGACTATTATAAAAACAATATAAAAATAAGATGATACATTAACATAAAGAAGATAGCAATGAGGGGGAGAAACGAAAAAAATTAAGATTTTCCTTGCATGAGAGAGCAAGAGATTCCTTTAAAAAAAAAAAAAAAATGTGCCATGAAAACAGAAGGTATAATTTTTGCAGGTTAGAGCAAAGGTCATGGGGGGGGGAGCACTAATAAACTCCCTTTTGAGGAGCTGGGTCTTTTTGCATAATTAAGCCTGTTGACAATGACAAGATTTCAGTGGCTTTGTTTTTAACATGTATGCATATCTCTCTCTCTCTCTCTGCAAGAGATAATTGTATTGTATTAAAGAGTTTCACTGTGAGCGTCTTTGAACACAGACGTATAGCAGTTTTGGGTCCGATCACAGCCAACATCGGACACGGGTCTACAATTTCCTGGCTTAACATGCTCCAAAATAAATAACTATTTTTATTTTTGTTTGCTGTTTTGTACAATCATTCAATTTAAGCAAATGGTCCCTATCAACATTGCTGATGAAGCCTTGCCAGTAATGATGCCGACCAAACGAACCCAGAGACAACTCATAGCAGATGGAGTGAACATTGTATCAACCCCTTAGTCTAAAGTCTTTGATTCAAGGAAAAATGTTATGAATAGAGGAAAAGCATAAACAAAGCTAGTTTGGAATTTGGTTTAGTAGAGCAGCTAAACTCCAGGACAAACAAACAGTGACCACCAACAAAAGACCAGAATCGGTCATGAGTAAAAAGATTCCAAGACAATAGAAAGATTATAGCCAGACCACCCCACCCTACTTCTTGTATGAGAGGTAGTTTAGGTTTGGAGCATGGGCAGTTGATTTTCCAGAGAGCAGTCAGGCAGTTGACTTTCGGTGGTCCTTGAGAACAGAGGGTCTGTTGTCTCGAGTTGTACTGCTGTTTTTTAGTTGGCTGGGATAGAAAGGAAAGTATCTTATTTCTTTAAGTCTGCCATTCAGCCTTGGTAAAGCAGCTGTCACTTTTCTAAAATTAGCCTGGGTGCCTGACATTGCCCGGGTGTTTGGAGGTGTGTGTTAAGCAAAAGAAAGAAAGAAAAAAAAAATTAGTAGGCAGGCTGGCTTGAACTCATACCGCGAAGGAGGAAAAGAATGTGGAAAAAAAAAAACGTCTTTGCTTTTGCGCCCATTGTCAAGCCACAAATGAGGTAGGTTTAAATTAAAGCTAGACAATCGAAAAGAGGGGATGACTTTTGAAAATACTGTCAAAAAAAAGCAACCATCCTGCTAGAAAAGTGCCCAGTTGAAGGTAAAGGAATTAATGTCTTGAGACAATTTTTCAATATTTGTCGTCCGAAGGGGCGAGTTTCAAATTGATACCGATATCGTGAAAATCTGTCACCTCTATCAAAAGTTTTGGGCAGACATACAAACATACATTCAAACAGGAAGGTGAGATTTATATTATAGACTAGGGTGGGGGTACCCGGGTGTTTGGAGGTGTGTGTGTTAAAGAAAAAAAAAACGTTGGCTGGGTGTTTGGAGGTGTAAAAGAAAAAAAAATGTTTTAGCAGGAAGGTAGGATTGACCCCCGAAGCCTTGATGCGAAAGTGGAAACAAAAGGAAAAAAAAGCTAACCATCTCGGCCATGAGGAAAGAAGGATTGATAAACGTGTTAACTTAAGGTTTATAAAGCGAAATATACAGGTGTGAGGAAGTGGCATAATATTTGACCTAGTTTTGCGTTGCAAGCCAGTTACTGTTTCCCCTGCTTTTTGCTTTTCAAAGATGCGACGAGCTGGTAAAAGTCGGACAAATTAAATAGGCGACCCCTGTTGTTAAGTTGTAGATATTATCATTTAGACGTGATATAAAAAGTTTTAAGAATGAGCGAACCGACCGAGCAGGCCTCGGAAAAAAGCCTTTTGCAGACATATACAAAATGCGAACATACATATATACATACACAGACACACATTTTGCCTTTTATATATATACTAGCAGGGGGGTACCCGGCGTTGCCCGGGTGTTTGGAGGTGTGTGTTGGTGGGGGGGAGGGAGGTAAATCAAAACAACCCTGTTTTAAAAAAAAAAAAAAAACGTTGGCCGTGTGTTTGGAGGTGTAAAAGAAAAAAAAAAAAAAAGTTTTAGAAAGGTAGGCTTGAACCCCGAACTTTTGACGCGGAGGTGGAAAGAAAATGGAAAAAAAAACACTGCAACCTAACCATCTCGACCACAGGAATAGATGAATTGGTAAGTGTGTTAAGTTGACGTTTATAAACCGAAATTAGCAGGTGCGACAACGTCAAGTTGCGTGATGTTTGACCTAGTTTTGCGCTGGAAGCCAGTTTCTGTTTTCCCCGCTACGCAGCAATCAAAAAATATCTCGAAAATAACTTGTAAAAGTCGGGAAAATTAAATAGACTGGTGACCCCCGTTGTTAACTCATACATATTATGATTTAGACGCGATATAAAAAGTTTTAAAAAGAAGCAAGCCAACCGAGAATGACGCCCCAAGACATACAGAAAAAGTGAACATACATACATACATGCATACATTTTCACTTTTATATATATAGATATAGACTAGCGGAGGTACCTGGCGTTGCCCGGGTGTTTAGAGGTGTGTGTGGTTTTGGGTAAATCAAAACAAAAGAATAATAAAAAATCGTTGCCCAGGTGTTTGTGTCAGGGGGGGGGGGTGAAAAAAGTTGTGGTATTTAAGGTGAAGTTGGAAATTAAAGTGTGAAAAAAAAACATGCGATGCTAACCGATCGGCCACCAGGAAATAGTAACAGAAACATGTTTGAATTAATTTAACTATTAAGAATTGGCAGGTGCCCGTACTTAATGAGGTCAACTTTCACTGCAGGGCAGTTTATTATTTACTGTGGGGCAGTTTTTCTTCTTCTTTTTTTGTTTCCCCAAGATGTTGTGGGGGGGGGAAACCAGCTCCCCATAAAAAGGGAATTGTCCAAATTGAATAGCAATTGTCTGATACAAGGAGAAACTCCACATTGATGTTGCTTTTGGACATTCCCGGCGATCGCGCTGGGAACAATGTGTTAAGCTTAGTTTCGCTTTTATACGAAAAAGACGAATCAACATGCGGCAATCCAAAATTGTGGAATTTTTTAGCTTTTCAAAGTCAGGAAAATTAAATAGACAGGCGACCTCCATTGTTAACTCATAGATATTATGATTTACACGTGATATAAAAAGTTTTAAGAATGATCAAGCCGAGTGAGAACCAAGTGGAAAAAAGCCTTTTGCGGAAATACACAAAAAGCGGACATACATACACACGCACATTTTCCCTTTTATATTTATAGATAACTAGCGAGGGGTACCCGGCGTTGCCCGGGTGTTTTTCGGGGTATGTGAAAAAAAGCCGAAGCGTTGACGACGCGCAGTTGGAAAATAGTAAAGTGTTTTTAAAAAAAACCGATGCGCGTTTTTGATTGACGTGACGGCGATAGGTATTCAGCAGTTATTTTGTGCGGAACAGTTTTGAATAAATATGTTTGTTTGTTTTTAAAAACCCGCTCCCTCATCTCGAAATGAAAGCTAGAGTCTGATATGACAAAGTCGACATTAATCACAGGCCCAGAGCCAGTTTGGTCAGAGTCAAGGTTTGCTTTTTTTATACCGAAAAGCGAATGTAACGCGTGCCGATACGGGAAATGTGGAATAATTAAGGTTTGAAAGTCAATAAAATTAAATAGAGAGGCAAGCTCCGTGGATAATTCGTAGATATTACAATTTATAGATGATATAAAAAGTTTTAAAAAGTTGTGAAGCGAGCAAGCGCTTGTTTGAAAGAAGCCTTTCGTGGACATCGAGGAAAAGCGAACATACATACATACATTTTTGCTTTTATATTTATAGATAAACAGTATGATTTATTAATTGGACTTGTGTGTTGCTTCGTTGTGGATGGTGAACTTTTCATTTCTTCATTGCAGCATTGATTCTCCTTGGAGATTCGACAGACTGGCTTAGCCTAGAACAATGTGCGGGAAACAATTATGGCTGGCGAAAGCACATTTTCACTCTTTCTCTTCATTAACATCATGTTTCCCTTGTAGAAAAGTCGGAGGCTTTTTTTGGGGGGGGGGGCCACGACAAAAGGAGGGTGGACCTGTAAATTTACCCTTGTCCGTTCGTCTGTCTGCATTTTTCTCAATAACTACGCCTCTGAATTTTTTGAAATTTTGCATAAACATTAAACATGATATGAGTAAAAAAAGTAACAGAACGGATTTTCCGAGAAAACTCCGTTTGCCCCTCCAGGGGTGCCTTTTGGATTTAAATTGCTAAAATTGACACTTTTGTGCTTATTAAAAAAAAAAATTGATACCTTGGATTTTTATAAAACTTTCTGAAAAGTTGTAACTAACTGATTTTGTTTTTTAATTTTGTTTTTCTATACTTCGTGATAACTCTCTTCTAGGGCTAATAAAAACACTCCATTTTTGGGGTTATTTTAGCATATTTGTCCAAAATTTTCTGTGTATGTCTATTTAGCAGTTTTGCATGGTGCTGAGCTCAAATTTAAATATGTTAAGGCCTTGGGGACTTTTGGGGCTAAATGGGGGTGGGGGGCAAATGATGGACTTAGTCATCTCTTTTTTTGCATGGTACAGAACTCAAATTTACACATGTTGAGACCTAAAACTGTACCGTTTGTTCATTTTCACCAGGATTTGATGTTCCCTGTGGACTTTTGGGGCTAAATGGGGGGGAGGGGTGCAAATGCTGAACTTGGTCATTTTTTTTTATGCCTTGTTCACTGTACCCTCATGAAGGACCAAACATGCTTCACTTGTTTTTTGTTTTTTTGTAAGCTCACTTTATAGTTCTCAGTCTTCAAATTCCATTCTGTACAGAAGAGACTCTGCTGCTGGAGGAGGCGGCGGCAGTGCCACCAGCGTCACTGCTGTTGCTGGTTTTGGTGAGAGCTTCCTTTTGGTACTCTCAGCCAAGAAATTCTTTAATGTGAAACTTCTCTTTTCATTTAATGTCATTTTTCCCTTGCCCAACATTAAAGTTTTATCTTCCTTTTTTTTTTTGCCTCGCGTTAAGTTTTATTTTCCTTTATTTTTTCTTTTTATTTAAAATTTTTTTTTATTTCATAAGTTCGCTGTAGTTCTCGCAGTAGTTCTCACAGTTTTCAAATTCTACTCTGTACAGTGATGCCTAATCACTTGCTCTCAAATTTTCCTTTAGCAGGCAACCTTCCTGCAATTCAATGCATCCATGCTTCTGCAACGATTTATCCAGGAAGATGAACGTTCCATACCAGTCTAACCAATTCGTCTTTAGGATAACTTCTATGCTTGGCAAATGTAGTACTTTCAGCAAATCCGCCAACCTAATATGTTGGGTTTAGTCGGACGGTGATCTCATCATTTATTAAGAATTGATAACGTCTATTGCTTGAAAGAAAGTCGCTTGAAATTAATTTGTTTTTGATAAGAACATGTGCCCATGTTCCACGTAAAAATTTGACGAAATAGAAGCCTACAAATTTATTAAATATAGTGAGAAACGTGAATATATTTGTATGAATGGAAATATTCAAATAATAGGTGCAACCTATGACCCTGCCGGGATTTTTTGCAGCGGAGGGTGGAGGAGTGGCGTCATTGAGTTCAAGTTGACAGTGAGATAGACAAAACTGTCAAAAAGTATTTTCTAGAATCTAGGAACACAAACATTTTTTTTTTTTTTTTTTTTTTTTACACAGTGGTCACCACTTATCAAGGCCCGGAAGCCACTCAGGGATAAGGGTTATTGCAAGTACAGTACGTTAGTGTGGAGATTTGATGAAGTGTTTACTTAAGGGGGCGGTTCGTTAGGAATTTGTTTACGTTAGACTTGAAGACATCCAAGTTGTAGTCAGGTGGGAAGCAGGCAGACGGAACAGAGTTCCACAGGCATGCAGTTCTAAGAAAGAAGCTTTGTTCATGGAATCCACGTTTTGATTTAGGCACAGATAAAGAGTGGGGGAAATTTTTCACATTGGATTCAGCTAGACGGGTGTTTTTCGTGAAAGATTGGCGAAGGGGGACCAGAGATTGGAGTTCAGACGAGCACCTGCCATGGAAATAACGATAAAACATCTGATCTGAGAAAGAAACAAACAAAAGAGAAAGGTTATTAATTTGGAATTTTTGTATGCGAAGTATCAGCAGAAGCAAGGCAGAACACAAATTAGGCCCAAGGAATCCACATCATTCTGAGATAGCCACGCAGACTTGGGGGTTGCTGTTGCCAACTAAAATTGTCCAAAACTTTAAACATAGGAACCAAAAGCCAATCCAAAAGTAAGAATAACTGATGCTTCTTAATTATAATAATGAAAAAAAATATTGAATTTCAAGTAAAATAAATTATGCCTATGTAATTGTCATGTCACAAATAATAACATATCCAAAAATTACAGCAAACGATAAGGTAGAAAAATAATTATTCATGAAAAAAAAAACATTACTGGAGAGTTAATAGGAGAGGTAGTTAAGTTTTCAATTTTTCAAAAATTCAATCAGTTATTTTTTTTTTATATAAAAATAAAAATTCAAACAGTTAAAAAAAAGGTTATTTAAAAAAAAAATCACAAATTACGTATATATGTTATATTTATTTTTGTTTTCTAAATAAATCGTCTGCTACACATTGTTTCAACTGAATTACTTCCCCTTTGCTTACATCATGTGACCCACTATGTCCGAAACAGCATGTAACCTTATAGAACTGTTTTTACCCTTATCAAATGCAACTTTTCATTGATAATTATTTTTCTACCTTATCGTTTTCCATAATTTGTGGATATGTTACTATTTGCGACATGACAATTACGTGGATACCATTTGTTTTACTTGAAATTCAATATTTTTTTAGTTATTATAATATAGAAGCAGCCGTTAAAAACATTATTATAACATTTATTCAAATAATTATTTTTTATACAGAAAACAAAAGTCGTTGAATTATTTATCTTTCTTGCTTAAAAATTACCTCTGCTCCTGGGCTGGGCAATTGTATTCGTGATCTAGGCAACGTGGGGTGAGTGGTATGGTGATGGAGTGTTACTCTTCAGCCATTTTTCCATCAAATCGATTAATTGCCTGCTCTAGTCAGGAACCCATCGTAGTGCACCCAGAGGAAGCTACACATGCCTCCCTACAGTGACTTAGTTGATAATACATTGTAGTCTACATTGCACGGTACAGAACCTACTGTTGATTTTATAAAATTATTTTCTATATAATGGCTTGAATTAAAGTTTAAAATGCAAAAGTCAAGTGTTATGGTTCAATTGTGCTCTAAACAGAAACATTAATTTCAAATACACTCATGCCTTATCAACATCTTGTGATCTTAAGCTGTATAAGGGTGTTAACTTTGGTCAAAATCGGACTGTTCCTTCTGTAATTGCCATTTTTGAATCTCGATTTTTGATACTTATTGGAGGCATTCAAATATAAAAACTACCTATGAACACTCCCAGACACATAAAGTACATTTGAGGTTCAACGTCTCTATCAACTGCACCACAGGCCCCAAAGGCGCAGTCGATAGAGATGTTGAATCTCTACAATTCCAGGTGAGAATTCTGAAGATAGCGGTTTCAATCCTACCCAAAGCCGGCGAGAGGCTTACTTGGCCAAAACGTGGTGAGACGACAACAACTACAGAAGGCAGTGGCTGCAGTCAGAAGATTAAGAGTTCCTATCCCGTCATGGTTACCACTTGACGAAGGCCAGAGGAATAGTTGGCCGAAACGTCGTGAAACAACTAAGAAAAGATGGGGATAATAGTCTGCAATGAATAAAAATTAATAAATAATACTCATCTCAGTAATGAATTCCAATTAAATAATATAGAGTGACACACGTAGTTATTTTCTTGGAGGAAAAAGCAAGTCATTAAGCTACATGGACATTTTGTGTGTGTGTGTTTGTCATATACGAAAACAGCAGTTCGAAATAACTTTGTTAAAAGAAGAAATAATTCTCGTTCGATATGGTAACTTTCCATGTTAAGAATTTAAAGTGCATGACACATGCAAACTCATGTTGGGTGATTAAAACGTCTCACAAGGACGGAGTCTGGCGTATGTGCCATGGACAGGCAGCAGTGGTGTTTACTCGTAGAACTGCATCTTGGACTGGTTTGAGTTTCGCGTGCCAAACCTTATATATGTGCGTTCTAGAATATTCCAGTCAGTTTGTTGTATCACTGCGCGTAAAATACAACATAATTCCTTTATCACACGTATGCAGATGGACAAATTATGACATTATGTCAGCAACTCTTCCATGGCCCTACCAAAGATCAAAGTGTAGTATCTGTTCCGGCAGATACTGCAAGCAAAGACCCTATGTGGGGGCGACCCCACAGATAAGACCTTGGTCAATGTAGGGGCAACCCTTCATACCAATTGTCACTATCCAGCTCCCCTACTCCCTGGGGAGTTGGTCCCCATTTCCCCTTCACTCCTCACATTAAAAATCGGCCTTGTGCCTAATTTGCTCGGTGGGGGAGCAAATAAATACCATCTGTTCCGGCAGATACTGCAAGCTATGACTAGCTATGACTAGCAAAGACCAGATGTGGGGGCGACCCCACATGCCTGACCTTTAACCAGCTCCCATTTCCCACCTCTCGGGAGCTGGTCCCCTTTTCCCCTTCCCCCTCCCTTAACTCCTCACATTAAAAATCGGCCTTGTGCCTAATTTGCTCGGTGGGGGAGCAAATAAATACCATCTGTTCCGGCAGATGTTGCATTAAAGACTATATGTGGGGTAGTGTTGGGACGATTAATCAGAATTGGGAATCGGAAAAAATCGGAGCTTTTTGGAGTATCAGAATCAGGAAAATTTTAGCCTATTTTCCGATACCAAAACCGATTTCTTTAATTATCTATTTTATTTTATTTTGTTTTGTTTTTATAAAACAACTTCCACTGCTTGTAGTAATAATAAAATAATAAATATTTATTGATTTAAACTTCCAGTAAGACTAAAATCTCTAGATCACCGCGTCACAAGTGTGTTTTTACGTTTGAGAAAATACATGCATATTTAAGATGTGTTTTTACAGTAATTAGGACAAAATAACAACTTTATAGTAAAATATTTAGAAATTGTAAGAATTGAAATTGATTTGACTTACCGGTGGTGGGTCGGAAGGAAGAAAAGACACTGAACTGCTGTTTTGCCGTTACTGAAAAACTGGGTGTCTATTTCCTACTAAGTTAAATAGACATTCTAATCTCGTTGGAAATCACGTTGGAATTCTCGCCACTGAGAGTTAGTATGTATAAAAGCAGTTGTCTCACTACGGGTTAGTGATTAGTTAAGAACCTAGTTACCAAGCTTGCTAGTCAGTTGGCGTCTCTTAGACTGATTACCTCGTTACTGTTGTTCGGCAACGTTACCTGTTAATTGTTACCTTTACAAGGAAAGAAAAGACTGCTTGTAAGCAACGTCACCATTTCGTTGCAAGCCCTTACTGCCTTTTCTTACCCCTCCCCCTCTTCTTGTTGGTGAAATAATCCCGACAGAACAAGTGTATTAACAATAATGCTAGTCATACTTCCCTGGAATCGAGGTTACTGATGCTAAGACCAAAGTGTGGTATCTGTTCTTCAGATTACTAAGCTTAGACCTGAAAAAGTCCTCTACGCCGGCGCCCACTTGGCCATCTTTTTGGCCATTTAAGGGTTTTTTTTTTTATTTGTCTAGCCTAAAAGGACCGACCCCTTTCTTTGGGAGAGTGGTCCTTAAGGCATTACTAACTGTTTGCTTTCTTTCTTTTTTCAGGTCTGTCCAGTGTCCGGATCCGACTTAAGCAGCCGGCAGGACTAGAGGTTACAGACGTGCCATTTGGCGAAGGCCCTCTAGCTTCCGAATCGGCGGGTCGGTGAAGGGCACTGGGCCAACAAAAAAGGAGGCAGGCCGGTGCCTCTTACACTATGGGGGACGCCCCTGGTGTAGTGAAGAGAAGGGGGAGTGCCACATCTAGTGACACCCCAGTGCCGAGAAGGGGGGGTGTCACACCCGGTGACACCCCAGTGCCGAAACCCGGGGATATCACCTTTGGTGATATCCCAGTGCCGTTAACAAGGGGCACCACGCCCGGTGGTGCTCCAGTAAGAAGGGGGAGTGTCACGCCCGGTGACTCTCCGGTATCGGTTTCGGGGGTCGCTACCCCCAGTTCCAGCATCAGCAAGGTGGACATCAGTTCAATGGAGCGGTTGGATTCGTGGAAGAATGTCGTCCAGGGCGCACCTGGCGGAAAGGCCTTCCACAAATCAAGGAAACCCGTCAAGAAATGGTGGATCCTGGACGACGACAGACAAGCCCAGTCAGAAGCCAGTAGCCCCCAGAAAACCGATACCGGAGAACTAAGAAAAACCAAATCTCTGGATGTGATCGTTATAGATGGGTGCTCCTCGAGTAAAACAAAACCAACATCAGGAACGACACCAGCCAGTACGGCGGAGTGGCCAGCCCTCACTAGTGACGACTCCCCGATAACGCCATCACAAAGACAACAACAGCAGACAGCTGGGACCAGCATGCCAGGGGACCAGCATGCCAGGGGAACCCCAGATGTCAGGAGCCTGGGTGAAGAAGGACAGCGGCAACAACAAGACTCCAAATTATTATAAGGAGCTGCTGGAGACCAAGTACCGGGAATACGTCGAGGTAAACACCATCAAGACCCTGCCCGGTACTATGGAGGACATAAAGGAAAGAACGCTGTCCTTCATAACTTTTGACGCCAGAGGAAAGGGGCTAACCGGGGTTTCCCTGGAGAAGGTGATAGAGACAATCGGAGAACTGAAGATTTCAGCCCAGTATCTGGTCAAGAGATACTATTCCACGTGGGATCTCCTTTTGCCATCAAAGGAGGTGGCGATCAGCTGGGCAAAGGGAGACCTCACATGGAAAGACATTCGCCTGCGGCCTGAGTACCTGTCCCGAAGAAGAGTAACAGTCACCGTGTTGGGAGTCCCGTGCTTTATCGGGGAGGATCTGCTGGGTGCGACATTATCACAGTTCGGTCAGGTAGAAGGAGTGCACCCGGTCAAAGGTCCCCGGAACATCATCACGGGGACCTACAAGATTTATATTAGGGTGGATAGGAAGAACTTTCACCAGATCCCTGCCCAGCTGACATGTGAGGGCTGGAACATGGCAGTTATCGTAGAAGGAAGAAGACCGCTGTGCTGGCAATGCCTGAAGCCCGGACACATGGCCCGCTTCTGTCCTTCAAGAAAAGAAGCAGCAGCAACAAAAGAAGCAGCAGCAACAATTAAAAAACCAGACCAGCCCAAGGAAGAAGGACAGAAGCTGAGGAAGACGAAGGGGGAGAATGAATGGAGCACAGTCGCCGCAAAGAAGGGCAAGAAGATGGAGGTGGCCCCTACAACATCGAGGGCAGTTGCGGCGACTGCTAAGAGGAAGCTCCCAACAAGCTCCTCAGAATTGGAAGGGGAGGAGAATACTCTGAAAACAAGAAAAAAGAGAAAAGAGACAGAAAAGAGCCTCCCCAAGAAGTCACACAGGAGCTTCCTCCAGAAGAGAATATCGAAGAGACTTCCCCTGAGTCTATGGAAAAGGACCCACCAGCTGAGCCTCCAGCATCACTCACCCAAGAAGACGCTCAGCCTACCCCTCCCCTATTCAACACTCCGGAGCCGGAAAGAACAACTCCGGAAGACCAAGAAGCGGCGTCGGCAAAGAAGCCTGTGGAAGAAAAGGCGCCCTCCAGGACAGAAAAAACAAGGAAATATCCTTTTTGGCCTGGGGAGCGTCTTTCTGATGCCGAACTCGCTGTCGGAGACCTGAATGGTACTCAGAAAAAGAACCTCCGACAGCTCGAGAAGTTAACTACCATCAACAAGAAGGATGTAACAGACCCCCTCAATTTCGCCGACGCCCCGAATCTGATCACCTTCGTTCGGCCAAATAGGGGAGGGAGAACAAAGGCCTTATGGAGGATGCTGGAGGCTGGAAAAACAACTTTCCCGGGCTTCAGGCTCATCGATGAGGAGCACCCATCTCTAGGAAAAATTGCTAAGCAGTGTGAGGGACGGGTCCCCATTTATGTTCACCCCTCCTTCTATAGGGCGATTAAACTGACGTTCCCCTTGGACGTGGGGGGTCTGGCCAGGAACGGGCGGCTTACGCCCGACCTGCTCAAGGGCAGTCTGGGCCAGACCTTCGACGTCCTCTCTCCCGAGGACTTTAGACCCCTAGTAGACGAATACTACTAGGTAGTGGAAGCATGGCAACGAGCTTGAATCTAGCTAGTTTGAATGCGAGGGGTATGAGATCCCGAAGCAAGGCTGCTCGCGTGCTGAGGGATCTCGTGGCCCTTGAGGTAGACGTAGCCACCTTACAAGAGACCCACTTTGTTGGGGCCGGGGACTGCGATGTGCTGGTGAACGATTTTGATGTTTACTCAGCATATGGCAGCCTCCGGGGCCGGGGGGTTTCTGTACTAGTGAGTCGCACTCTGTCTGCGACGGTTATGCTTGTCCACGCGGACGCTCATGGGAGGCTGGTCGTGGTCGATGTTGTCGTTAAAAGCGGCGCGTTTCGGATCGTGGCAGTTTATGCGCCTAACATCGCCAGCGAGATGGTTTCTTTTTTCGGCGGGTGGAGGTGTTTCTCTCTTCGGGTCCGGAGCGGGTAGTTTTAATGGGGGACTGGAATGCCATCCTGGACCCCAGCATAGATAAGGTCGGGGGGGGGGTTAGAGGGTCGGGGGGGTATGAAAGCAGCCTGTCTGACCTGATGTCCTCGTGCGATCTGGTTGATAGGTTCCGTCTGGATCACCCCGGGAGGGAGATGTGGACGTGGCAATCTAGCTCGGCCGCCGGTCCAAGTACATACTTGAACAGGATGTTAATTAGAAGGGGCGATATAGATTTCCTATCTTGTCCCACGTTCCACTGGTTAGGTTATTCTGACCACAAACTCGTGTTGGCCCGTTTAAAACTAGGAAATAGGCCTAGGTTGGCTGGCTACTGGAAGATGAACGTCTCCTTATTGGAGTCGGTCGACTTCCGGGAGCAGCTGACATCACTAATTCAGAGGGAGTTAGTGGGGGCGGTTACCGGGAGTAGATGGTGGGTTAATCTTAAGGCTACCTTTAGGCGCTTTTGTGTCCAATACAGCCAACGCCTCGCGTTAACTAGGGCTCGGACCAAAGGCACTTAGAGGATAGATTGACCCGGGCGGTGGAAGGGGGGGATTCCCTAGAACTAGCTCTAGTTAAGGGGGACCTTCAGCGCTTGACTAGCGAGCGTTATGAAGGTCAAGTAGTTAGGGCTAGGTTACAAAGAGTCTCCAACGAAGCCGTGAACGTTGACGCTGTTGAGCGTGGGGTCGCCCTAAGACGCGGCTCGGATGGGTACATTCGGGAGGTGAATAACCGGGGAGGGCGCCCTCTCGTGTCGACACGGGAGATCTGCAATGGGTTTCGGCAACATTTGGAGGAGCGCTTTACCAAACTACCCAGACTCCGCGGCCAGGAGTTTGGCAGCTATTTAGCTGGCTCGTCCCGCCTTACTGCGGCCCGAGCGGCTAGCTGCGAGGGGATGGTTATGGAGCGTGAGGTCATTACTGCGTTGAAGCAGGTTGGACGCAACAAATATCCGGGGCTCGATGGTTTACCTTACGAACTGTTCTTGAGGCTGTCGCCCATGTTTGTGCCCCTTCTGACGGGCGTGTTTAACCACTGGTTTGCCCAGGACTCGATCCCGAGGCAGGTAACCAAAGGAGTGGTCATGCTTCTGAAGAAGGGGAACCAACATGGAGGGGGGAATCTAGACGACTATAGACCCATCACCCTGCTTAACGCAGATTTCAAGATTTTGTCCCGCGTTCTTGCGAACCGACTGCAGGTTGTTATCGGCGACTTGATCGAACCGGATCAGAACTATGCTGTGAAGGGTCGATCGATTCAGAACAATCTGCACTTGATTCGCACGATCTTAGAGGGGGTAGAAGACGACACTGAAGCCGCGCTGATCAATTCAGATCAGTCCAAGGCGTTCGACAGGGTGGACCATGGGTTCCTGAGGGCTGTTGTGGAAACCCCCGGCTTTGGTCCGGACTTCTGCAAGTGGATCTCCGCCCTGTATCGTGATCCCGTGGTGGTGGTGCAAGTAAATGGTAGGTTGTCGGAGTCCTTTGGGGTCTCCCGGTTGGTGCGGCAGGGTTGCCCGCTGTCGCCTCTGCTTTATGTCCTGGCGTTGGAGCCCTTCCTTCGCAAATTAAGGGATGAGGTGGCGAGACCAGTCCTACGCGGCATAGCTCTGCTTGGCGGCAAAGTTGCCAGGGTATCCGCGTACGCCGATGACGTCACCGTGTTCGGTGCACGACAAACCGACATTAAAGCGGTGATAGAGGCGATCGCTGAGTATGAAGTTGTCACGGGGGCCGTGATCAATCGCAGCAAGTCCGTTGGCCTGCGGTTGAGCGCCTGGACCGGGGTAAACCCACTTCCAGGCGCGTTCTGCTGGACAGATGGCCCAGTAAAGATCCTCGGTGTGTGGTTCGGGCCGGACCTCCAGCTGGACAAGAATTGGTCGGAAGTACAGACTAAGGTCGAGTCGTCAGTAAGGACTTGGATTCTGAGGAAATTGTCCTTGAAGGGTCGCGCGGAGGCATGTGCTACGTATGTGTTTCCGCTGATCCTTTACCGTTTATCTGTTCTTCCCCTGCCTGCGGACCGCTGTAAGGCTTTAGAGCGCCTCCTTTTCAAATTTCTTTGGAAGGGAGGAAAGCCGTATGTCCGCAGACAGGTCTGTACACAGAAGCTTAGCGAGGGAGGCTTAGGGATGCCTGATCTGCAAAGTCACAAGCACGCAGAAAGATTGGCATTCCTGAGTCGGACACTGTTAGAGGAAACGCCCTGGGTACCAGTCGTGGAGCAAGCTTTCCCACGGCTTATATCCGACCCTGCTGCTGAAGGTCGCAGAAGACCGGCGGGGGAAAGGTGTTTCCTGACCGAATGCCGAGCCGCCCTTAGGGCATTGCCGGGGTGCAGTGACCTTGCACGGCCTAGGTGGAGGCTATATAGGGATTTAGTGGTGGGGACTGCAAAAGACCCGCTGGTGGAGCGGCTGCATCTGTCGAGGGGGGAAGTTCTCTCGCTGTGGAGTTGGGCGCCTGCCAGTAGCCATTTAAATAATTCGGAGTTTTCAATTACGTGGAGGCTAGTCCGAGACGCGCTGCCACTCTTTGGCAAACTAGCCAGGGATTCTAGGGACAGTAATTACTATTATCCCCCGTACCCACGCTGCAATGATGAAGATGAGGAGGAGACGAGAGAACACGTGTTCTTTCTTTGCAGCGGGGTGCGGAGTCTCTGGGAGTATGTCGAAGGGGTAACGGCTCGCATCGACCCCGAGCAGTCGGTGCCACTTGATTTAGCGTACATGGTCGACAATGTGGATCCGCCGTTTGACAGGGAGAAACGGGTGGTGTTTCTAGCGATCCTAGCGGTGGCTAGGTTAGTGACGTGGGTTTCACGTCTGGACATTGTCCATGGGGAGCAATCTGTTTCTGATCACGATCTGGTCGTTCGTTTTAAGCATCAACTTAAAACGAAAATCAGATGTGATTGGAAAAGATTGCACCGCATGGACTTTGATAGGAAATGGGTGCACAACACTAGTTTGTGCATCCGACGAGGCGCTAGATTTCAGTTCGTGTTTCCACCCTAGTGGTATTGGTCCTAGGGTGCTGAGGTTTCTTTTTCTCGGAACCCAGCCCCATCAAGACAAGTAATATAAGGTTTACCTTATAAGTTGGGTAGGTTTTAGGTTAGATAGGCGTGTAACCACCAAGAGTGGATAGCTTGTGCTTTTTGTAGGGCCTAGACTAGGGTAGTATGCGTGTTGATCCTGTCCCCATAGCTCTTTATTTTTGATAGATTGGCACTAGGAGAGCTTCCAAAGATGCCCAAAAGTCCACTTGTTTTATCTTGTCCCAGGCCGATTTTTGCCCATCACGTACTTTATCTTGGAAGACGCCATCCATCCCTGTTGTCCCCAGTCCTAATTTATTTTTCATACAATTCCCTAGGTCCTCCACTCCCCTCTAGGGAACGACCTGCTTGCTTTCACCTCTTTTCCCCTCGGGGGGAAGAGCACCGGAAGACAGTGGGCGTTTTACACGACAGACCAGCAAATAGGTAGGGAGGGTCCCCTTACTAACCCACCCCCATAGGCATTTTGTTAATTTGTTTTCTTTTTCTTTCTTTTTGGGTGTATTCTAGTTTGCCCCCCTCCCCATCATCTCGCCCCCATTATATAAAAAAAAAAAGAAAAAAAGAGAAAAAAAAAAAATACCCTTTAGTTTGTATATATTTTTCCCTTTTAGTTATTTGTACATAATGTTATATGTTTTTTATGTTTTTTCTTTTTATCACAGCGTGAATGTCGCCTGCCATCCCATAAGCTGGGGAGCTGTTATTTTAAGTAGGTCCTGGTAAGAATGTTAGGCAGAACAGTGCGTGATAGAAACTCTAGAGTAGGTTTTATAATAAAGTACTTGCTATCTGACGCAAGTCTAGCTAAGGACTAGAAAAGACCCCTTTTTTCCCCACTTCCCCTTACTGGCCTTAATGCCTAAGTTTCTTCGTACCCCAAATCAGGCCTTGGCAGTAGATAATGCCAAGGCCGGGGACGAAAAACTAAATAAAACCTAGCTTGCTAGTCGGTTGGCGTCTCTTAGACTGATTACCGCGTTACTGCTATTCGGCAAACGTTACCAGTTAATTGTTACCTTTACAAGGAAAGAAAAGACTGCTTGTAAGCAACGTCACCATTTCGTTGCAAGCCCTTACTTCCTTTTCTTACCCCCCCTCTCTTCTTGTTGGTGAAATAATCCCGACAAAATTTATAAAGAATCGGAATCAGGAATTTCATACGGAATTGGTAATTGTATCGGAATCGGGAAAAATATTGGAATTGTCCGAACACTAATGTGGGGGCAACCCCACATATTAGATCATTAGTCTTACAGCAATCAGTTTTGGTCAATGTCGGGGAAATCCTTCATACCAATTGTCACTATCCAGTTCCCTCTCGGAGGGAGTTGGTCCCCTCTCCCTCTCTCCACATTTAAAAACGGCCTGTTACCTAATTTGCTCCGTGAGGAAGCAAAAAAATACAAATTATGACATTGTGTCTTTGCATGCGTGCATATTGAAAACGGTGATTGCTTAGGAGTGCCAGGACAAACAAATTACATTACAAAGGAGTGATAAACATTTGATTAATTAGACTCACTATATTTCGAAGCTTATAACAACATGAATAATGTAATTTCAAACCCTAACTATTTTCTTTTCAATAAAAGGAGCAAAGACCAAATTTTAAAAAGGTTTTAAAGATTTAATCGAAAAATATACAATATCTTTTTTTTTAAATCGGTTTTCTTTAAAAAAGATTTAACAAAATTCAACGAATTTTAACTTAATCCAAATCTAATAAATATATATAAATGCAAAAAATCACTTACCTATAAAAAATACTACTCAATGGGTGCTTCCATTCTTCATTTATAAGAATTTGTTCATATTTATAATTTATATTCCAGGTATTTTTGAAATAAAATAATTTTTTAAGCAAGCATCCAAAAAGACCGCGTTTTTTGTAAACGATTATCCACTGTTAGCAAAGGAGTGTTTCCTGTCTTTCTTCTGTTTGTCAAATATGGATGCCTAAAACGGCCATAATTAATTATTTCGAAAACAACACCTACGCATGAGCCGTGAATTGTGCATGAAAAAAACATAGGTCACCGTACATGAAAAATGATCACATTTCACTCATCAGTTTTGTCGTTTAAAAACAAACCACTCGACCAATTTTCCATTTTTTTATTCTCTTAAAGAAGTACATGAGTTTTTGATTCAATATATTTTATTTCTTCTTTATGCAGTTAATTTTTTTTTTAAATCTAAAAAAAAAAAAAAAAAAACATTGCATGAAATAGAAAAAAATTGCTGTAGGTGTCCGATATTTACTGGCAATATAAATAGAATATAAGGTTTCACTTACAAAAAAAAAAGAAAAAAAAAAGAAAAAGAAAAAATCAACGTGGTTTTTAAAAAAAAAGTTTTTAAACTTTTGATTTACAGGTAAATTTGCACAAAACTATTCTTTTTTTGTCATTTTAAATTAGATTATTTTATTTAATGATCTTTTATCTTCAATTTGTGAAATATTAATCCGAGGTGAGAAAATTAATTATTTTCATTTTAATAAACATTTCAAAATGGGAGGGTGAATTTAAAAAAAAAAACGTTTGTCTAGAGTATTATATTCGGTTTATTGGAAAGAGCATAAAATTTCACATTAAACCTGCAAATATCGTAAAAATTGAACGTATAGAAAAATTTTGATAGATTTTTGAATTGAAAAAATTGAAAAAAATTTAACTCTTAAAATTCGATTCATTTCATTACGTAGAAAAAAATGGCTACATGAGCGCGCGCAGGCACTTTGTAAACAGTTTTTTAAAAAATAAAAAATAATATTTCTATTATTTTTCAAAAAACTTTAATAGTTTATTTTGGAAATATATTCCATAAAGAAATTAAACAAACCACTTAAAAAAGAGAAATTACGAGTTTTGTATATTTTATTCGCAGTTTTGTGTTAAGGGTGTTAAAAATTCCCCAAAAATTCTTACACACCTAGTGATGGCTTTGAGAATGTCTCTGCCAAAGATTTGTTCTGGTTGTACATAGCAGACGTGATAATGTATAAACTTAGAAAATTATTTCTAAAATTATTTTCATTAATTTTCTATTTCATTGTTTTTCGTAATTTTTTGATATGTTACTAAATTCGATATTACAGTTAAGTAAGCATTGCAGGTTTGTATTACTGTACACATAGATTCGAAAAAATCGTCAAAAAACAAATATATAACAAATAAATTTTATCAAAGGCAAGATAATTTACTTTTCTACCAAACTGGATATAATTTTTGCGTTTTTATTCAATTTAACATGTTTATTCAGCTCGAAAAGCATACAGTGTTTACCGATGTATTGGAAAATTCAAAATGGCGCCCGACACTCTCTTTAACACGGTAAGTTCGGGAAAAAGTGTTATAAATAATAAACTAGACAAAATACTGTTAGAAATTCGCTCAATATATGTTACCGTGATATAACTTGACATATATTCGGTGTTTTTTTAATAGTATTTTGTCTAGTTTATTATTTATAACACCTTTTCCCAAACTTACCGTGTTAAAGAGAGAATCGGGTGCCATTTTGAATTTTCCAATACATCGGTAAACAATGTACGTTTTTCAAGCTGAATAAACATATTACATTGAATAAAAACACAAAAAATCTATCCATATCTATATATATTCTGGGGAAGAAACTACTGCAGTAGAAAGATCTTTTACATCTAGGGATCTCTACTGTGTGGGGGTTTGTATTACTGTACACAGATTCGAAAAAATTGTCAAAAAACAAATATATAACAAATAAATGTTATCAAAGGCAAGATAAGTTACTTTTCTACCAAACTGGATGTATTTTTCGTGTTTTTATTGAATGTAACATGTTTATTCAGCTCGAAAACCATACAGTGTTTACCGATGTGTTGAAACATTCAAGATGGCGTCTGATTCTCTCATTAACACAGTAAGTGTGGGAAAAGATGTTATAAATAAAAAACCGGATAAAATACTGTAAAAAAAAACTCGCTCAATATATGTTACCGTGACATAGGTTGACATATATTCGGTGGATTTTTAATAGTATTTTGTATAGTTTTTTATTTATAACACCTTTTTCCAAACTTATGGTATTAAAAAGGGTGTGACGCCATTTTGAATTTTCGAATACATCGGTAAACATGTATGTTTTTCGAGCTGAATAAACATGTTACATTGAATAAAAACACGAAAATTATATCCAGTTTGGTAGAAAAGTAACTTATCTTGCCTTTGATAACATTTATTTGTTATATATTTGTTTTTTGACAACTTTTTCGAATCTATGTGTACAGTAATAAAAACACAAAAATTCTATTAAAAAATAGCAACGTCAATGTTCTTGTAAAATAAAAACGAACGCCAGGAAAAAAAAAAAAAAAAGACAAATTAGTTTCGTACTTAATATAAAAAATGAATAAATAAATAAAATAAAGAATAATATTAAATTTTAGTTTCGTACTTACATTATTGCGCATACTCCAACGGAAGTGGCGTATATGTATATAAAGGCACACTTCCTGTAACTAGTTCTTTTAAAGTTGCTACCCACGTGGTGAGTATTACCATTTCTGCGTTATTATTTGTTGGTACTCATGTGGAGAGTGGTCCGTGCTGAAATAATAACGTTATTATTTAAAAAGCCATTCTTAACATGGGGAGGGTGTTTTGTACGTATTCTGTACTTTAATTGCATACAAAAAAAAAAAAAACATATAAAACTTTAATTAAACGTTGAAATAGGATTTAAAAAATAGCGCGGATCACTCTGCATTAGCACCTATTTGTTTGATAGTTCTTCTCTCATGTTAATGTGTAGAAGTAATAACGGTATTATTTTGAAAGCCATTCTTAACATTGGGAGCGTGTTTTGTAACTATTCTGTAATTTCACCTAACAATTTAATAAAAAAGAGGTAAATGTTAATTTACGCCACAAAAGACCGACCACTAGGGGTATTCGAGGTCGCTGACGGTATTATTTTACTTTAAGGCCCGTCTCACGTTCGTATAGAAGAAAATGTTTTCAAAGGTAAGATAAGGTATTTTTCTACCAAAGTGGACATATTTTTCGTGTTTTTATTTAATGTAACATGTTTATTCAGCTCGAAAAGCTGACAGTGTTTACCGATGTATTGGAAAATTCAAAATGGCAGCCGAAGATTTTACTGTGTACATTGGGGGCGCGAGCGGGGGGGGGGCGGATGTGATTTTGGGGCGATACACATTTAAATCATGATTTTTCTCTAGTTCAGATGGGTGCAGTAAATAAATTTTTAACTCGAAATGACGCCTAAATGTATAACATAAGGCACAGAAGAAAAACATTTATAATGCGTACACAACACAGCTTTATTTTCTCGCTCTCAAAATCCGTGGTGCATTAAAAAAACGGAGCAATTATGCAGTGATTATTTTTTGGAACGCCAGGACGCCAGCTCGCCAAAAAGTACGCCACGGACCAAATTTCATTCAGTCATAAAAACAACTTTCTACAGAAAAAAAAAAAAAGGCCGTTGATATTCGCAGCCGGCTGCGGCTATTCTAAAATGCTATTCGCAGCCGGTCGCATCAGCTGACCGGAAGTGACGTCAGACAAATCTTAAGTAAATTCTTGGCTAGAATTGTAAAAATAATTTGTTTTCTTTTGTAATAGAATTTAACAATTTCTTTCATTTTGAGCTGCTTTTTTCTCCCGTTTATTTTTGTTTTCTACAATTAATAAACCAGTTTACAAGTAAAAAATAAGTTGTTTTAATTTTTAATTACCAACACAGTGGCGAATTTAATTTTTCTCTCTCCCATTTTTTATTTTGAGCGGAGAATTTAACATGTCTTTTCATTTTAATTATTTGTTTTAGTTTTTCGTTACTAACACAGCGGAGAATTTGGGGTACAGAGAACGGCATGGGCGTGGCTTTATCACTTGCTCAGTTGCGAAATATTTTTGTTTTTAGTAAATAATTTGTGTTTTTTGGCAAAGTTTATTTTTAATAAAATTAGCGTATTTACTGATATTTTTGAACCGCGATATTACCATTCTTTCATAACACCGATCACTTTAGTCCTGCCTTCTTACACAGGTTTTCGGGTCGCTGACAACGAATCTGATAATCAACCCCACAGCAAATTTACCGTTTAGATGGTATTAAACCCTGGAGACTGGCTCTACCTGTCGCCATTTTACAGGCTTCGTTGCCCGCCCGCTAGGTGTATCAGAATTTTAGGCGGAATTTTTGACACCCCCAACAAAAAACTGCGAATAAAATATATAAAACTCGTAATTTCTGTTTTTAAAGTGGGTTGTTTATTTTCCTTATGAAATATACTTCCAAAATAAACTATTACAGTCGTTTAAAACATAATAGAAGTATTATTTTAAAAAAAAAACAACAATGTTTACAAAATGTCTAAGCGCGTTTCTCTGATGTTACAAGCAGCCATTTTTTTACGTATACAAATACATTGATTTTTACGAGTTCACTTTTTTTTTTAAACTTTTTTAACTTTAAAAATCGATCTAAATTTTTCTATTAGTTCAATTTTTACGTAATTTTCAGGTTCAATGTGAAATTTTATGCTCTTTTCAATAAATTTCTGGTAAGGTTTTTTTTTATAATTTTTAGATCAATACCGTCGACTCGACAACTTCCGGTTTCGCCGCCGGCCGGCTGCGAATAGCATTTTAGAATAGCCGCAGCCGGCTGCGAATAGTCACTTCGAAAAAAAAACCAAACTTATTTTTACACTTTTTTTCTCGCGAATAAACATGAACTTATATATTAAAAACCGCGTTTATTATTTTTAATATCCAACAATGGAGTTGAAGTCAATGTTTTCAATTCTAAAACTAAACTAATTTTTTTGATAACTCTGTTTGGCGTACTCATGAATTATTTTTTCTAAAGAATAAAATTGAATAAAGTTTATTTTTACAAGAATGTTTAGACATTTACCTAGCGAATAAGTATAAAAATATATAGGAAAACCGCGTTTATTTAAAAAAAAAAAATCCAAATTATACATCGGATCTGAATCTAGGTGTATCAGAATTTGGGGGGAAATTTTGACACCCCTAACAGAATAAAATATAAAAAAACTCGTAATTTCTCTTTCTAAAGTGGGTTATTTATTTTCTTTATAGAATATACTTCGAAAATAAACTATTTAAGTTGTTTAAAAAATAATAGAAATATTATTTTTCATTTTAAAAACCGTGTTTACAAAGTGCGTGCGTGCGCTCAGGTAGCCATTTTGTTACTTAATGAAATCAATTGATTTTTACGAGATGAATATTTTTCAATTTTTAAACTTTAAAAATCTATCAATTTTCCTATTGGTTCAATTTTTACGTTTTTTCAGGGTGAATTTAAAATTTTATGCTCTTTCCGATAAACTGACTATAATATTTTAGACAAACGTTGTTTTATAAATTGACCCCTCCCCATTTTGAAATGTGTATGAGAATTTTAATAATTTTTGTGCACACGGTTATATATCACAAATTGAAGATAAAACATCAATAAATAAAATACTCAAATTTAAAACAAAAAGAATACTTATCTGTAAATTTACCGGTAAAGTCCAAAATGTAAATCCTTTTTTCGATAACCACGTTTTTTTTTTTTTTTTTTTTTTTTTTTAAGTGGAAGCTTATTTTTTGTTTAGAATTTTCCAGTCAATATTTTTCTGTCTGTGTATATTTTTATATTTTAATTCCTATTTTCCTCTTTTTTTTTTTTTTTTTTTTCCGATATATAAAAAAAAGACGATACCGTATAATGCAGATTTATAGTATAATAAATAAAAAATTCAGGTATTTCTTTTAGATATTAAAAAAAAAATTACATTTCATATGCTCGTTAATCTGTAATCCGTGTAAATCCAAAAATAAAAGATCCCAGTTTTCATGTATAATAGCATAAACACGCCAACAGTTAAAAAAAAAAAAAAGGACGATAAGTTATCTCCCTTTGGTATTTATAAGTCGGACAGAAAAACCATAAGCATTCTTTTAAACTGGTGGACACTGTCGCTGCTAATACACGTTTACGTTCTGTGTTAAGAATTTCAGTCTCTGGTTTCTTTTTGCAATTATTACAAATTTTATATATATCGGTATTTTCATTTATTATATATTGACTCCTGTCACGACTACGCAACTGTTTAGTGTTTCGTTTCATTTATATAGTTTTTGCATACCTCAGACTTATTTACTTGTCTTTAAAGAATTTTATTGGAATAATGGTGAGTTATTTTTTTACTACACGTATTTTTTTACTTTCTGTAACTGATGAGAAAGTTGTATTTAAATTTTATTTTGACTTTTTAAACTTTATTTGAGTAAAAAAACATTAATTTTTCAAGTAATTTCTACACTTTATCGCCGAAAATGTTTCGGCGATGAAGTAAGTTACTACGTTTGTATTATTACTGTCTGTACACATAGATTAAAAAAAAAGTGGTCTAAAAACAAAAATATAGCAAATAAATGTTATCAAAGGCAAGATAAGTTACTTTTCTACCTAACTGGATAATATTTTAGTGTCTTTATTTAATGCAACAAGGTTGCAAAACAAACCCACATGTTGCAATGCAACATGTGGGTTTGTTTTGCACGCGTAAGCAGTATCAGAATTTTTGTAGGAATTTTTGACGGAATTTTTGACACCCCTAACACGAAACTGCAAATAAAATATAAAAAACTCGTAATTTCTGTTTTTAAAGTGGATTGTTTATTTTCTTTATGGAA
Organism: Euprymna scolopes; assembly: GCF_053919585.1. Classification (NCBI taxonomy): domain Eukaryota; kingdom Metazoa; phylum Mollusca; class Cephalopoda; order Sepiida; family Sepiolidae; genus Euprymna; species Euprymna scolopes. Next base: position 87,015,404 of record NC_136516.1, on the reverse strand, counting down.
TATACTTCCAAAATAAACTATTAAAGTAGTATAAAAAGTAATAGAAATATTTATTTTTTAAAAAACAGTAATGAAATTAATTGAATATTACGAGTTCAGTATTTTCAATTTTTAACCTATCAAAATTTTTCTATTGATTCTATTTTTACGATATTTTCAGGGTCAATGTGAAATTTTATGCTGTTTCCAATAAACTGAATACAATATTTTAGACAAACGTTTTTTTTTTAATTCACGCCCCCCCCATTTTCAAGTGTCTATTAAAAAGTAAATAATTAATTTACTCAGTTTTATGTATCATTGAAGAGAAAAGATCAATAAATAATATATTCAAATTTAAAACAAAAAAAAAGTACAGTTTTTTTAGAAATTTACCTGTAAAGTCTGAAGTTTAAAACCTTTTAAAAAAAAATCTTTTTTTTTTTTTTTTTTAAATAAAACCTTGCTTCTTGCTCTTTAATTGAAAAAAAAATTAAGGTTTGAATTACATTTTTCGAGTAGTTATAAGCTTGGAAAGATGTGGTCAAATTATTCAATATTTTTCACGAAATTTCTGACACACCTTGGAATAATAGTGAGTTTATTTTTTACCACACATTTTTTTATACTTTCTGTAACTGATGTATGTATTTAAATTTTATTTTGACTTTTTAAACTTTATTTGAGTAAAAAAAAATATTAATTTTTAAGGTAATTTCTACACTTTATTGCAGACAGTTTCGGCAATAAAGTAAAAGTTATTACGTTTGTATTAAAAAGTGGTCTAAAACAAATATATAACAAATAAATGTTATCAAAGGCAAGATAATTTACTTTTCTACCAAACTGGATATATTTTTTTGTTTTTATTCAATATAACATGTTTATTCAGCTCGAAAAACAGTGTTTTGGAAAATTTAAAATGGCGGCCGACTCTCTCTTTAACACGGTATGTATGAAAAAAGGTGTTATAAATAAAAAAACTAGACAAAATACTGTTAGGAACTCGCTTATGTTACCGTGACATAGGCTGACATATTTTCTGTGGATTTTTAATAGTATTCTGTCTAGTTTTTTTTTTTTTTTATTTATAACACCTTTTCCCCAAACTAATCGTGTTAAAGAGAGTCGACCGACCGCCATTTTAATTTTTTCAATCGGTTTCGAGCTGAATAAATATGTTACATTGAATAAAAACACAAAAAATATATCCAGTTTGGTAGAAAAATAACTTGTCTTGCCTTTGATAACATTTGTTATATATTTGTTTTTTGACAACTTCTGTGCACAGAAACCCAAAATGTAATGATTCTAATAACTATTTGTTTGTAGCATTTGCTTTTTGGGATTATTGAAATTGTTTCGATTTTCATAAATTTTATATAATCTGAAAAATTAAGTTCCAAGTTTGATATGAATTCTTTTTCTATTATTTTCAGTCTAAAAAACCTACATTAATGACCTCCATTTTAAAGAATTTTGAAAATTTTGAAGGAAATGAGCCAGTTTTGAATGGCCACGTATTTTATAGGGTAGCAATTCAACATCTTCCACTGAGGGAGATATCGGAGTGGGCAACTAGCATAAATGTAGAAAATGGTTTTTCTGTAATTACATTTAATAATGTTGCCAATGTTTGCAAAAAAATGTTTGCAAAAAAATGAACAAATACAAGAGATTTTTCTTCTCGTCAAAGTCTGCAGAGTTCATGCAAAAAAACCTGTGCATACTCTGTTCTACCCAGAGTCCTCTACCACCACCACCACCACCACCACCACCACCACCAGCAGTCGTCCCAGTACCACCACCAGTAGTACCAGCACCACGAGCACCCTTAAAAGTACTGCAACACACAGATTTTAAAAAAAAAAAAAGCTACAAAAAACAATACTATTTTTCCAGAATTCTGTTTTATATATGTAAAATGCATAATGTGGCAACAAAGAATTTGCCACATTTGGTAAATTCAATTTGTAAATTTTTAAATGAAAAATGTAAAAGTTTTTAAGCAACTACAGTATTTAAGATGCCAGCAGAGTTAGGTTTTATTGCAGACTATATGACTGTGGATAAAATCCTTAACTCTGATGCGTGTACTTTGATTTTTGACGCCACCACGAAGAACGGCGAACATATTAATGTTATGTTGACAACGCCTGAGTCAACCCATGTCATAGCCGTCCAGAGTGTACCTGGTGGTTATGCAAAGGACTATGCAACTCACATCAATGACTGCATTAGTAAATTGGCTCAGGTACACTCTAAAATTTTTGGTGAACCAGCAATTAGCATAAAAAATAAATTAATATAAAAAATTGGCTCGTGTTTGACACAGAGCAGCTGTCAATCACCGTACTGTAGAAATATTGGAATTACAATGGGAAAAGCAATTAATAGAGCTGAATTGCAACATACATCCTTTGGAAGCAATTACAAAGGAGGTATGTCCGCAATAGAAGCATTTTGAGGATTCTAGTGTTAGTGAGTTAGTCCTTAGTGGCAAGGATTGTATAGGGCATCAGATAATTATGAAAATGTCTTCTCTTAGATATAATAATACTTTAGGTTTAATTAAAGAGTTTAAGGATTTCTTAGATAAATTTTCAACTAAGGTAGTTCCTAGATATAGAGGTAATAGAATTAATATAATTTTTCATTTAGCTTTGGTTTACTTTACACATAGAAGAATTTTTATCATTTTTAAGGCGTTTTAGGAATACTAAATCTTTGTGCAAAGATTTAGAAGCTGCCTTTGGGAATGAAGTAGCATACTTAGAGTTACAGGTTTTAGGTGTTATAGGTAAGCTTCTTTCAGGTCCTTGGATGAAAACTTTTTACACATCCATGAAAGATCAGTATACAATCACAGATGGGATCCAGATAGTGGAAGGTGTAGTTAAAGATTTTAGTTCAAGATCCCATAAAAGTGTTAGAAAGAACTTTTGATTTTTTTAAGAATCAAATTGACTTGGATGAGGATTTAGGTAAATTGATGAGGCGTCCTCCTTCCCAATACTGTGACTTGTTTACGTTGATGAAAAAGTCTTTAGAAGCTATCATCGGTGTCATCCAAAGGCAGTATACAGTTAGTTTTGCTAGGGTAGATAAATTAAGAACGGATGCTCTGACCTCAGCTAGGTTACACACTATGGAAGCAGAAAGTGTCTTTGGTGAGTATAGTGGTAGGAAACAGTCCTCATCTACTTTAGATACTTTTACAATAAACAATCTCATCAAAGCAAATAGAAATAAGGTTTTAGATGTCCTCCATGGCAAAAAAATAGATGTAGAATTTCAGGATAAATTAATAAGTTTAGCAATTAAACAGAGCACAGAAGACCATAAAGTAAATACACAATATAAAAAAACATTAAATGAAACTGTTAAGAAAAGAATTTCAGATAAACATAGAAAACAATTAGAAGTAGAATTTAAAAAACTAGAAAGAAATCATCCATCTCTTCCAAATAACCTCTTGATAGAGAAGTTCCCAGATCATGTAGAAATTAGGGATATTTTGTTAGGCAGTATTATAGGTAGGAGTATTTTACATATCTGGGATATAAGATATAAGATAATGTAGATAAACAATTCAACGGTCTAGTAATTAGTTTTGAAAATAACAAGTATACTGTAGAATATGATAAAGAAGATGAAGTAATTGAAGAGGTGGTATTAACTAAATATGAATTTGCCACAGACTATGCAAATAATGAATTAATTTTTATCTAATTTTTTCTACATCCTTGCCATTTTTTGTTACAAAATAAATTTAGTTTTAGTTGTAGGAAAAATCTTAGTCTTAGTAAAATTTAAATGAATTGTTTTTTTCCATTGGTTAATTCTAATATATAAGTGTTAATGTTAATTGTACTTATTTTCTTGTTTTAAAATTATACTTTCATCCCGAATGTAAAATTAGTACATGAAATTAAAAAAATTTTTTTTGTAAAAAAAAAAAAAATACTGTAAGCATTTTTTCCTGGATATTAAATCTATCCAAGAAAATAAAGATTTTCTTCTTGTTGGTTCACAAAAAATTATTTAAAACTTTTTATTCCAAATTCAACATGTCTGCTGGAAAAATTTATTTTCTTGTAAAAAAAAAAAAAAAAATTATTGTAAACTTTCTATCATGTTTTATAAATCTGTCCAAGGAAATTTAGATTTTCTTATTTTATTGTTTCAAAAAAATTGAATCCAAACCTTTTATTCTGAATTCAAAATGTTTGCTGGAAAAATTTATTTTCTTAAAAAAAAAAAAAAAATATTGAAAAACTTTTTATTCTGGAATTTAAATCTGTCTAAAGAGAATTTATATTTTATTTTGTTTTAAATAAAATTATTTAAACTTTTATTCTGATTTCAAAATGTACGCTGGAAAATTTTATTTATTTTCTTGTTTTAAAAACATTTGCAAACTTATCTTAATTTTTTTCCCCTGGATTTAAAATAAACTCAATTTCTTTTTTATTTCAATAAATTCAAAATGGAATTTCTTTGTCTTTCTGCTTAATTTCTCACATCTTTGAAGAATTTATAAGAAATTATTTGATTAAAATCTTACTTACATTGGAAAATAGGAAATGTCAATCCTAAAGTGTTCTGCTTATATTTTTGATATATACATAAACCTTCGTTTATTTTATACAAAACGGAATAAAAAAACTTACATTATAAAGAAGACGTGTTTTGGTTTGTTATTATTACATTAAATGTTTGTTTAATCATCTAGGGTAAATATGAATTCCACCCGTTATTCATATAGGGTCAATATGAAGAATTACTCCACTCTCGAAAATTCCTTTAAAATTACGGCCAAATCTGTTCATTGCAATGTGGCCATAAAGTGGGTGCCCATTTGACGTCACATCATTATAGAAAAGTGACCTCCCACTTTGTGACCATTTGTAAAATTTCTTATCTTGGAAACTACTAGTTTTGTTTGCCGTATATATAAATGGTTATTTCCGTTTCCAGCGCCCCCGAAAACCTTTAAAAGTGGAAAATTTGGAGGAATATAATCCCATATCGAGATTACTAACGTTTCTGAATTAGTGTTTTTTTACACTTATAGGCTTCCGTAGATAACAAAGTGAGAATCTTAACATCCGGTTTCTTTAAACTTTCTTTAAAAGTGGGTTATTTATTTTCTTTATGGATTATACTTCTAAAATAAACTATTAAAGTTGTTTTAAAAGTAATAGAAATATTTTTTTTAAACAGTAATGAATTTTCCGAACTCAATATTTTTCAATTTTTAAACTTTAAAAATCTATCAAAATTTTCTATTGATTCTATTTTTACGATATTTTCAGGGTCAATGTGAAATTTTGTTCTTTCCAATAAACTGAATATAATATTTTAGACAAGCGTTTTTTTTTTTTTTAATTCATGCCCCCCCCTCATTTTCAAGTTTCCATTAAAAAGTAAATAATTTACTCACCGAAAAGTAAATAATTTACTCACAAATTGAAGAGAAAAGGTCAATAAATAATATATTCAAATTTAAAACAAAAGTGTTTTTTAGAATTTTACCTGTAAAATTTGAAGTTTAAAACCTTTTTTTTAAAAACACGTTATTTTCCTTTTTTTTCTTTTTTTTTTTTAATGGAACCTTGGTCCTTGCTCCTTTAATTGAGAAAAAAAAAAAAAAAAAAATTAGGGCTTGAATTACATTTTTCAAGGAGTTATAAGCTTGGAAAGAAAGGGGGGTCGAATAATTCATGCTTCACAATTTGAAATGTCTATTAAAAAGTAAATTAATTTACTCACCAAAGTCTTATATATCACAAATTGAAGAGAAAAGGTCAATAAATAATATATTCAAATTTAAAACAAAAAAAAAAGAACTGTTTTTTAGAAATTTACATGTAAAGTCCAAAGTGTAAAACCTTTTTTAAAAAAAAAAAACAAACTTTTTTTTTGTTTTTGTTTTTTTGATGAAACCTTGGTCCTTGCTCCTTTTAATTGAAAAAAAAAAAATTAGGGCTTGAATTACATTTTTCAAGGAGTTATAAGCTTGGAAAGATGGGGTGGAATTATTCACTATTTTCACGAAATTTCTGACACACCTATGGCAGCGATGCTTTTTTTTTCTTGTGTGGTTATTTTTTGAGCCAAAAATGCTTTTAAAATATTAAGACAAGTAAACTTATCCAGGTAACTAGAAAAGTAACTTATCTTGCCTTTAATAACTTTTTTTTTTAATAAAAAATAACCCTTTACTTTATCCGAGTTTTAAAATTGGAGAAAGATGATGAAAACCTTTTATCATGCGTGTCATCTGATGCAGGTTGGAGAAATGGCCGACCAGTTTTTGATTGTCCATCATCGCCTTCTTTGCACATGATCAATATCTTTAAGCTGATTTCTCCAATTCTATTTTAAATTGAGTATTATATTTGTCTAACTCAAGTTTTAAAATGTGTCCCCTGAAATTGGTACTTATACAGAGGTGCTGAAGTAATTTTATTTAGAAAACCATTCTTATCATGGGGAGGGTGTTTTGTAACTATTCTGTACTTTCACCTAACAATTTAATACAGGAATTCTGAAATTTAAGTCTGATGGTATTAAAGTAGGTTTTCCAGCATCTCTGAAAGGATTTTGCTGCTCGATCTTTATCAAGTGTATTTATGTTGCACAGGTACAATTGCAATATGTTTTGTCAGCACATTCCATTAAAGTACTCGTGAAAGAACACAGGGATGGGGTAGAGTTTGGGGCTTGACCGATAGACGTTGATTGCATTGTGAAGACCCTACAAAGTCCCTCAATTTAAAATATTTTACCAGATTTGTTAATTTTTCGTGTGATAAAAATATTTTCTTTTTCTAATGTAATAAAATAAACAAGGTTTTCCTTTTTTCAACTTTTATTTTTTTTTAAATAAGCAAACAAAAAATTAAAGAAGTAGTTTAGTCTTCGATCTATTTTCAAATTACATTGGGAAAAAAAAAACCTTAAAAAAACATTTCAAAGTGAGACACTTTTTAGGGTCTTCACTGCAGCCAATGACTTTGCAGAAATCTTCTAAACAATTATAGATGGAACTTGAACTTCGCAGTAATGTCCTAGCGCAGTAGAGAAAACACACCTTTGCAGCAGCCTTGGCAATGTCTGCAATGTACTTGCTCCGATAAATTATGAAATGTCGAAAAATTAAGTTTGTAGATTTAAATTTTTTATTAGTTTCATAAATTTAAATTGGAGAGAAATGATGAAAACCTTTTATCATGCGTGTCATCTGATGCTGGTTGGAGAAATGGACGATCAGTTTTTGATTGTCCATCTTCGCTTTCCTCGTACATGATCAGTATCTTTAATCTGATTTCTCCAATTGCATTTTATTAAGCATTTTTGACACTTTGTAAAAGAAAAAAAAAAAAAATATTTAGATAAGTATGTATTTATTCAGTATCACCTGGGATGAAGTCATGTTTGTTTGTGCAGAAAAAAAGGAAAGAGAGACAACTGCAATAATTTTCAATTTAAAATGAATTATCTCCCTTTACATTTATAAACCTATTGGACATGTTTTGGTGCTAATTTAGAACTAGCCTGGGTGCTTGGTGTTGCCCAGATATTTGGAGGTGTGTGTTGAGCAAAAAAAAAAGGGGTAGTTGGCAGAACCCGCATCACGAAGGCAGAAAAGAAAGTGAAAGAAAATCTGACGTCTTAGCCAATGTCTCCATGCCGCGACCGGGAGTCAAAAGCGTTGAAATTAACCAAAGTCAATGCAACGGTGACGATGATTTGCTAAAATGTGGGTGAAAAAAATCGACCTCTTGTACAAAACGACCAGGTTTAGGGTGAAGGAATTTGTTTTGGGCCAATTTTTTTATATTTGTTGTCTGAAACATTGATTCAAAATGATACAGATCGTGTCAGGATCCGTTGCCTCTGAAAGTTTTTGCATGACATACAAACATACATATATTTAAACAGACAGGTGAGATTTATATTAAAGACTAGCATAGGTGTCCGGTGTTGCCCAGGTGTAAAAGAAAAAAAATGATGCAATTCTCTATATAAAAGCCAAGTACACCAAAGGATGGATTACTGTTGCCACATCTGGGCAGGAGCTGCTAAATACCACCTATTCTGCCTTGACAGAGTACAAAATAGGCTTAGTGGGGGTGCCCTTTTTTCTTCCCTGCAACCTCTCTCCTACAGAAGAGATGATGCGAGCCTGTCTTTGTTTCATTGTTACTTCCCTGGCAAGTGTTTGTCTGAGCTCCGATCTCGGGTCCCCCCTCGCCAATCTTTCACGAAAAACACCCTTCTAACTGAAACCACTGTCAATAATTTTCCACACTCTTTATCTGTGCCTAAATCAAAACGTAGATTTCATGAACAAAGCTTCTTTCTTTGAACTGCATGCCTGTGGAATTCTCTTCCGTTCGCCTGTTTCCCACCTGAATACTACTTGGATGTATTCAAGTCCAACATAAACAAATTCCTGATAAACCGCCCCCTTAAGAAAGACACTTTATCAAAGCTTAATTACTAACAATTATTACGATATTATCCCCTTATCTTCGAGTGGCTTCCGGGACTTGATAAGTGGTGACTACCATGTAAAAATAAAAATAACTGGTAGTAGGCAGGCAAGCTCGAATCTGACACGAAGCTGGAAAAGAGCGTTCAAATCAATTTATGTCAATCAAAAAGTTAACTTATTAAGTGAATGAGTTAAGAATCATGCAGGTCAGTTAAGCTTTCTGCCTTTCCATTTGTTTCCCCACGATGTTGGGGAAACCAAGCTCCTCCAAAAAAGGAGGAACTCTCAAACGAATAGCAATTGTCTGATATGAAGGGTTGCCCCAACATTGATCAAAGCTAATTGCTTTCAAGGCATTCCTGGCAAGAAAGCCAGTTGCCCTACTTCACTTCGATTAGTCTCGCTTTATTTATATGAAACAAACACACGAAAGGACAGAATAGAGGGAATTTTATAAAAGTCGATCAAAATAAATGTAGATGACGTCCGTTTGACAATTGTAGACATTATAATCTAGGAAGTATATGAAAAGTTCTAAATAAATGTAACCTCGTCGAGAACTCTTCCCAAAAAAGCCTTTCTTGGACATAACAACGCGCACAACACTTTTATCTTATATATATATATATATATATATATATATATAGACTAGCGGGGGTACCTGACGTTGCCCGGGTGTTTAGATGTGTATGTTGGGGAGGGGGTAAATCAAAACAAAAGAATAAGCAAAGTAATAACCCTGTTTAATTGTCTGATATAAGGAGTTTCCCCCCACATTTTTGGACGTTCCCAACATGATTGCCGGGAATAATGCCTTAGCTTGGAATTAGTTTCGCTTTTATACAAAAAAGCCGAATCAACACGAGACAGGCCAAAATAGCAAGAAAAAAATGTAAAAATTGGTGTGAATAAATGTAGACGTGATGCGCGTTCGCAAATCGTACATATGATCTGGGGGTATATAAACAGTTGTAAGATATAGCCCCCCCCCCCTCAAAGCCCCGCGAAAAATGCCTTTTTGCCTTTTATATATATATATAGATTAAACCTATTGCCAAAACAAAAAATACAGAAAAATTTTTGTACATACCTATCATGGAACAAATATCATCTGCCAAAAATCAGCTACATTGATCAAGTTTTTTTTTTTTTTTTTTTTTTTAACCCAGAAAATCAAATTTTATGATTAAACCTGACCTTGTTTTAATCTATCATTTTATGGGGAAGATAATTCCATGAGATGAAAATCAGTTGTGTAATGATTAGTTTGCGATTCGAATCACTAGATGTAAAAAATATATATATATAATATATATATATATATATATATATACACACATACACACACACACACACACACACACACAGGGTGTTTCAAAAGTCTTGGGAACATTACAAATGCGTATATCTCATGAACTATTCCAGGTAGAAAAATGAAACTGGTGCCATTTTAAAGCTTGCTTAATCAAGTTTTTGGTCATACTAATGATTTTCGTCTCATCTTTCCAGATGCAGTAATGGCGTTCTCTAAACAAGACAAGGCATTTTGCGTCTTCCAATTTGCAAAGACTGAATCGTGGACATGTGTTCAGCGTGCATTTCGCAGGAAATTTAAAAAAGAAGCCCCGGAAAGGAAATCCATTGTCAGATGGCATGCTAAATTTGTGAAAGATGGGTGTTTGTGCCCAAGTAAGCGAACAGGTCGCCCTTCAACTTCAGAAGATGCAGTTGAGCAAGTTCGGACAGCCTTTCAGCGGAGCCCCTGTAAATCAGTGAGAAGAGCCAGCAGGGAACTTCAGCTTGCTCCAGCAACTGTCTGGCGTGTCTTAAGGAAACGACTGCAAATGGTACCTTACAAGCTCAAGTTGGTCCAAAAGTTGAAGGACACTGATAAGCCACTTCGCCGTGACTTTTTGCATTGCAATGCAAGAGAAGTTGGAAGATAACGGCTTTGATGACCGGCTTGTTTTTAGCGGTGAGGCGACCTTCCATCTGAATGGTAGTTAACAAGCTTAACACTCGCATATGGGGTACTAAGAATCCTCATGAACTTCTTGAGCACGAGCGAGATTCACCAAAAGTGAACGTGTTTTGTGCAATTTCCAAGAAAGGTGTCTATGGACCGTTCTTTGAAGAGGCAACTATCACTGGTGAATCCTATCTCAACATGCTGGAAGACTGGTTAATGACTCAGTTGGAAGAAGCAGATTCAAATCTGATGACTTCATTTTTCAACAAGATGATGCACCACCACACTGGAGTCTTAGAGTAAGGCAGTTTCTTAACACAAGGCTGCCTGGTAGATGGATTGGGAGATCTGGGCGAGGTGATGACGTTCTCATGCCCTGGCCTCCTAGGTCTCCAGATCTTACCCCGTGTGACTTTTTCCTTTGGGGCTTTGTCAAGCAACAAGTCTATGTGCCGCCCCTTCCAAGAGATATTGACGAACTAAAGGCTCGAGTAACGGCAGTTGTGGGAACCATTGACGTCAAGATGCTGGAACGCGTTTGGCAGGAAATGGACTATCGACTAGATGTCTGCCGTGTGATGAATGGTGCTCATATTGAGCAACTTTGAAGATTCCCCACAAAACTTGAAACTTTAACCTTTCCAACGGTACCAATTTCATTTTTCAACTCCTAATAGTTTTTGAGTTATTAAAAATCGTTATGTTCCCAAGACTTTTGAAACACCCTGTATATAAAAAACTACTTGATCGATTGCTATAATTTTTTGGAATATGGCATGTTTGTTCTTGGACACATATGTACACTGTAAAGATTTTTTAATTTCTTTTAGAATTTAGGTTTACTTCTAAATATGTACTCATGGTTTCTATGACTAGATACATATACAGACAGACCATAAAAGTATTTTGCATTTTAACTGAAAAATATATACCTCTTGAAAAAAAAAAATCTTCAAATCACAAATTCTTTTACCTTGAAACAAAACATGACTTAGTCCAGCCTGGATGACTGTTGGTATGAAACATTTTAAAATAATCACCTAAAAATAAACAAGGGGCATAACTTATTTTAGAATACAATAGTTTTTTGTTTTTTTTTAATTGGAGAGAAATGATGAAAACCTGTTATCATGCGTGTCATCTGATACTGGTCGGAGAAATGGGCAATCAGTTTTTGATTGTTCATCTTCACCTTCCTTGTACATGATCAATATCTTTAATCTGATTTCTCCAATTGCATTTTCTTGAACATCTGTTTTAAGATATATGTAACTGGTTGCATGTATCCAGTGTTACCCATGAAGTAAAGTACCTTCGGGCCGGGATCAAAGTGTAGTATCTGTTCTGCAGATGCTGCACTTAAGATAACTTGTACCAGTCAATGGAGGGGAAACCCTCTATACTGGGACAATTATTATTTTTGGTAACCGGAGTGCCCCCTTTTTGCTTACTTTTAGGGGAGCTGGTTTTTACCCCCCCCCCCCCAAAAAAAAAAAAACGGCCTTGTGCCTAATTTGCTTTGATGGGGAAGCAAATAAATACACTAAAGTAGTTTTTGTTTGCACATTTGTCAATTTATACAGAAAAGGAAATAAAATTCTACTTGTAAGAGAGAGCACTTCAATTTTAAATGAGTTATTCTTAGATTATGTACTTTATTCGTTCTTTTCTATAATTCGTTGTTCTAAGTGGATTATACCATTTTATCAAAATTCACTTTTTTCACACAAGAATTTAGGACTCTGAAAACCAATCGGTTTGAGAAATTGCAAGGATCATTCTTTGCTTTTTATAGTTACTATTAAAAAAAAAAGGAGATAGTTGCATCTTTTCAATTCCTTGAAAGTTGCATTGGGTTTAGTATCCTAAATTCTTGTATGAAAAAAAAAAAAAAAATTTCAATAAAATCGAGTTATCCCCCTTAGATCAATGGCAAATTATAGGTAAGTACTGCTGTGTTTATGATTGAAGAGTTTCTGAAAGATGTGTATCGTTTTGGGCGTGGACCAGGGTTTCCTCCTAATAGAAGTATAAAAATCAATTAAACACTTTCTTTTTACAATTGCATGGTCACTAAAGAACAAGAAAGCTTTGTTTAAAACAAATATGAAGAAAAAACATCAATCTGGAGTTTAGGTTATTACTGATATTATGTTTCATATGAACAGTTGTCTTGGCTGGCTTAACTTTGTACATGTATACGGCATAATCACATTGACACACCAGTCTTCATTAGATCAAAGTTAAGCAATGTTGAACCTGGTCAGTCCCAAATGGGTGACTTATTGGGAACTGCAAGAGCTGCAAAAATTGTACATTGTAATCTTCCCCTGACAAGGATATACATACGACTCTGAACTACTTGTGAATTTCATACTCCCATGAAACTTTCTCCTTTGGAGGAATCCGGTTGAAACTACCTGAGGTGATTATCGTTTCAGTACGATACATGATTTGTGTATATGATCTACTTCTTTCAATTGCATTTTGGTGAGCATTTTTGACATGTTTAAAATTTAAATTTTATTTTAAAAAGTAAGCTACATAAAAAAAAAAAATAATAATCCTTCTGTTTCTGGAATTCTAGCATTTCTGGAAGCATCTTTCCCTCAAAAACTGGTTTACAATTAAACACTTGGAAATCAAACTGTCTAGGGTGGTTTGAGAAACTAAATTAATTTTTTAATCTTGTATTACTGTGAGAGGGGTGGGGGTTTGAATCTGGAATTAGCCCTGATCACTGTCTATCTGCTTCCTTAAATTTTGAAACTTATGTGTTAAGGAGGTAGCGAACATTTTAAGAGGCTTAAAAATGGTGAGAACTTTTAAAATGTGATCTTGGTGAGTGAGAGGAATTTTGATTTTCAATGTAAAAATTTATTACTTTTTAGCCCGTGGAGGGTAAGATTGTTTTCAAGGTTAAATTATGATGTTATAAGAGTTCAAGGTGCCAGTGGAATCTGGAATTGACTGCCCACTGTATACCCTTCTTCATTAAATTGTAACTGGAGGTATTAAGCATTTTAAGAGGCTTAACCCATTAACACCAATGGTACTTTTTTTTAAAGAACTACACATAAAATGTTTAATATTTACTGAACAGTTTTTCCAGAAATATTTTTAATTAACATTAAATATTTTTAATTAACATTAAATATCTACGTGTATATTAAATATAGGTAGAATTCATTTTATAACGACTTCATCTAATATTTTTGAGCAAAAATAAACATAATTTCCAAACTGATTAACTAAAAAAAATTTGAGCGTTAATTGGTTAAGATAGAACTATAGTGTTGTCATCTTGGTGGGGGGGATTTGATTTTTAATGTAAAATTTCAACATTTTGCTACGTTGTGACAGGGTGTAGCCTGTGGAACCATGGATTACTTTTCAAGGTTATTGGTCCACCGTCAGATTTGGACCATATATTTTTTGGCTTATGATTGAGGGAGAAGCTTTAACCTGGTAAAAGAGGTGAATGATATACTGTAGTGGAAGAGTGCCAATTTTTTTTTTTTTTTTTTATAAACACCTACATTTTTCAGTAATCAGGAAAAATTATCTCCATTGTGCTTTTGGGTATTTTTTTTGTTTTATAAATTAGGTCCACCTCCACAATTTTCTTTTAAATGACGACTTGGATAGGTTTTCGACTATGCTTAATACGGAAATCGCATTGAAATTTTGCAGAAAGAAGTAGTTATCGAGATATAAAAGTTGTTTTATGCATTGTATACTTTGGCAGCCATCTTTGTTTATGGCGCACGCGTATAATACAGATGGCCGCCAAAGAATGCAATGCATAATACAACTTTTTATGTCTCGATAACTTATTTGTGCAAAATTTCAATGCAATTTTCGTATTCAGCATAGTTGAAAACCTATAAGTCGCCATTTAAAAGAAAATTGTGGAAGTTGACCTAATCTAAAAATTTACCTGCTTTTGACATCCATCTTGTTTTGGATTTGCTAGGTTATCACTTAACCCATCTTTTTGTTTTGTTTTCAGAAGTCGCATTTTCTAATAACAGAAAATACTGAGCAGCAAATCTGCATAAAACTTTGCTCGACAGTTCCGAAACACATAGAATGCTGAAAAAAAGTTTATGAAGATGTTATATGGTCTATAGTATTTAAGCGGCATCATCACTTCAAGGAAGGTAGGATATCATGTGCACTATTTTGTGCCGGTAGAGCGGATTAACTATCCTCATAGATCTTTGCGAGAATGTTTATGTTTCTGTGGTATATAAAATTGCTTGGTTCTTGTCCAGAATGAAAAAAAATCTGTATGATGTACATACTTAGGACAAAATAAAAAATATTATATTCCAAAAATTATGTGAATTGAGCAAATGAATTTGTTTTTATAAAGAAAATCATTTTTAAACGATTAATGGGAATTCTAAGGCATTACACTATTAATCTAGTATGAATAATCAAAATCTTTTCCAAATGGCAGGCAAGACTATCATTCCTCTAATACTCATAAAATTTTATTTTCTTATTTAAAAATTAAACTTAATCAATTTACATGATTTTTGAAATACATTTTTCTTTTGTCATGCATATATACTTCATACAGATTTTTGTTAATGGGAAAATTTTGGACAATAACCAACTTTTCTTGCTGGAGAATTGTGGCAAACTTCAGTCTGCATTTTCAAACCTAAATACAGTAGAACCCGGGAATACTTTTTTTTTTTAGGTTACAATGTGGAATACAATGTTTTTCCGGCCCCTGATTACGATATTTGCCTTATGGTGTTATTTGATTATATACATGTGTATTATATACTGTACTGTATTTTGTTACTAATTTTTAATATGTACTCCAGAGGTGGGGGGGGGGCACATACTCGGCTCTTTTATTATTGGAATATTTTCTATTAAATAAACCTTGACACTTGCGACCACATTTGCTTCAATTGGGTCATCCAGTATTTTTCCGGATCCCAATATTCAACAGGGAATAAAAAAATTTGTTTAATGTCTGTTTGGCCATTTTTGGTTTGTTCTGTTAATTACAAGCATTTGGGTTTGTGAATGTTTCCTTGTAAAGTACCAAAAATCAATTTTTAAAAGATCAGATTTCTTGAATTAATAATAGAATTAAAAAAAAATGTATATTAGGAACTGCAAGAATAAATTTGCATTATTCAGACTATTTTCACAATGTTTTGGTTGGTGTAACCTCCGACCTTTGGGTGTATCTTGTTAAACTAGTTAATCTGTATAGAATTTCAAACCCAACTTCTTTCTTGGTCTCAAGACCAAAGTGTAGTGTCTGTTCTGATGCTACACTTCAGTTTTTTAATCTCGGTTAGTGGAGAAGATATCCTTCACGACTGAGACAATTTTTATTTTTGTTCCTTTTTCTCCACATTAAAGAATGACCCTGGTGTCTAACTCTGCCCTTGTGGGGAGGCAAAGTAAAAAGGAACATTTCTAGTATGAATTATGTGAGCCATAACTGCTTTTTAGATGTACAATCTTACTGTACATCACTACTTATATATATTCAGAGGTAGAAGTGGTTAAAAAAAAAAAAAAAAAGACACATTACCTGAAAGTACTTCTTTTAAACTCCTTGGCCTAACATTCACAAGGAACGCGAGTTGGAACAGTTACATTGAAAACATTACCAGGACCGCTGTGAAGAAGGCAAGCTCTCTACCGTGCTACAAAACTACTAACTCCTGAAAGTATCCTGTACCTCTATAAGGCCACCATTCGCCCATGTATGGAGTATTGTCACATTTGAGCTGGTGCATCTGCTACTAGTCTCTTGCTTCTAGACAAGGTTCAAAAGAGTCGCCAACCTGATTGGTCCTGAACTGTCATCTAAGCTTCAGCCTCTGTCCCATCGATGAAATGTTGCATCCCTCTGCTTGTTCTACAAGTATTTTAATGGTGAATGTTCTGACGAACTGCAAGCACCTATATCCTCTCGATGTAAAGACAAACCAGACAACCAGCTAAATCTCATCCCTACACAGGAGAGATCCCTAGATGTAAGAGAGCTTTCTACTCCAATAGTTTCTTCCCCCAGAACTGCTATACTTTGGAACTCCCTTCCGGGTCCCTGCTTCCTCAACTGTACTGACATGCAGAAGTTCAAGTGTAATGTGAACAGACATCTTCTACCCAACTCCCTACATAGTACTCCTGTAGCTTATCTCCCTGATAGTAGCGCGCCCCTTACATCAGAGTGGCAATGTGCTTGTTTGGGGTGAAAATGTAATTAAAAAAAAAAAAAAGAAAAAAATTAGGCAACATAAGAAAATATTAGGCAGATAAATATTTAAAAAGTTAGAATTAAACAAACTTTGGATTTCTTCTCGGGAGGTAATAGATTGCTTCCAGAAAACTCAAAAAAGCAAATTCATTATGTTTGATATTAACTCTATACTCTTCAATAACTCCTGATCTATTCGAGAAAGCGCTAAAATTAGCAGAAAATGAAACAGGCATAACTAGAAATTGAGATTATAAAATTAGGAAAACCTTAATTAGATATAATAATGAATTATAGACAAGATATGATAAAGAACCACTTTGATGTAACAATGGGTTTCTGGACTCTGCGCAGGTAACTGACCTGATAGGTCAGTGCATACACCTTGTTTAAATGGGTGAGGCTATATAGGGATGATGCATTAACACACACACGCACACACAGACAGGCTCCTTCAGTCTTTGACAGACTATGGATACCCACCTAGGCGTGCCTGTGTGTGGAATTTTTGTGGCAGGAGGTGTGTAATTTCCAATCACACCTCTTCTGAGTCAACATTTTTAAATACCAGTGGCAAATGAAGTGTATGTACAGGACGACTGGAAACCAATGCTGAGATTAGCGGAGATCACATACAGTGCCTAGAATTCCCAAATGGTTACCCATCTGGTACTAGACAGGCTCAACGCTGCTTAACTTTGGTGATCTGACGAGACCCAGTGTGTCAATAAGAAGAAAATTAAATTATTTTTTTAATGAACATAATTTAGAAGTAACTATAGACAATTGTAAGAAGGCGAACATTTTAGATGTAACTCTAAATCTTAACGATAACACCTATGAACCATATCACAAACAAAACCTGTACATTGCCAATTGTTTACATATTTTTAATTAAAAACTGTTATAAGATATATGTACATATCTTATCATTCATTGATTGATATAATTAAGTGAATGATTTTGTGCTACAAACCAGATACTTTCAAGAAGTGTAAATGTCAACTGAATTAAAGGAATAAATTATAAGATGGTCAACATCATGAAATCTATAATATAAAGCTGAACGTCTGTGTGTCTGGTCACGAATAGGCTCCTATATGGTTGACTATTATAAAAAAAACTGATCACATATAATGATAGATGTATCGAGACAGGAATGGATATGTTTGATCTGACATAATGAGGATTCATTAAAATTGTGGGGTCTGCGTACGCGCCTGGTCTACAAAGTATGGAAATAAATTTAAAAATTAAAAAAAAAACTTTTACAAGTGTTTTTGATATAGATGTACATAATACTTTGATAAGTATGTTTTAACTTAAATAGGGATGGTATAATGAAATTGTGGGGTCTTCGTTCACGCCTGGCCTCCAAAGAATGGAAATAGACACAAACTTTAAAGACTTTTCATATCTATCTGCGTAAGTATACTTTGATAATTGTTTCAGTTTGAAGAAATATAGTATAATAAAATTATGGGGTGTTCGTTCGCGCCTGACCTCCATAGAATGTAAATATGTCACAAAGTTTAAAAAGGTTTTTTAATATAGATCCACAGAATATTGTGATAAGTGTTTCAGTGTCAACGGGTATGGTATAATAAATTATGGGATTATCTATTTTATTTTTACTTTGATCATATTTTGGTTTGGTTTTGATACCTCCAAATTCGAAGCTATCTCTTTACAACCCTTCCTTTTCATAACCTATCATACTTTCATAAATCAGTCCATTTTCTGTAGGCTGTTTTTGAACCCAGTCAACGACAGGTACTTTTAGTTTGGAATATAGACTTTTGTCATTCATTCATTATATGCTCTGTAATTACATTGAGCTTCTTAAATAAGGATTGGTATATATTATAAGGAAATATAAGTGAATAAAGAATATTTCCACAGAAATATATATATATGCTTTGTTGTGGGAGAGTATAGTCTGTAGAGTCTAGGTTATTTATTTATTTTTATTTTTTACCTACAGACATTAGTGTTTAATCCTTTTGAAATGCAGGAAGGAAGTCATGATTGGCGCTGGTTGTTGGATTCAAACCCAGCTATGAAGCCATCTCTGACTTCATTAGCAAGAAACAAAAACCCCTAAGCCACCATCAACCACAACGAGAATTGAGTGAAATTTAACCTTTCTAAAGCAAAGTAGAGGTGTAAACGTTAAGAATGGTTTACAGTAATCAAGCGGCTGGAAGTCACTATCTTGCAGTGCTCATAGGATTAATTGTGAATTGGAAAATTCTTAACGTTTTGGGGTATCGGAATCCGTGGAAAATGTTCCCTATTTTCTTTTGCCGAAAAGGACTCTTAATTGTTTTTAAAACTTGATTTTACATGGCTCATATCAATGATAAAACGCTAAATATTTATTTTAAGCAATTATAATAAGCAAAATTTATAGATCACCTCAAAGCATATTTTTACGTTTGTGAAAATATATGCATATGCCATAATGATTAGAATTTAAAGAATTGGGGATTTAGAACAGAATCAGAAAAAATCTTGGAATTGTCACATCACTAATATATAAATTTTGTTCTGTTAAAAATTCTGTGCAGATTCCTGAAATTCAAAGATTTTCCAGTTTGACAATATACACCTAAAGGTCAGAGCTCACATCAATTGAAATGTGAAAATAGGGTGAATAATCCAAATTATTGCAATTACTAATATGCAGTAAATAATTTTTTGAAACATTTTTATCTAAAAAGAAAATAGGGAATTGATTTTTGGTTTTTCTATAAGAGGAAAACCCCTACTCAAATGTTTGCTTGCAATTTACAGAACAGTTAAGGTTGGAGCATACAGATTGGTAGAAAATAATCAATTTTAGTGTGTTTGGTGAAAATTGGGTTATATTTATTGGCTGTTAAGTATACTGCATGATTACCAATTTTAAAATATGACTATTTGAAAACTAGTTATGAATTAAAACTAAATCTTATGAAATATTTCTTTTTTTCATTTCTCAGACGTTTTCTTAATTCTTAAATATCTTGATGCTTTTTCTTTACTTCACTAGTAAATCTTGGATCGTCTCTTTTTGGACCTTCCGACAAGTGATCAAAATTCAGCCGTTCTATTTGTTGACACAGATTTTTCGGGCTTTTGTCGGCGTGAGAAATGTCAGATTTAAACCAGCGAACCTTCATAAAATTATCTGTCGATGAAAATAAAAATGCCACAGAAACTTACCACTTACTTAAAGAGAGATTTGGCAATTTAGCAGTGTCGAGAAGTGCGGCTTTTTTATGGCACAGACGCTTTAAACAAGGACGGGTTTCTCTTTGTGATGATAGACGCTCTGGCCGACGCGCATCTTTAACATTGGAAAATGTTATCAAAGTGACTGACACTATGTGTGCGGATAGTAGGCAGACAATACACGAGATTTGCGATGTTGTACAATTATCGCACGGGACCGTCTCTCAGATATTGGGAAAGATTTTGAACATGAAACGGATTGGTGCAAAACTTGTAACAAAATTGCTTGATTGCGATCAGAAGCAAAATCGTGCCGAGGTCTCTAGGCAACTCAGTGACAAACTTGTTGGCGATCCTAATTTTATAGATACAGTTATTATGGGAGGTGAATTGTGGTTGTATGGATGTGATATTCTGATTAAAAATGAGTTGCCTATACCGTCTACATCTGAATCGCCTTCCTGTGTGATACCACCTTCAGTTGTATCTATGCCTGAATCACCCGTGATGCTTTCTAAAACTGAACGTCCGCAGTTTATGACACCATCTACATCCTACCCAACAACTTATCCACTTGTGTTTCCGACACCAACACCTCAGTCTTCAACTATGTCAGAAGACCCAATACCTCAAACTACAACACAATTGTCAGAATCGTCAAATCTTCTGAACCGCATCAAATTGAAGATGATTGTATATTTTGACATCCTAGGTATTATTCACACGGAATATATTCCAGGCGAGGAAATTGTAAATGATGACTTTTACTGTGATGTTCTAAAGAGGCTGTTAGCGAGCCTCAGCTTAAAGCGTCCGAACAAGTGGCCGAATTGTCCGTTGGTTCTCTACCATGACGACAAACCTTCCCACATGTCTGTTGCTGTTCAAGAATTCCTTGCTTCCCAGAATGTGACAGTTATTTTTTATCCCCAGTATTCTCCAGATCTAGCCCCCTGCGACTTCTTTCTATTTCCCAAGATGAAACAAAAGCTGAAGAGACATTCTTTCAACTCTGTCGAGGGTCTTCAAGCTGAATCGCAAAGGATTTTGGAAATCCTCACACAGTCGGACTTTGAAAAGTGTATGAAGTCCTGGGAAGATCGCTTGTATCGCTGTGTGCTTTGCCATGGTGAATATGTAGACATTGACTGTTGAGGTTTTTTGGTAAGTAATTGTTTCATTAAAATTTTCATGTATCGGCAATAAGTCTATTTTAGTAAATACGACCTGCCTTAAATTAGTTTCCGCACATTTTTGTACAGGCATTTAAGATTGTTGACGATTCTTGTTTCTTGACAATTCGGTATGTTACTGCTATACATCTTATGAGATGACTGACCAATTTTTATGATCTCGGGTTCGAATGAACAGCTACAGCAGGAATTGGAATACATCTTACTAAAGCCTGATTGTCACAACTGGCAAATTTAAAAAATGCAATCTAGATGTGAGGACACTTTAGAAGAATGATATACAATAAAATTTAAGTTTTTAACTTGGAAAAATGACAGAACCATATGGAATGCTTCAGACTGCTTTTGGACCATCTTACATGAATCTTTTTTGAATTTTTGAGTGGCATAAGAGATTCGAAAAAGACGGTCTAAGGGATAATAGGTGTGGGAGGAGTAAGGAAGTTAGAACACTAGAACTCATTGGTCAAATAATTTCAAAGATAAGGATTGTCGTGTGTCTATAGAGACAATAAGTGCACAATTTGATGTCAGTGTGGGAACTGTACACGCAATTATTCCCGAGGAGCTGAAGATGTGGAAGAAGTTTGTTCCAAGCGTGCCCCGTTCTTGTCGATGACTATTCGACCAAGATAGGTATCAAGACAGTTCCTCACCTTCCGTATAGTCCAGCTCTTGCTTCCTGTGTCTTTTGGTTATTCCCTAAGCTCAAGGAAAACCTTAGAGGCTGTCGTTATGAGACAGTTGAGATGAAAGAGGCTGTGACGAAGGTATGAGTATAAAGTGCCCGTACGAAAGTTTGGAAACTTATTGAAGGCGCTCATAAGTGCAATGAGAAAAAAATGTGTAGCCGACAAAAATGGATAGATAAGATTTAAAATCAAACCGCTACTTGCTGTAATGGAATTTGTGCATTTGTAAAACTAATAGAAATAGGTTGGCAAGTTGAAATGAACATTTTACATTTCGACTTGCGGACATTTCTGTACTTGTTATCCAAAGGTTTTACTCGTTATAAACCATCCTTAGTTTATGATGACTGTTTCCTGTTAATTTCAGTGTTACGTTACCAGCAGTGTAAGACTTTTTCGGTTACACATGCATACATGTCTCTTTTGTTTATATAGAAAAGATGTAAGCATAAATGGATAACTGAATCATACCCAGGAGTTTTACTGTGTATGTATGACAAATTAAGGCACAACAAATGACTCCTTCTGATTCTCTATTCGTATGATATTTAGGCACGTCATTCAAGAAACCTAGGATTCTTATATCGCAAGATGTATATTTATGGCTTGTCATGTTACCACCCCCCACCCCCCACCTTCCGGATTTATCAGACAGGGACCCATCTTTTCAGTTATTTCTGGATAACCGTTTTACCACAAATTGTACTTCAATACGTAGATATACACTACTATAAAAAAATTTTTTTTCTTTGCTTTTTTTTTTTTTTTAAAACAAAATTCTCGTTGTGCCCCAAAATGACAAAAAATGACACTTTTGGCCCCATAATTTTTTTTATCCGTCCATTAGATTTCACTGAAACTTAGCCAAAATATGAAGGCAATTGCTCCAAATATCCATTCAGTATTGCTGACCCCTACAAAATTCTGGTTTGCGTCCCCCAGGGGCTGGACTTAGTCTTTTTTTTTTTTTTTTTTATATATATAAAAATTGAAAAAAAAAAAAAAAAAAAAAAAAAACTGCCTCACAAACCACAACTTACTCATTTTTGGTCATCCATCCCTAACATTTCACTCGTAGGAGGACCACATTTGTGCGGCTTTTTTTTTTTTTTTTTCCAAACTTAATATAAAACAAAAACAAAAAGTCCAACAAAAGAAAGCTATTAGCTTTAGCTTAAAATGAGATAATAAAAAAGAAAATGAAAAATAAAAGAATCCTCATTACTGACTTTCTTTTGGACAATTTTACTGCGATTATTTTAGCTTATTAGGTGTCTGATATCTTAGTTCATTTAAGATTTCAGGAGTCTAATGTTTAAACTAACCTCCACAATAGAATAGATACTGTAGTAATACTACTAAAGCAAAAGACCGTAAACATTTAATTTTTTTTTTTTATTTATTTCAGATTTGTGTAAAAAAAAAAAAAAAAAAAAAAAAAAAAATCTGCTCAACCAAAGAAACAATTCTATGACTCTTTTAAATGAAAATCACAATTTATTCGCAAAAAAGATGCCCCTCCCCCTCTCTCTTTATATTATTTTTAATCTATTTGTGCTTGGATTCAGAAGATCAATGATTAAGAACTTGTATACCAGAAACATTTTTGTTCATGTGTTTTGAAGGAGGTGGTGTTTAATCAGCATTGTTGGGGAGCCATGATTTAATATACTGTTTTGTCTTTAAATCCCCGAAACAGTGTTTCATGCTAAACAACTGATGATCCCTTTGGTACTATCGTTCATGCAAGTAAAACTGTTTAGTGATGCAGGAAATTGACTTACTGACAAAATTTTCCAATGAAAGACATTTTTTATTTTTATTTTTTTATTAGAAGTTTTAAAGAAACTTCTAAGGCACACACATGCACACACGTCAACAATGTAAGACCCAGGATTGAATAAGGAGCCCTATCTATTTTTGTGCTCTGTCCATAACATAATCCCCCCCCCCCCTTTTTTTTTCTTTCTACATTTTGAAATGTAGTATGGCTTCCCCATTAATTGGGTGGGAGCATATAAGTAAAATAACATTGAAATAAATTTGGATGGATTTATTATCTTAAATCTTGAAACACACCTCATGTGAATGTGTACTCCTGCTCCAGGCCTTAAACCTGATAAAACAAATATATCACAATTAAAGGCAAGATAGCTACTCCTCTACCTACCTGAATTTCTATAATTTTAAAATTAATTTCTTTAAATTTTAAGGGTTGTCAATAATGGTATACTTTCTTTAAATCAAAATGATATACTTATCAAAGTTCTGTCAGGTAATTATAGTTTCAGATTATATACAGTTATGGATGCCATATCTCCAAAACAGGAATGACCACTAATTAAAATACTAAACAAAAAAAAACTATCCGATCAACTTGATTGCTAGCATTGTAATGATGTATTCTTGGACTGTAGTATTTCGATGATGAGATGATAGAGGCTGTATCTGAACTTTGCTAGTAATCTTGTATCGAATTAATCAGAAATTATGTATTTGTTTTAAATGTCTGTTTTACAGATTTTAGAAATTGTCTTCCAAACAGTCTGCATTCACCTTGTTAAGATTGCACGTTACCTTTTACAATTCTAATAATATCCCTTAGTACTATTAAAACAACTTATCCCATTTTAAATTATATTTATTTCTTTGTCTAGTCCATTTCATGTAATGGCAAGAATGTTTGCTAATGGATAGGAATGCTGGAGTTCAATCCTTTTTCTAGTTATACGAAAGACTTAAAAAAAAAAAAAAAAAAAAAAAAAAAAAAAAAAATGGTATTTGATGTTCCCATTTCTAAACACTGCATTATTAGGGGTGGGTCAAGGGCAAGTGGGGTAATCCTCTGCATGTTGATGTTCCAGCTTATGAGTCACCCTCGACTATAAGTTCTGCGGCTTAGCTTTACCATAGCTTATTTCTTTGTGAGAAAAAGTCACAATCTGAGTGGCTTTTTTTTTTTTTTTTTTTTTTTTTTTTTTTTTTTTTTTTTTTAATGATACAAGGCATATTGCCACTTGGATGACTGAGACAATTTTTTACTTTTTGTTCCTATCCAGAGCCCCTTTTTGAGGAGCGGGATTTTCTCCACATTAAGAACAGACCTTGTGTCTAACTCTGCCCTCGTGGGGAGGCAAGTAAATAGGAACGGATAAATTCCAAAGTCGAGCAGTTTAAGGAAAGAAGTTATTAGGCAAGAAAGCTTTCTGGCATTTAAGGACTCTGCTAGGGATTTTTATCAACAGATTAGATCATTCCTGTAATGATCCAATCCCTGTTGATTTTGTAGTGTAAATTTAGTTCTGTGCAGTTCTAGGAGGTCCACTCTTCTAGGCCACGTCTTCTCTCTTTGAGAAAGGGTTATTGCTAAGCATATGAATGCCAACGGAGCTTCCAAGCATTTTTTTTTTTTTTTTTTAGGTCAGTGCCCCTCCTCTGGGGTGCTGACTTCTCAATCCTGCTTTCTGACCCTGGTGTCTTAAGTTCTTGCAGTTAGAGAGAATTAAAAACCCATCTAAGGCCCTCTACAGTGAAGGGATGGAACTTTATTGCGAAAGAGTTTTTTTTTTTTTTTTTTTTTGCGGGGGGGGGGGGGTATGTTCGTCAAAGAGGGGGGTAAAGTGTGATAAGTTCATCAGCAGATTCTGTTAAAAAGACAGGCACAGGGATGCAACAATGCGGTGATGGGACAGAGGTTGGACCTTTGTTGACAGTGCAAGACCTATTAGACTTTTTTACCTTGTACAATAGGGAGAAAGTAGTGGTAAATGCACCAACAATCTTCCATTTCTGCTTTTCAAAGTGGTGGTTTTGTTTCTTTTCACTTGAATATTTTTGTGTTTGTGTTAAAAAGCTTACTAATGCATCATAGTCTTCACATGTTTTTCTGGAAATTTGACTAATATGAGTAGACTGGAAAAGGTATGAAGCTACTTCTGTAATTATTTATTCAATAGCAACTAGTGTTAAATAAATTATTTGCAATGGATGTTGTTTCAACATTAAAGTATGCAGCCGTAAAACAATCCAAATGAAAAAAAAAAAAAATTTTCCATAAAATTTCTTTATCTCGTTATGTAATTTTAGATTATTTTAAATTGGTTCCATTTTTTTTTTTTTTTTTTTTTTTTTTTTTTTTGAAAGGAATTGTCATGATGAAACTCGAAGTCTCGTTCGTATGACCAGATTCGATTTGAATCTTTTTCTGATCTCCAATAACTTTCTGAACAATTCCTTGTTTCATTTTCATGTTGTGTTTAATATCTTGTCACTAACAGATTTATATACGTCTTAGTGAAGAAAAAGGCATCAGTCATTTATAAAAATGTCTCAGACATTATTTTTCAAAACCAGCTGTCATTGCAGGCAAAAATGATAAATTTGTAACAGTTCAATTTTAAAAAATAATTTAAAAAAGAAAATACATTTCTGTATAATTCTACTTCAAAGTTGTTTCATTTGGATTTTCTTCAGTTTGTCAGCCTTTTTTTTTTTTTAATCTAATGTAGGACTCGGTGTTACTTGTTTCTAGCTTGCTTCAAAATAAGTTAGGTAGAATAACTTATCTTGCCTTTGCTAAAAGGAACAAATGTCCCCCCCCAAAAAAAAACAAAAACAAATTGGACCTAGTAATTCATATCCGTTCGTTGGGTTGCACTTTCTCATTGACCACGCTTTGGATTTTTTTTTTATTTAAATTTTACATTAGTCATGGTGAGAGTACATTTTTCACTTGTAGAGGAGGACCCCGCATGTTTGGCCTTTTTAAAAAAATTTTTTACCACTTTTTCGTTTTGTTTATGCTGTAAAATACCTCTCCTAGACTTTTTATTTTTCAATTTTTTTTCTTTTTACCTGACTCTTTTTTTTTTTTTTTTTTTTTTTTTTTTTTTCTCTTTCTTGCTAACCCCAAAATGAAGACGGCTCTATCTGAACTTTATTGCTAGCATTGTAATGATGTATTCTTGGACTGTAACATTTCAATGATGAGATGATAGAGGCTGTATCTGAACTTTGCTAGTAATCTTGTTTTAAATTAATGTGTGTGTGTATATATATATATATATATATATATATATATATATATATTAACCTGGTTGCCCGGGTGTTGGGAGGTGTGTGTTGAGCAAAAAAAAAAAATTTTGTAGTAGGCAGGCACGCTCAAACCCGTGACATGAAGACGGAAAAGAAAGTGGAAGTGTGTGTAAGGGTGTTCGTTGAGCAAAAAAAAAAAAAATAAAAAAATAAAAATAAAAAATAAGCAGGCTCGAACCCGTAACGCGCCAGAGGAAAAAGAGGTGAAAAAAAAAAAAACGGTGTTACCCAATGCCTACCGTGGTTGTGACGTCACGGGCGGTCGAAGTAACGCCTTTTATACCATGTTGTGGACGCAAGAGTTGAATGACTTGAAAAATGTCAGTGAAAAAGATGACATTCCCTGTAGAAAAGTGCCCAGTTGAGGGTGAAGGAATTAATGTTTCTTGGCCAATTTTTCGATATTTGTCGCCCAAAGAGCCAAGCTTCAAAATGATACGTATCTCGTGAAAATCGATCGCCTTTGTCGAAAGTTTTAAGCAGATATACAAACATACATTTAAACAGACAGGTGAGAGTTATATTATAGATATATATGTATATATTTTTTAATGACATCCTTTGACATGACACATCGTTTTAAAGCAGATTTATTACGGCAAATTTTTTTTTCTCATACAACAAGCTGAAATTAAAATAAACTTTTTAGCTGACAAACTACTCAGCACGGTTTTAGGTATAACCTTAAGGCATCCAGCGGTGACGTCCCAATTGGATCGGTGGCGAATAATAACCTATGAAGGGTTGATATGCCGTAAAACAACTAATCAACCTATTTGTTATTGTGGTTGACCATTACATCCTCTGTTATCAGTGGGAGATTGAAGTTATTTGTCGCATGGCCTCCTATGTCGAGTAATGAAGATACAAAATATGCTGATATACAATAAAAACTAAAGTAAATTTTTTTACATTTGTATAGGGTGATCCAAAAAAAAAAAAGGGCCCCAACTCTAATTAGGGCCCCGTTTCTTAGTGTTTTGTCCGAATGAAACTTTGGTCATAACTAGTTTATTATATTCAAAACATCACATCAAAACACTAGAGTCTTTGTCCTTTTTTTTCTCTGTTGACTGTAAAATGCCCAGAAAAATAATTGAATGTCCTCTGTTCTTTTTTGGTCACCCTGTAGTACAAGTATAAAGTTGTGAAAGTTTATAGTTTGTTACTTGCGATTTTGGCTTCAGAATGTTGGTTTGGCTTTTTGCCAAATCGGGAAATGGTTTTGTCACTTCTGCCTTAGTTGAGAGGTCTAGTGAAGAGAGAAAGAATGATACAAACCTGAAGCGAAAGTGGTGTATCGCCCTCTTGTGGCCAAGAATGATATTGCCAGAGTTAAAGGGCATTAATCATGTTTGTCTTAAGGTCATCCGTTTATGTTTGTGTGTCTGTGTGGAGAACTCTGTTCCCATCTATTACTTGCCATGTAGATGCGATTCTATATTTAAAAAAAAAAATGTTGATTTTTATCTGTATATTTTCTCTGTAGAAATTTTGATGATTTTAGTTTTCCCATATTTTTTTTTTTACAAAGGAGTCACCACTTATCAAGGCCCGGAGGCCATTCGTGCATAAGGTTAATGAGTATACATAAGTAGTGGAAATTTTGAAAATTGGATTACTTAGTGGTATGGTTCATCAAGAACTTGTTTACATTGGACTTGTAGTCAGCTGGAAAGCAGACAAACGGAAGAGAGTTCCACAGGCGTGCAGTTCTAAAAAAGGAGCTTTGTTCATGGAATGTACATTTAGGTTTAGGCACAGATAAAGAGTGTGGGAAATTATTGATAGCGGTTTTGGCTAGATGAGTGTTTCTCATGAAAGTTTGACAAGGAGGATCATAGATTGGACCTCAGACAAGCACTTGCCATGATAATAATAAAACAGAGACACTCGCAACATCTCTTCTGTGAGAAAGAGGTTGCGGGGAAAAGAAAAGGGCATCCCCTACTAAGCTACAAAGTCTATTTTGAACTCTGTAAAGGCAGGATAAGCTGCTTCTAGCAGCTCCTGCCCAGATGTGCCAACAATATTCCATCATTGGCCATACCTGGCTTTTTTGAAAAGGAATTGTCATGATGAAACTCGAGTCTCGTTCGTATGATAAGATTCGATTTGAATCTTTCTGATTTCCAATCATTTTCTGAACAATTCCTTGTGGTCATTTTGCTTAACATCTTTCTATTAGCATCAAGAGACTTATATATCTTAGTCAAAAGGCATCTGTCATTGCAAAATGCCTTTGAAGCATTTTTTTTTCCAAAAACAAACTGTAGGTGCATACAAAAACTCAAAAAGGATTGAGATATTTTGTTGAACTAAAGTAACAATTCGATGAAAAGCAAGAACGATGGTGTTTCTGTATAATTTTATTTCACAAAATTATTTTATTTGTATTTTTTGTCGCACATTTTATTGTTTGTTCTAATGTAGCACTACTTGTTTCAAAGTAACTAAATGCTTTCAAATGAGTTCAAACACCAAAAGCTTATCCAAATAGATAGACAAGTAACTTATCTTGAACCACTTTTCGTCTATACTGTAAAATGTTTGTGTTAATTTTTTTTAATTGATTTCTTGATTTAAAAATCTTTATTTTTTAGTTAACTTTGCAAGATTTACCATGAAATTTGGTTCCTATTTAAGAATTACCCCCATATTAAAACAATAAAAATCTGATGTAGATGCCCATGACAAAATGAAATTCCAAAAATCATGTAAATTAATCGAGCTCATTTTATTTTCATAAAGAAAATCGTTTTAATCGATAAACGGTAATTATTAGGCATTACAACAATCAATAAATTATAATTATTTGGCATTACAACACCAATCTAGTATGGATTGAGTTATCTCCCTTTGACTTAAATGGCAGGCAAGTAAAGCAAGATCAATTTCTGTAATTTTTGGAATGGTGATTTAATTTAATCACATTTAATCATTTTGTTTTAATATAAGGTACTTTTGGACAAAATCAAAAATGTTAAATGTTTATAGAATGTTGAAAGATTGATACAAAAATAAATTTTACTGTGTTTGGTAAAAGTTATGTTGGCTGTTAAGTATACTGCATGATTACTCACTTGTTATAAATCAAAGCACAAAATCTTGCTGAATATTAATTCATTTCTAAGAGTAGACGTTAAAGCATTAAGATATATAAGAATTTTCTTTCCTTTCTAGTAAATATGGGTTATAGTTTAAAAAAAAATATTTTTTTTCTTCCAACAGGTAAATAAAACTTTTAATATAGAGGAAATTCTGGACAAGAACCCAAATTTGTCCCCAATCCTCTGACAAAACGCAGATTGAACAAATCCTTTAACAGTGCTGAATAGCTGCACTGAGTCATGTGAAATAACTTTAAATCTATTGTCATTGTTTTTATTCAGCCCATGAACTGTTTCTTCAAGCAAGCGAGAACCAAACTAAAGACTATTAGTGTTATCCTTCAGATAAAAAGTTTCATATTATTTCAAGGATGTGAGCCCCCCCCCCTCCCCCCTCCCTTCTAAAAAAAATACAAAAAACAAAAAAGAAACAATGTATTACTACTTGGCTTATTATAATTTTTTTTCTATTGGCACCAAAATCAAAAGATTAGACAATTCCTCTTTGTGCTGTAATGCTAGTTCTGTCCTTCGTCCCAAGCTTTGCTTTAAGAAAGAATTAGTTCTTTTGCCAGGGAATGATTATGGGGCTGCACAGTTTTTTTTTTTTTTTTTTTTTTTTTTTTTCAGAGTTTGCCCTCTTTCCTGAACGGCACTAATTTTTTTCCGATTCCACTTTTTGAGCCTTGTCACATTCTTCATGGTGTGAAAGAAACAAATCAGCGTTCTATTTTTTTTTTTTTTATATAGAGGGGGGGGGTGTTAAATCGTTAATGTCAAGCTGAAAATGGATAAACGTGTATCCGATCAATTGGATTTGCTAGCATTGTAATGATGTATTCTTGGACTGTAATATTTCAATGATGAGATGATAGAGGCTGTATCTGAACTTTGCTAGTGATCTTGTTTTGAATTCATCTTATATATAAAAGGCTATACGTCTGTCTGTCTCTGTTTTCAAACTCTATCTACTCTGAAACTAAAAGTTGCAAAGCAGCGCTAGAGGTCCCAAATGATTGGAATTTTTTATAGATCGTTCTTTTATGGATCTTTAGCCGGTTAAAATAGTTTTTGAGTCTAAAATGGGTCAAAATTTAAAAAAAAAAAAAAAATTGTTATACATTTTTAGTTCATATGCATGTCTAGTTTTTTCTTTTTTTTTTTTCGTTTTTTTTTTTTTTTCGTTTTTTTTCTTCACTTTTGAAATCCCGACTCTATAATACTGTATGAAATCATTTGGACAAATTAAGATATATTTAAGCTTATTTTACACCCAGACAAAGCTAAGGGGTCAAAATTGAAACTTGACAAGATTAATTCAATTTAAAGTGCTTCTGTACTACGCATGCGCAAATATACATTTATACGTGAATAGTAATGAAGAGCTAAATATTTTGGCTTTGATTCTGATAGTATCCAAGCCATATTTTCAATTTTTTTATTTTTGAAATTACTACTATATATTGGGTACAATATAATAATCAATAGAGAATTGACTTTATAATAATACAAAATTTGCACAGATTAAAATATCATTAAGGCGTATTTCACGATCAATGTCGGGCGGTCTGCTAGTGCGTGCGTGTATATATATATATGTGTGTGTGTATATATATATATATATATATATATATATAAAATTTATTGCTGTGAGTCCAGAATGAATTTACATATTGTTTCCGCTAGGAAGA
The DNA here is from genome assembly GCF_053919585.1 of Euprymna scolopes. Taxonomy (NCBI): domain Eukaryota; kingdom Metazoa; phylum Mollusca; class Cephalopoda; order Sepiida; family Sepiolidae; genus Euprymna; species Euprymna scolopes. The sequence goes on along the minus strand of NC_136516.1, from coordinate 86,983,713 downwards.
TATCCTCAAAAGATGATGAAAATATCCGACCAGCTTCGTCAGAAATGAGTCCATCTATGAATTCTGACGAAGCTGGTCGGATATTTTCCTCATCTTTTGAGGATATCTTCCTAGCGGAAACAATATGTAAATTCATTCTGGACTCGCAGCAATAAATTTCCTATATACTGCTCTGGCTACACATTGAGCACTCTAGTCCGGTTTTTTCACCACTGATGAAATAAATAAATATATACATACCTGTCCTTTTTTTTTATTTATATCTTGAATTAAATTTGACTGTCTGACCTTGGGATCATGAAATTTTAACCAATATCAGTTTGAATGTTAAAGGGTCATAAAGTTAAAACCTAGAATTGAACAATTTCCCCAAAAAACTAGCTTGAAAGTTCTTTATCTGAGTAGACCTCTTTTCATTAAAGAGCTACATTGTTGCTTCACACAACACCTGATAAAAACACTTGTATCAGATCAACTTGATTGCTAGCATTGTAATGATGTATTCTTGGACTGTAATATTTCAATGATGAGATGATAGAGGCTGTATCTGAACTTTGCTAGTAATCTTGTTTCAAATTAATGTGAAGAGATATATATTTATTTGTTTTTTGATGATGTCATGACAACACAACACCTCAAGAGTTTAATGCCTACTAAACACTCTCATCAAGTGTATAAAGACTCTGTACAGAGGTTTGTCAGGACATTCTGGCATGAGGGTACTTTTTGCTAAATGGAATATTCAAATATCTATATCTAATATAGAGATCAATTGGGAACCCCTTGATTTCTGAGAACTTCAACCAAAGTAAAATAACAAAGTGACAGTTTAAAGCAGATTAAAACAATTTTTTTCTCATACAAGAAATTGAATATACTTTCAACTTTGTAGATGACAAATGAACGAGTTAGTGTATACTACTCTCCAAGGTTTTGGGTATAACCTTTTAAAACCTCCTTTGGTGAGGTCCCAATAGGGTCTGGTGAATGCTACCATTTTGTTACCATTGCTCCCAGGTCCATCTGTTAGAGCATATGGGGCAACAAGACCAGACTGTCTGAAGATACTGGCTTCCTGGCCTAAACGGCCCTGTCGGTGGGGCATTAGAATACGCCGACTGCTCCCCTGCAGAGGGTAAAAATCCTTCAATGGGGGTCCTGGATATGACCTTAAACTATATCCAGTGGTGAGGCCCCAGCTTGCGTGCTTTGGGGAGTGTGGAGCCACCCTTTAATTACCATTGCTCCCAGGTCCACTCTGACCCGGAGTGGTAGTACCTGTTAGGGTTCCAACTATGGGTTAAATAGAAACAACAAATATATTCTATTAAAAATTTTTTCTTCAAAATCTTTGGATTCGGCATTAAATAACCCGAAAAGGGTTGATATGCCGTAAAACAAAAACAACCAACCAATCCTGGCCTAAAATGCACCAAATATTGATGTTATTTTTTTTTCCCTTTGCAAAACTCAATCATGTTCTGCAAAAACATTTCTTTTACAGAACAAACCAAGCTGCATGAATAAATGTTTGAAGATAGTTAACTTAAAGCATAAACTTTTCCGAAATTACTGGATTTGACATTAAATAAGCTGTAAAGGGTTGACATGACGTAAAACAACTAACCAACCTGTTCACCATGTGTATGCGATTTTAGTTTTAAAAGAAAAAAAAGTTTATTTTTATCTGTACGTTTTCTTTGTAGAAATTTAGATTTTAGTTTTCCCCATCTCTGGAAAGGAATTGTCATGATGAAACTCGAAGTCTCGTTCGTATGACCAGATTCGATTTGAATCTTTTTCTGATCTCCAATCACTTTCTGAACAATTCCTTGTTTCATTTTCATTGTCATGTCTTAATATCTTGTCACTAACAGATTTATATACACGTCTTAGTTAAGAAAAAGAGATCAGTCATTATAAAATATCTCCAAGGCATTATTTTTCAAAACCAGCTGTCATTGCAGGCAAAAATTCAAAATTTGTTGAACTAAAGTAAGTTTAATAAAAAAAAATTTTTTAAAATAAAACGAATGTGTGATTTTTACTTCAAAGTTGTTTCATTTGGATTTTCTTTTTCAGTTTTTGTCAGTTATTTTTATTTTCTTTATTTAATGTAGACCTCTTCGTTACTTGTTTCAAATTAAACACTTTAAAATAAGTTAAAACACTGAAAATTTACCAATGTAGGTAGAATAACTCGTCTTTGATAAAAGGCACAAATTAAGATTTCTTCATTTTATCATTCCTCTTTTCTTTAAAAAGGAATTATGATGAAACTCAAGTCTCGTTCGTATGACCAGATTCGATTTGAATCTTTTTCTGATCTCCAATCACTTTCTGAACAATTCCTTGTTTCATTTTCGTTGTTGTGTTTAATATCTTGTCACTAACAGATTTATATACGTCTTAGTGAAGAAAAAGGCATCAGTCATTTATAAAAATGTCAGACATTATTTTTCAAAACCAGCTGTCATTGCAGGCAAAAATTATAAATTTGAACTAAAGTAACAGTTCAATTTTAAAAAATAATTTAAAAAAAAATACATTTCTGTATAATTCTACTTCAAAGTTGGATTTGGATTTTCTTTTTCAGTTTGTCAGCCATTTTTTTTTTTTTTTTTTTTTTTTTTTTTTAATCTAATGTAGGACTCGGCGTTACTTGTTTCTAGCTAAATGCTTCAAAATAAGTTAGGTAGAATAACTTCTCTTGCCTTTGCTAAAAGGAACAAATGTTTTTTGCCCCCCCCCCCCTCCTAAAAAAAAAAAAAAATTGGACCTAGTAATTCATATCCGTTCGTTGGGTTGCACTTTCTCATTGACCATGCTTTGGATTTTTTTCAAATTTAAATTTTACATTAGTCATGGTGAGAGTACATTTTTCACTTGTAGAGGAGGACCCCGCATGTTTGGCCTTTTTCTTTTTTTACCGCTGTTTCGTTTTGTTTATGCTGTAAAATACCTCTCCTAGACATTTTATGTTGCAATTTTTTTTTTTTTTTTTTTTCTTTTTAGCTGACTCTTTTTTTTTTTTATCTTGCTAACCCCAAAATGAAGACGGCTCTATCTGAACTTTATTGCTAGCATTGTAATGATATATTCTTGGACTGTAACATTTCAATGATGAGATGATAGAGGCTGTATCTGAACTTTGCTAGTAATTTTGTTTTAAATTAATGTGAGTGTGTGTGTATATATATATATATATATATATATATATATATATATATTAGCCTCGTTGCCCGGGTGTTGGGAGGTGTGTGTTGAGCAAAAAAAAAAAAAAAATTAGTAGGCAGGCAAGCTCAAACCCGTGACATGAAGACGGAAAAGAAAGTGGAAGTGTGTGTAAGGGTGTTGGTTGAGCAAAAAAAAAAAAAAAAAAAAATAGTAAGCAGGCTCGAACCCGTAACGCGCCAGAGGAAAGAGGTGACCCCCCCCCCAAAAAAAAACGGTCTTACCCAATGCCTACCGTGGTTGTGACGTCACGGGCGGTCGAAGTAACGCCTTTTATACTATGTTGTGGACGCAAGGGTTGAATGACTTGAAAAATGTCAGTGAAAAAGATGACATTCCCTGTAGAAAAGTGCTTAGTTGAGGGTGAAGGAATTAATGTTTTTTGGCCAATTTTTTGATATTTGTAGTCCAAAGAACCAAGCTTCAAAATGATACGTATCTCGTGAAAATCGATCGCCTTTGTCGAAAGTTTTAAGCAGATATACAAACATACATTCATACATTTAAACAGACAAGTGAGAGTTATATTATAGATATATATGTATATATTTTTTAATGACATCCTTTGACATGACACATCGTTTTAAAGCGGATTTATTAAGACAAATTTTTTTTTCTCATACAACAAACTGAAAATAAACTTTTTAGCTGACAAACAAGTTAGTGTATACAACTCGCCACAGTTTTAGGTATAACCTTAAGGCATCCAGCGGTGACGTCCCAATTGGATCGGTGGCGAATAATAACCTATGAAGGGTTGATATGCCGTAAAACAACTAATCAACCTACTTACATCCTCTGTTATCAGTGAGAGATTGAAGTTATTTGTCGCATGGCCTCCTATCTTGAGTAATGAAGACACAAAATATGCCAATATACAATAAAAACTAAAGTAAATTTTTTTACATTTGTATAGGGTGATCCAAAAAAACGGGCCCCAACTCTAATTAGGCCCTGTTTCTTAGTGTTTTGTCCGAATGAAACTTTGGTCATAACTAGTTTATTATATTCAAAACATCACATCAAAACACTAGGGTCTTTGGCCTTTTTTTCTCTGTTGACTGTAAAATGCCCAGAAAAACAATTGAATGTCCTGTTTTTTTTTTTTTGGGGTCACCCTGTAGTACAAGTATAAAGTTGTGAAAGTTTATAGTTTGTTACTTGCGATTTTGGCCTTCAGAGTTCTTGATGAGAAGTCGAATGTTGGTTTGGCTGTTTGCCAAATCGGGAAATGGTTTTATCACTTCTTCCTTAGTTGAGAGGTCTAGTGAAGAGAGAAAGAATGATACAAGCCAGAAGTGAAAGTGGTGTATCGCCCTCTTGTGGCCAAGAATGATATTGCCAGAGTTAAAGGGCATTAATCATGTTTGTCTTAAGGTCATCCGTTTATGTTTGTGTGTCTGTGTGGAGAACTCTGTTCCCATCTATTACTTGCCATGTAGATGCGATTCTATATTTAAAAAAAAAAATGTTGATTTTTATCTGTATATTTTCTCTGTAGAAATTTTGATGATTTTAGTTTTCCCACATTTCTTTTTTTTACAAAGGAGTCACCACTTATCAAGGCCCGGAGGCCATTCGTGCATAAGGTTAATGAGTATACATAAGTAGTGGAAATTTTGAAAATTGGATTACTTAGTGGTATGGTTCATAAAGAACTTGTTTACATTGGACTTGTAGTCAGCTGGAAAGCAGACAAACGGAAGAGAGTTCCACAGGCGTGCAGTTCTAAAAAAGAAGCTTTGTTCATGGAATGTACATTTAGGTTTAGGCACAGATAAAGTGTGGGAAATTATTGATAGCGGTTTTGGCTAGATGAGTGTTTCTCGTGAAAGTTTGATGAGGAGGATCATAGATTGGAGCTCAGACAAGCACTTGCCATGAAAATAATAAAACAGAGACACTCGCAACATCTCTTCTGTGAGAAAGAGGTTGCGGGGAAAAGAAAAGGGCATCCCCTACTAAGCTACAAAGTCTATTTTGAACTCTGTCAAGGCAGGATAAGCTACTTCTAGCAGCTCCTACGCAGATGTGGCAACAATATTCCATCATTGGCCGTACCTGACTTTTTTGAAAAGGAATTGTCATGATGAAACTCAAGTCTCGTTCGTATGACAAGATTCGATTTGAATCTTTTTCTGATTTCCAATCATTTTCTGAACAATTCCTTGTGGTCATTTTGCTTAACATCTTTCTATTAGCATCAAGAGACTTATATATCTTAGTCAAAAGGCATCTGTCATTGCAAAATGCCTTTGAAGCATTTTTTTTTCCAAAAACAAACTGTAGGTGCATACAAAAACTCAAAAAGGATTGAGATATTTTGTTGAACTAAAGTAAAAGGATTGAGATATTTTGTTGAACTAAAGTAACAATTCGATGAAAAACAAGAACGATGGTGTTTCTGTATAATTTTATTTCACAAAATTATTTTATTTGTATTTTTTGTCGGACATTTTCTTGTTTGTTCTAATGTAGCCCTACTTGTTTCAAAGTAACTAAATGCTTTCAAATGAGTTCAAACACCAAAAGCTTATCCAAATAGATAGACAAGTAACTTATCTTGAACCACTTTTCGTCTATACTGTAAAATGTTTGTTTTAATTTTTTTTAATTGATTTCTTGATTTGAAAATCTTTATTTTTTAGTTAACTTTGCAAGATTTACCTTGAAATTTGGTTCCTATTTAAGAATTTCCCCCATATTAAAACAATAAAAATCTGATGTAGATGCCCATGACAAAATGAAATTCCAAAAATCATGTAAATTAATCGAGCTCATTTTATTTTCATAAAGAAAATCGTTTTAATCGATAAACGGTAATTATTAGGCATTACAACAATCAATAAATGATAATTATTTGGCATTACAACACCAATCTAGTATGGATTGAGTTATCTCCCTTTGACTTAAATGGCAGGCAAGTAAAGCAAGATCAATTTCTGTAATTTTTGGAATGGTGATTTAATTTAATCATATTTAATCATTTTGTTTTAATATAAGGTAATTTTGGACAAAACCAAAAATGTTAAATGTTTATAGAATGTTGAAAGATTGATACAAAAATAAATTTTACTGTGTTTGGTAAAAGTTATGTTGGCTGTTAAGTATACTGCATGATTACTCACTTGTTATAAATCAAAGCACAAAATCTTGCTGAATATTAATTCATTTCTAAGAGTAGACGTTAAAGCATTAAGATATATAAGAATTTTCTTTCCTTTCTAGTAAATATGGGTTATAGTTAAAAAAAAAATATTTTTTTTCTTCCAACAGGTAAATAAAACTTTTAATATAGAGGAAATTCTGGACAAGAACCCAAATTTGTCCCCAATCCTCTGACAAGACACAGATTGAACAAATCCTTTAACATTGCTGAATAGCTGCACTGAGTCATGTGAAATAACTTTAAATCTATTGTCATTGTTTTTATTCAGCCCATGAACTGTTTCTTCAAGCAAGCGAGAACCAAACTAAAGACTATTAGTGTTATCCTTCAGATACAAAGTTTCATATTATTTCAAGGATGTGAGCCCCCCCCTCCCTTCTAAAAAAAATACAAAAAAACAAAAAAAGAAACAATGTATTACTACTTGGCTTATTATAATTTTTTTTTCTATTGGCATCAAAATCAAAAGATTAGACAATTCCTGTTTGTGCTGTAATGCTAGTTCTGTCCTTCGTCCCAAGCTTTGCTTTAAGAAAGAATTAGTTCTTTTGCCAGGGAATGATTATGGGGCTGCACAGTTTTTTTGTTTTTTTTTCAGAGTTTGTCCTCTTTCCTGAACGGCACTAATTTTTTTCCGATTCCACTTTTTGAGCCTTGTCACATTCTTCATGGTGTGAAAGAAACAAATCAGCGTTCTATTTTTTTTTTTTTTTTATATAGAGGGGGGGGGGGTGTTAAATCGTTAATGTCAAGCTGAAAATGGATAAACGTGTATCCGATCAATTGGATTTGCTAGCATTGTAATGATGTATTCTTGGACTGTAATATTTCAATGATGAGATGAAAGAGGCTGTATCTGAACTTTGCTAGTGATCTTGTTTTGAATTCATCTTATATATAAAAGGCTATACGTCTGTCTGTCTGTCTCTGTTTTCAAACTCTATCTACTCTGAAACTAAAAGTTGCAAAGCAGCGCTAGAGGTCCCAAATGATTGGAATTTTTTATAGATCGTTCTTTTATGGGTCTTTAGCCGGTTAAAATAGTTTTTGAGTCTAAAATGGGTCAAAATTTAAAAAAAAATAAAAAAATTGTTATACATGTCTAGTTTTTTCTTTTTTTTTTTCGTTTTTTTTTTTTTCGTTTTTTTTTCTTCACTTTTGAAATCCCGACTCTATAATACTGTATGAAATCATTTGGACAAATTAAGATATATTTAAGCTTATTTTACGCCCAGACAAAGCTAAGGGGTCAAAATTGAAACTTGACAAGTTTAATTCAATTTAAAGTGCTTCTGTACGCATGCGCAAATATACATTTATACGTGAATAGTAATGAAGAGCTAAATATTTTGGCTTTGATTCTGATAGTATCCAAGCCATATTTTCAATTTTTTTATTTTTGAAATTACTACTATATATTGGGTACAATATAATAATCAATAGAGAATTGACTTTATAATAATACAAAATTTGCACAGATTAAAATATCATTAAGGCGTATTTCGCGATCAATGACGGGCGGTCTGCTAGTGCGTGCCTGTATGTGTGTGTGTGTGTGATATATATATATATATATATGAAATTTATTGCTGTGAGTCCAGAATGAATTTACATATTGTTTCCGCTAGGAAGATATCCTCAAAAGATGATGATGAAAATATCCGACCAGCTTCGTCAGAAATGAGTCCATCTATGAATTCTGACGAAGCTGGTCGGATATTTTCCTCATCTTTTGAGGATATCTTCCTAGCTGAAACAATATGTAAATTCATTCTGGACTCGCAGCAATAAATTTCCTATATACTGCTCTGGCTACACATTGAGCACTCTAGTCCGGTTTTTTCACCACTGATGAAATAAATAAATATATACATACCTGTCCTTTTTTTTTTTTTTATTTATATCTTGAATTAAATTTGACTGTCTGACCTTGGGATCATGAAATTTTAACCAATATCAGTTTGAATGTTAAAGGGTCATAAAGTTAAAACCTAGAATTGAACAATTTCCCCAAAAAACTAGCTTGAAAGTTCTTTATCTGAGTAGACCTCTTTTCATTAAAGAGCTACATTGTTGCTTCACACAACACCTGATAAAAACACTTGTATCAGATCAACTTGATTGCTAGCATTGTAATGATGTATTCTTGGACTGTAATATTTCAATGATGAGATGATAGAGGCTGTATCTGAACTTTGCTAGTAATCTTGTTTCAAATTAATGTGAAGAGATATATATTTATTTGTTTTTTGATGACGTCATGACAACACAACACCTCAAGAGTTTAATGCCTACTAAACACTCTCATCAAGTGTATAAAGACTCTGTACAGAGGTTTGTCAGGACATTCTGGCATGAGGATACTTTTTGCTAAATGGAATATTCAAATATCTATATCTAATATAGAGATCAATTGGGAACCCCTTGATTTCTGAGAACTTCAACCAAAGTAAAATAACAAAGTGACAGTTTAAAGCAGATTAAAACAATTTTTTTCTCATACAAGAAATTGAATATACTTTCAACTTTGTAGATGACAAATGAACGAGTTAGTGTATACTACTCTCCAAGGTTTTGGGTATAACCTTTTAAGACCTCCTTTGGTGAGGTCCCAATTGGGTCTGGTGAATGCTACCATTTTGTTACCATTGCTCCCAGGTCCATCTGTTAGAGCATATGGGGCAACAAGACCAGACTGTCTGAAGATACTGGCTTCCTGGCCTAAACGGCCCTGTCGGTGGGGCATTAGAATACGCCGACTGCTCCCCTGCAGAGGGTAAAAATCCTTCAATGGGGGTCCTGGATATGACCTTAAACTATATCCAGTGGTGAGGCCCCAGCTTGCGTGCTTTGGGGAGTGTGGAGCCACCCTTTAATTACCATTGCTCCCAGGTCCACTCTGACCCGGAGTGGTAGTACCTGTTAGGGTTCCAACTATGGGTTAAATAGAAACAACAAATATATTCTATTAAAGTTTTTTCTTCAAAATCTTTGGATTCGGCATTAAATAACCCGAAAAGGGTTGATATGCCGTAAAACAAAAACAACCAACCAACCAACCAATCCTGGCCTAAAATGCACCAAATATTGATTTTTTTTTTTCCCTTTGCAAAACTCAATCATGTTCTGCAAAAACATTTCTTTTACAGAACAAACCAAGCTGCATGAATAAATGTTTGAAGATAGTTAACTTAAAGCATAAACTTTTCCGAAATTACTGGATTTGACATTAAATAAGCTGTAAAGGGTTGACATGACGTAAAACAACTAACCAACCTGTTCACCATGTGTATGCGATTTTAGTTTTAAAAGAAAAAAAAGTTTATTTTTATCTGTACGTTTTCTTTGTAGAAATTTAGATTTTAGTTTTCCCCATCTCTGGAAAGGAATTGTCATGATGAAACTCGAAGTCTCGTTCGTATGACCAGATTCGATTTGAATCTTTTTCTGATCTCCAATCACTTTCTGAACAATTCCTTGTTTCATTTTCATTGTCATGTCTTAATATCTTGTCACTAACAGATTTATATACACGTCTTAGTTAAGAAAAAGAGATCAGTCATTATAAAATATCTCCAAGGCATTATTTTTCAAAACCAGCTGTCATTGCAGGCAAAAATTCAAAATTTGTTGAACTAAAGTAAGTTTAATAAAAAAAAAATAAAACGAATGTGTGATTTTTACTTCAAAGTTGTTTAATTTGGATTTTCTTTTTCAGTTTTTGTCAGTTATTATTTTCTTTATTTAATGTAGGCCTCTTTGTTACTTGTTTAAAATTAAACACTTTAAAATAAGTTAAAACACTGAAAATTTACCAATGTAGGTAGAATAACTCGTCTTTGATAAAAGGCACAAATTAAGATTTCTTCATTTTATCATTCCTCTTTTCTTTAAAAAGGAATTGTCATGATGAAACTCAAGTCTCGTTCGTATGATCAGATTCGATTTGAATCTTTTTCTGATCTCCAATCATTTCCTGAACAATTCCTTGTTTGACTTTAGTCATGTTGTTTAATACTAACAGCGAGAGACTTGTATACATCTTAGTGAACCAAAAATATCTCCAAAGGCATTATTTTTCAAAACAATGTCATTGCATAACAAAAATTTCGAAAGGATTGATATATTTTGTCAAACTAAACTTACAATTTGATAAAAAAAGCTGATGCATTTTTTTATAATTTTATTTCACAGAATTATTTGATTTCGTTTTTTAGTTTTTGTCAGCCTTTTTCTTTTCTTGGTCTAATGTAGTACTCTGCATTACCTGTCTCAAATTAAAACACTGGAAACTTATGTGGGTAGAAGAATAACTTGTGACCACCTTTTTGTTTCGTCTGTACTGTAAAATACTATTAACTTTTTATTTTGCAAATTTGATTTAATTTTTATTTATTTTTTAATTTTAATTATTTTTGTTTTTGAATTTATATTTATTTTTTTAGCAGACAAAATCTTCATCACTGCCTTTCTTAAAAACAATTTTTATCTTGCTAACTCCAAAATGAAGACTCAATCCAGGTATGAAGGTAAGACTTCTGATTCTCCTCTAGAATTCCTCTGATATTAATAAAACCAAAATAAAGAAAAATTTGATGTACGTACCTATGAACAAACGAATTGAAAATATGTTTAAAAAAATACCGTAAGTTCATTAAGTAGTTTTGTCTTTTTATAAAGAAAATCATGTTTAAGCAATTCATGTTAAATTTGTACAAAATGGTAGGCAAGACGGCCATTCTTCGGTTACTCATAAAATTTAATTTTCTTGATCCATTTACATAATTTTTGAAGTATGTTTTCGCTTCATTGTGTGTATGTCGATCCTACAGATTTTTTTTTATTTTTTATTTATTTTTTTTTTTTGTATGGGGCAATTCCGGACAAGAACCAAAAATATTTTAAAAATGAATACACACCTACACCTTTCCATTTTTAAAATTAAGCGTGCAGGGAAATTTTTGATTGTAAAATAAATATTTACAAGAGAACTACCCTTCCTCCTTTAAAATATTAGGTTGGTGCAACAATGTCTCGTTTTTTTTTTTTTGACATTCAACTTCATGTCAAAAAAAAAAAGAAAAAAAAAAAAAAAAAAAAATTTTGTATCAACCTAATAGCTACTTGTCTTCAAGAACCAAAGTGTTAATATATTAAGACGCCCAACAATATAATGAAGCAAAAAAACGTAACCACCTCATGTTTATCTATACATGATGTGAATGTTTTTTTTACTATTAATTGGTTATTTATTAAAAAAAAAACAATGAAATAGAATTAAATATTGGAAATAATTTTGACATGTTTCCGTTTTTCACCAAAATAGACATACGTTCAATTTTATACCTTTTTTAGTTTTACGTTTTGATGCTTGAATGTGAATAACTTTATCAACATAAAATTTTCAATTGTGTATTTTTTTTTTTTTTTTTTTTTTTTTTTTAATGAAATAAAATTATAATTTTATATTTGTTTTGTTAGTTATTTTTTTTTAAATTTGGTTGCATTTCTCCATGTTTTTATTTACTTTTTTAATCGTTTGACATGGTGGTGGTTGTTCAGAATAACAAAATTAAGATATTGAATTTTAACAAAAAACAAAAAAAAAAACAATGTTATCTACTTAATTATGTTGAAATTAGTAACGTATCCAAAATTTATGAAAATTGTTTTTAAAGAAAAATTGCAAGTTGTACTTGAATAATAAACATAATTTCAAACTGTGTCATTTCCATTTTTTTTTAGTTACTAATAACGATGCCGGATATGGAAGTACGTGTTTGGTATAATCTAGTAATGTTACTAATTTCGACACGGCAATTAGAAAGATAACGTTAATATTTATTTATTTTATTTTTTTCTTTCTTTCCTGAACAAGCACTTTGTATAATTTATTTTATTAAATTATTTGTGGACTATTATCCTCATCTTTTAGTTGTTTTCACGGTGTTTCGGCCAATTTTGGCAATTGTCGTGGTTAACCTGCCAGAGGAATAAATTACTCCTCTCAAAAATAATTCCAAATTACAACAATCGATAAATGATAATTATTTGGCATTACAACACCAATCTAGTATGGATTGAGTTGTCTCCCTTTGACTTAAATGGCAAGCAAGTCAAACAAGATAAATTTCTGTAATTTTTGGAATGGTGATTTAATTTAATCATATTTAATCATTTTGTTTTAATATAAGATAATTTTGGACAAAACCAAAAATGTTAAATGTTTATAGAATGTTGAAAGATTGATACAAAAATAAATTTTACTGTGTTTGGTAAAAGTTATGTTGGCTGTTAAGTATACTGCATGATTACTATAAAACTAGTTATAAATCAAAGCACAAAATCTTGTTGAATATTAATTCATTTCTAAGAGTAGACGTTAAAGCATTAAGATATATAAGAATTTTCTTTCCTTTCTAGTAAATATGGGTTATAGTTTAAAAAAAAAATTTTTTTTTCCTTCCAACAGGTAAATAAAACTTTTTTAATATAGAGGAAATTTCGGACAAGAACCCAAATTTGTCCCCAATCCTCTGACAAGATGCAGATTGAAAAAATCCTTTAACATTGCTGAATAGCTGCACTGAGTCATGTGAAATAACATTAAATCTATTGTCATTGTTTTTATTCAGCCCATGAACTGTTTCTTCAAGCAAGTGAGAACCAAATTAAAGACTGAACCTGTTAGGATTTAAATTTATGTCCAAGGGCTCTTAAGAATAGATGCTGTTCCCTTTATGGCTGCTATTTGTATTTCGTTACAGCTTGGTCTTTCAGGGATCGCTTCTAAGTATTTATGAAGATTCTTTTTTTATTAAGCCAGTTGCTCCTATCACAACTGGTATAATGTTTATTTCTTTCAGAGACCATGTTGTTCAACTTTGTAGATGACAAATGAACGAGTTAGTGTATACTACTCTCCAAGGTTTTGGGTATAACCTTTTAAGACCTCCTTTGGTGAGGTCCCAATTGGGTCTGGTGAATGCTACCATTTTGTTACCATTGCTACCAGGTCTATCTGTTAGAGCATATGGGGCAACAAGACCAGACTGTCTGAAGATACTGGCTTCCTGGCCTAAACGGCCCTGTCGGTGGGGCATTAGAATACGCCGACTGCTCCCCTGCAGAGGGTAAAAATCCTTCAATGGGGGTCCTGGATATGACCTTAAACTATATCCAGTGGTGAGGCCCCAGCTTGCGTGCTTTGGGGAGTGTGGAGCCACCCTTTAATTACCATTGCTCCCAGGTCCACTCTGACCCGGAGTGGTAGTACCTGTTAGGGTTCCAACTATGGGTTAAATAGAAACAACAAATATATTCTATTAAAATTTTTTTCTTCAAAATCTTTGGATTCGGCATTAAATAACCCGAAAAGGGTTGATATGCCGTAAAACAAAAACAACCAACCAACCAATCCTGGCCTAAAATGCACCAAATATTGATTTTTTTTTTTTCCCTTTGCAAAACTCAATCATGTACTGCAAAAACATTTCTTTTACAGAACAAACAAAGCCGCATGAATAAATGTTTGGAGATATAACAAACTTAAAGCATAAACTTTTCCGAAATTACTGGATTTGACATTAAATAAGCTGTAAAGGGTTGACATGACGTAAAACAACTAACCAACCTGTTCACCATGTGTATGCGATTTTAGTTTAAAAAAAAAAAAAGTTTATTTTTATCTGTACGTTTTCTTTATAGAAATTTATATTTTAGTTTTCCCCATCTTTGGAAAGGAATTGTCATGATGAAACTCGAAGTCTCGTTCGTATGACCAGATTCGATTTGAATCTTTTTCTGATCTCCAATCACTTTCTGAACAATTCCTTGTTTCATTTTCATTGTCATGTCTTAATATCTTGTCACTAACAGATTTATATACACGTCTTAGTGAAGAAAAAGAGATCAGTCATTATAAAATATCTCCAAGGCATTATTTTTCAAAACCAGCTGTCATTGCAGGCAAAAATTCAAAATTTGAACTAAAGTAAGTTTAATAATAAAAAAATAAAACGAATGTGTGATTTTTACTTCAAAGTTGTTTAATTTGGATTTTCTTTTTCAGTTTTTGTCAGTTATTATTTTCTTTATTTAATGTAGGCCTCTTTGTTACTTGTTTAAAATTAAACACTTTAAAATAAGTTAAAACACTGAAAATTTACCAATGTAGGTAGAATAACTCGTCTTTGATAAAAGGCACAAATTAAGATTTCTTTATGTTATCATTCCTCTTTTCTTTAAAAAGGAATTGTCATGATGAAACTCAAGTCTCGTTCGTATGAGCAGATTCGATTTGAATCTTTTTCTGATCTCCAATCATTTCCTGAACAATTCCTTGTTTGACTTTAGTCATGTTGTTTAATACTAACAGCGAGAGACTTGTATACATCTTAGTGAACCAAAAAAAGGCATTATTTTTTAAAACAAGATGTCATTGCATAACAAAAATTTCGAAAGGATTGATATATTTTGTCAAACTAAACTAACAATTTGATAAAAAAAGCTGATGCATTTTTTTATAATTTTATTTCACAGAATTATTTGATTTCGTTTTTCAGTTTTTGTCAGCCTTTTTCTTTTCTTGGTCTAATGTAGTACTCTGCATTACCTGTCTCAAATTAAAACACTGGAAACTTATGTGGGTAGAAGAATAACTTGTGACCACCTTTTTGTTTCGTCTGTACTGTAAAATACTATTAACTTTTTATTTTGCAAATTTGATTTAATTTTTATTTATTTTTTAATTTTAATTATTTTTGTTTTTGAATTTATATTTATTTTTTAAGCAGACAAAATCCTCATCACTGCCTTTCTTAAAAGCAATTTTTATCTTGCTGACTCCAAAATGAAGACTCAATCCAGGTATGAAGGTAAGACTTCTGATTCTCCTCTAGAATTCCTCTGATATTAATAAAACCAAAATAAAGAAAAATTTGATGTACGTACCTATGAACAAACGAATTGAAAAAATGCTTAAAAAAAAATACCATAAGTTCATTAAGTAGTTTTGTCTTTTTATAAAGAAAATCATGTTTAAGCAATTCATGTTAAATTTGTACAAAATGGTAGGCAAGACGGCCATTCTTCGGTTACTCATAAAATTTAATTTTCTTGATCCATTTACATAATTTTTGGAGTATGTTTTCGCTTCATTGTGTGTATGTCGATCCTACAGATTTTTTTTTATTTTTTATTTATTTATTTATTTATTTTTTTTTTGTATGGGGCAATTCCGGACAAGAACCAAAAATATTTTAAAAATGAATACACACCTACACCTTTCCATTTTTAAAATTAAGCGTGCAGGGAAATTTGTAATGGTAAAATAAATATTTACAAGAGAACTACTCCCCCCCCCCTTCCTTAAAATATTAGGTTGGTGCAACAATGTCTCGGTTTTTTGACATTCAACTTCATGTCAAAAAATAAAAAAAAATAAATAAAATTTTTGTAGCAACCTAATAGCTACTTGTCTTCAAGAACCAAAGTGTTAATATATTAAGGCGCCCAACAATATAATGAAGCAAAAAACGTAACCACCTCATGTTTATCTCTACATGATGTGAATGTTTTTTTTACTATTAATTGGTTATTTATTTAAAACAAAAAAAAAACAATGAAATAGAATTAAATATTGGAAATAATTTTGACATGTTTCCGTTTTTCACCAAAATAGACATACGTTCAATTTTATACCTTTTTTAGTTTTACGTTTTGATGCTTGAATGTGAATAACTTTATCAACATAAAATTTTCAATTGTGTATTTTTTTTTTTTTTTTTTTTTTTTTTAATGAAATAAATAAAAATTATAATTTTATATTATTTGTTTTGTTTGTTATTTTTTAAAAATTTTGTTGCATTTCTCCATGTTTTTATTTACTTTTTTAATCGTTTGACATGGTGGTGGTTGTTCAGATTAACAAAATTAAGATATTGAATGTTAACAAAAAACAAAAAAACAATGTTATCTACTTAATTATGTTGAAATTAGTAACGTATCCAAAATTTATGAAAATTGTTTTTAAAGAAAAATTGCAAGTTGTACTTGAATAATAAACATAATTTCAAACTGTGTCATTTCCATTTTTTTTAGTTACTAATAACGATGCCGGATATGGAAGTACGTGTTTGGTATAATCTAGTAATGTTACTAATTTCGACACGGCAATTAGATAACGTTAATATTTATTTATTTATTTTTTTTTTCTTTCTTTCCTGAACAAGCACTGGCATGAGTAATTTGTATAATTTATTTTATTAAATTATTTGTGGACTATTATCCTCATCTTTTAGTTGTTTTCACGGTGTTTCGGCCAATTTTGGCAATTGTCGTGGTTAACCTGCCAAAGGCCAGAGGAATAAATTACTCCTCTCAAAAATAATTCCAAATTAATTCAATAATATGACAATCGGTACGGACCTGACAATTAGAAAACCCCAAAAATATAAAAATGTGGATTTATAAGACCAAAAGATCCGACCTCGATTGCCCTTAAAGGCCTGTGGCGCAGTGGATAGATGCAGAAAATCCACGAGTCCAAGTGAGCATTGGAGGTAGCGGTTTCAATCCCACTCAAAGTCAGTCAGAGGATTAGTTGGAGGTGACAACTATTGAAGGCAATAATTTCTGTAGATGTAGTTGGAGGATTAAACATTCTTATCCCGTTGCGGTTAACCTGACGAAGGCCAGAGGAATAATTGGCTGAAACATTGTGAAAACGACTAGATGGGGATAATAGTCCAAATTAAAAAAAAAAAAAAAAAAAAAAAAAAAACTAGCATGTTTACTTAGAATTGGATATCTGTAAGGAAAAAAAATACAAAGACAATTTGATTTGTTATTAATGAGTCGCTACTTATCATGGCTAAAAACCACTCAAGGATAAGTTAATGAAGTGATTAGATTGACTGTTGAATGAAACTGAATAGTGAAATGATTAAAAATTTTCATATACTACCCGATCAAAACAGCCTTTCTTTTCCCTTATCTGGAACATTGCTTATCGAATGAAGACTAAATAACGAAATAAAGGTAAGTTAGTTACGAGGCTGGCAAATGTCAACTCATGATCAACTCTCTACTCTTTATTAAGGAACTAGCCCGGGTGTTTGGAAGTGTGTTTTGAGAGAAAAAAAACCAAGTGGCAGTAGATGGGCAGGCTCGGACTCCTATCGCGAAAGGGAGAAAAAAATGACGTCTTTGCCGTTGTGCCCATCGCCAACCTGGAAGTGACGAATGTTTAAATTAAGGCTAATCAATCAAAAAGAGGGGATGACTTTCAAAAATACTGACGAAAAAAGCGATCCCCTCCCTGTAGAAAAGCACCCAGTGGAGGGTGATGGAATTAACGTTTTTGACGAGTCAATGACGTGAACTTTGAGTGCGAGTCTGTTGACTTTATATATATATATAGAGAGAGAGAGAGAGAGAGAGGGGAAAAAACTTAATGTACATGCGGCGATCGTAAGCAATAGCTATTCAGCAGTTAACATTTTCTGCGGGACAGTTTTTAATGAGGTAAATAACCCGGTTTGTTTATTTTTACCTAACTTTGGGGAAAACTAGCTCCCTGTTTATTAGGGGGAGTGTCTTGTCTCGAAATGAAAACAACTGTCTGATATGACGAAGCCAACATTTACCAAACGTTACATTGTTATCTATAGACCACTGGCTGTGGGCCAATGATTCGAATCGGGTTTCGCTTTTTAATACCTGAAAATGTCGAATATTTAACGTTTCAAAGTAAGGCAAATTAAATAGTTGTAATAGTTAAGTTGTAGATATTATCATTTAGACGTGATATAAAAAGTTTTAAAAATGAGCGACAGCCTCGAGAATCCGCCAGAAAAAACGCCTTCTGGAGACATACGCAAAAAGCGAACATACATACATACACACATTTTCGCTTATATATATATATATATATATATATATATATATATATATATATATAAATAATCTCGATGATCGATTGTTAATATAGGAAAAGTTTTATTTTAAGATAAGAGGAGGGGGCCATAAATATTTATTTTTTAATGTGGGGTACAAAACTTTTGGGGAATGAAGGCGGTCCTTATATCCTATATGCTCAGCTATCTTTTAACGCTAAAATTAACAAACAGCTTCATAAAAAATAATATAAATAAATAAAATTAAAAGCTGGTGCCATTTTGAAATATTACTCGAACAAAAGGGACGATAACAAATAGTATAAACATAATGCTAATTTTGTTTTTAATTATTGAAATTTGTAAGTTCAGAAAGTCAATACAACGCAGATAAAAAAAAATATTAAAAAATTAGAATTATTTGCTGAAAATTAAGTTTTGGGTGATATAATGACATCATCAGAAATAGCTGCAGTTTGTGATGTTTTTTCTTTTTCTTTCCTGACAGCATAGTGACACTAGAAAAGTAAAATCCTTGTGTACATCTTTAACTTTCACGTTATATTTTAAATGTTACAAATTCACGGCAAACACGTGGCTCATGCTTTAACGGAAGTTTTTGCCCTCGATGGAAGCATTACTGAAATTTAAATTTAAATTAATAAGTTTAGAAAGCCCATGCAACATAGAATTTAAAAAAGAACGGGATTTATGGCACAATAGTTAGTGCTTGGAAAAAATTCAGTTGTAAAGGTGACCCTCTTCTGAAGGTTCAATCCTCAGTGCGGGCGACCGAAAATACAATTGTGAATTACTTAAAACCTCTATTCAGTTGTGGCTGACTGGACGAGAGCATGCTACCTCCCTATATTAAATAAAGTGTTCTGTTCTAAATGTTGTGCAAATTCTGGAGTTCGACAAGACACACCTGAAGAAGGTCGGAGGTTACATCGACCGAAACGTAAAAAATAACACCCAAAATCCAAACAGTAGTCCAAATAATATGAATAGCCAACCCTTATCTAAAAACTTCAAAAACGTAAACATTTATTCATGCTTAAAACTAATTAACATTGAATAAAGATGCTGAAAAAAAAAAGTATAAATACAAGAGTACTTGAACAATGAAACAATGTTAATTAACGAATCGAAAAGATTAAATAGATTTATTAACTACAAGACGGTCCGCCAATGTTTTCCAGAAAATCAGTGACGTCATCATTTAGTGCATATAGTAAATATTGACGAATAGTCAAAAGCGCTAAATATTGCATTTTCGCCCCAAACAAAGCACAGTGCCACTTTGATGTAGAGGGGGGGGTTACTATCTGGGATATGATTTGCACGGGTACTATATAGGGAAATTCTCAGCAAGATGCACGCCTGTGGAACTCTGTTCCATCAGCCTGCTTCCCACCTGACTACAACCTGGATGTCTTCAAGTCCAGTGTAAACAAATTCCTGATGAACCGCCCCCTTAAGTAGACACGTTATTAAATCTCAACACTAACGTACTGTACATGCAATAACCCTTATCCCTGAGTAGCTTCCGGGCCTTGATAAGTGGTGACCACCTTGTAAAAAAAAAAAAAAATGTTTGTTTACATTACATTTGATCTTCTGCATGTCAGTACAGTCAGGGAAGCAGGGATCTGGAAGGGAATTTCAAAGTCCGAGGGAAGAAACTATTAGAGGCTTCCTGGGATCTAGGGATCTCTAATGTGTAGAGGTGGGATTTAGCTGCTTGTCTGGTTTGTTGGGGGTATTTACGGCAGGGAGGTACAAGAGCTTGAAGTTCGTTAGAGCCATCCATCCATAGCCCTTGAGCCCCTGGAGGGGCATAGGCCATCTACAACTTTTGTAGCGAGGAGTTCTTTTTACAGAGTGAGGGTGCTGGCCCAACGCCGAACCTTCCCAAATGGTCACCCATCTGGTACTGGCTAGGCTCAATGTTGCTTAACTTCGGTGATCTGGTGAGAACCGGTGTGTCAACATGATTGTGCCGTACTTCGTCAGAGCACCTACCATTTAAATACTTGTAGAACAGGCAAAGGGATGCAACATTTCGTCGATGGGACAGAGGCTGAAGCTTAGATGACAGTTCAGGTTGGCGACTCTCTTTTGAACCTTGTCTAAGAGTAAGAGACTAGTAACAGATGCACTAGGCCAAATATGGCAACAATACTCCATACATGGGCGAATGGTGACCTTGTCGACGTTCAGGATATTCTCAGGCGTAACTTTCTAGCACGGTATAGAGAAACCATCTTCTTTGCAATGCTCTCAATATATCTGTTCTAATTCATGTTTCCTGTGAACATTAAGCTGACGAGTTTGAACAAAGTACTTTCAGGTAATGTATCTTTAGCGCTATCAATAGCTGAGAAGGTTTCTTGGTTTCATTAAAGAAAACAAGCTTAGTCTTGGAAGCATTCTATCTTGCAGCATTGTATGTTACCATCCATTTTTGTGCCCATTCCACTTTTTGCTATTTTTTTTTTTAAAGATTTTGATATTTACACAAATATATTTATTAAAAAGTACAAATTCATTGCTTGAATGTATTTATGTATTTATTTGTTAGCTGGTCCAATTATTTTTCTTAGATAATGAATATATGGATTAAAATGACTAATACATGAATAATTTATACGTTATGGGTTCCCATATTTTGGGATTAAAAAGTCGCTAAAAATGTTATCACTAGTGACAAAAAAAAAAAAAAAATCATATTTTTACAATGATATGTTTTTAAATTGGCGTAGATTTTACAGTTGGCATTTTATATTATATTAAAATATTAAAAAAATTAAGGAATCATTACTAAAAATTCGGTTAAAAACTGAACATTTCTGAAAAATGGAATTTAAATTATTTTAATGTTTTAAAAATTAATTATTTTTAGATTGTTTTTTGATTTGAAATTCAACTGATTATAGTCTATATTAATAATTAAAAAAAAGTTTTTATTTTACAAAACATAGTATGTCCAAATTATTATCACTTCCAATGAAAGTCACTTTGACGTATAAAAATATTGCCAAAACAAAAAACAAAAAAAGGTGAAAAGACTTGGTTAGTAAGAACAAACAAACAAACAAACAATTTTATTAGGAAAATAAAAGAGAAATTTAGATCCCCCCCCACAAAAAGTTCACAAGCTTTCTGCTGCTAAGA
Organism: Euprymna scolopes; assembly: GCF_053919585.1. Taxonomy (NCBI): domain Eukaryota; kingdom Metazoa; phylum Mollusca; class Cephalopoda; order Sepiida; family Sepiolidae; genus Euprymna; species Euprymna scolopes. The sequence goes on along the minus strand of NC_136516.1, from coordinate 86,962,236 downwards.
TTTTGCTCTCAGCTACAAAGAAAGTCCTTTATGTGGTAACAATTACGAAAGATAGAAAGAAAAACAGACGGGTTGAGAAGGCTCCTTTTTTTTTTTTTACTGCTGTAATATCAAATTCAACCAACGTAGGAATATTTATTTTTTTTTAGAAATATCGAAATACTTTAGCAAAGTCGAAAAGTGTTTGTTCCCTTTGCTTGCAATTTAAGCTTATATTTTGTAATGCCGTCTATTTTAAAATAAAAATTCTCTAAAGTAGATTAGTTGAAATATCTGTAGACAAAGCTAGCTTATTATCTGAAATAATGTTCTGAGAGTGTCTTTTATAGTGAGGAATTTATTTCCTCATATTCCTGAAGGAATAACCTAGAAAAAAAAAACAACATAATTCTTCATATATTCTCTGAAGTGGTATAAGTCCAGTAAAAAAAACAAAAAAACTTCCTCGTCCGTTTGAGTCAGAATAGAAATATTCTTTTCTTTTGTCTCAGAAAAACTACACCTTAAGACGTATCCATTTTCTTCAGGCCTTAGAAGAAAATATCTAGTTATAGTGATAGACACTTCCAATTTAATCTTTCTTAGTGAGAATATTTCCCACATGTGTCTTCTCTCCAGCAAACTGGTATTTTTCCGACATATTTTATTGCTAAGTTCTCGACAGATTGTATTTCCTTGAAGTAGATTTCTCTCAGTGAGATAAAAAATTCGTCAGGTAACTTAGATGCAATTACTTCAACAGTATAAACTTTGCCAGGTAACTTAGACGATTTCACTTCAGCATTTTAACGTCCTGTTTGAACGGAGAGAAGATAGCACATCAAAACATTTCAAGTGTCAAGTTCGAACTGCCAACTTTAGCTTGAATTTTATCACAAAACGCGGGAATGCGCAGATCAATCAACAGGCAGAAATTAGTCACATGACCAACAACATCAGCAGCAGTGAAGCAACGTTAAGAAACAAAGAAAGAAGAAGAAGAAGAAGAAATATATCCACCCCCAAATTTTCTACAAGTAATATTGAATTTATTTCGATTCTTCATTTCCAAATTTAAAGAAAGCGAAAGGAAGAATAAATTGTTTAAACACGAAATATTACTTTTTAATTTTTAAAACTCTTCAGCTTTATAAAATGTTAAAAATGCGATCAATTGTGATACATTTTGTTCATTTTTCATAAAATGAAATATAAAGAGGTATGTGCAAAAAATATCCCCCCTCCATATACTTTATGAAAGTTACATTTTAAATATAAATGTATTCAATAGTGAATAAGTGTCGAAAATTTCATGAAAATCTTAGCATTTGTTGATTTTTGCTAGATTTATCAAACACATGTATGTCTGCACTTTCAAAATGGCCACTACGTTGTTTAAAGACGTCAATAATGTAAACCACAATTTTAGTCTCGCATTTCCATTATTTTCGTACGCTGAAAATTAAAAAAAAATACTTTATTATTATTTTAGGTTTCTTCTTTGAAATTACACAACAGTTGTGATGATACTATTAAGTTATATTATAATTACATCCTGTTACCAATAGAAGGAAGAGTAATTCTGTGGTGCACTTTGGGGGTACCTAACGTACAAACCAATAAAATGTTTAATTTTATTCATTTGTACGTTAGTAAATTTATGTAGACAATTATTCCTGTATTAATTATATATAAAAAAAAAATGTTAATTATGTTAAAGAAAAAAATAAAAATAAAATAAAAATCGACATCTACCGGCTAATAAGTTGCGTACCAGACACGATAATAGTTTTTCTTTGTTTAATTAAAAATTATTACAACAGTCATGATTTATTTAAGATAATAATCAGTTAAAAAAAAAGTTAAAAGTATTTTATATTGCATTAAAAAAGAGATGATGCAATTTAAGAATTAAGAAGAAGAAAAAAAAAAACAAAAACAAAAAAAAAAAAAACTAAATAAAACCCCAAAATAACAAAAAATCTTTACGGTATACGTACCGACCGGCCAGGGAGCATAATATGTCATATTCCAAAAATCACGTAAATTCATCAAGTAATTTATTTCTAAATAAGAAAATCAAATTCTATAAGTAAGCGAAATCAGTCTTTTAATGGCTACGACTTATTAAAAGTGCTAAATTGTAAAAGAATGTTTTTTTACATATACAATAATATACCTGATCAATTTATGTGATTTTTGGAATAGGCCATTTTCATTACGTGACGTACATCATGATGGTTTTTCTGTATTAAAAAAAGTGGTTGGACTCTCGGCTTGCACTAAAAATATCTTTAATTAACACGTAATGTATTTCTTTTTTCATTTCATACTTAGTTTTTTTGTTATATTTTACGAGTTATCTCCCATGCATTTATCAATCCCTTTAGAGTTATCTCCCTCATATCATTTGAATTGTACTAGATTTATTGTTTTGTAACTGAAATTTCGAAAATAAGATGAAAAACAAAGTAAATAAATAAATAAACAAATAAAAATAAGTTCTTTCACAATTGTGGCTCTTTATTATAGTCATCGAGGGTTATTGTCCAAAACTCAACCTAATAACAACCTAAAATATTGAAAAATGTGCGTCTGCGTCACTGCGTCGCGTCAGTGAGTGAGTGGAGTGACTGAGTGAGTGACTCACGCTGACGCAGTGACGCAGTGACGCACTGCGTCACTGACTGCGTCAGTGCGTCACTGCGTCAGTGCGTACTGCGTCACTGCGTCAGGCATGGGCTAAAATGACCGAAAAAAGTAGAACCATATGCTTCTTAAAAAAGGCTTATCATGATAATTTTTTGGTCCTTGTATAATTTAATCAATACATTAAAAAAATGAAAATATCGAAAAAAAAAAAAAGTAATTTGTACGTATCTGTTTTAGACTGAAGTTCTCCGGGGGGGGGTACTTAATTTGATCAAGTAGTTTTATTTTTTAATAACAGCGCGCTGGAGGCAGCCATGTTTGGATTTTTAGAACATACCATGGCGAGCTAACTTAGTTTAAAGCGCCGACACCCTCCTCCCCATCTTAAATACTAGCTTTTCTTCCTAAAAATCGAAACATGGCTACTTTTTTATCATTATCATAACAAACAAACAAACAAACAAACAAACAACAACAACAACAAAAGTTGTAGTAAGGTGGGAAACAGGCAAACGGAAGAGAGTTCCACAGTCGTACATTTCTGAGAAAGAAGCTCTGCTCATGGAATCTTCGTTTGGGTTTAGGCACAGATAAAGAGTGGGGGAAATTATTGACAGTAGTTTCAACCAGATGGTCCGAGATTACATCGGCCGAAACGTTGTGAAAAAAAAAAGATGTGAATAATAGTCGAAATAATACAAAAAAATAATTCATCATATCAAAAAGCCGGAATAGACCCGGAGTTAATAAAAAAAAAAAAAAAAAAGACTTGGCGCTATTTGCGTTTTAAATTTCTAAGGGCTGTGTTCGTTGGGAAAACAAATAAACCAAATACTTTTTCACTATTCACCAAATAACATCCAGTGTGAAGATGGCCGGAGGTTAAATCGGCCGAAACAGTGTGGAAAACAAGAACAACTAAGATGAGAATAATAATTAAAAAAAAAAATTACTTCATTTAAATGTAACGAACAACAACAAAAAGCAGCAGCAAAAAAAAAAAAAAAAAATGTAAAATACAACAATATTGTAATTTTTACGAGACAAAATCATTCGAACAGTTGCAAGAAAGAAATGATTGCTTGAACTACTCTAGTAAAATAGAGTTTCCTCCCACAGAATAAAGAGTTAAGATTCCGAATAAAGGAAAAATGTATATTTACGTGTAAAAAAAAGTAAAGTTTTTAAAAAATAAAATAAAAAATAAAATAAAAAAGTAAAATACTACAATATATCAGAATTTCAATTTCGAATAAATCAACTATAAAAATCTCTGGAAAAATAATTATCAATTTTCTCAAAGTATTTCAACGATAATTAGTAAAACAAAATCTTAAAATCTTAAAACACCGACGTAATGAAAATGTAAATACGTTTTAAACTAAAAATTCAATAATAACTGATCCCCTCTCCCAAATAGCAGGTTAGTTGAAAAAACGTCAGCAATCATTTGTAAACACAAATCCTGATGATTTTTTTTTACATAGGCGGCACCACTTATCAAGGCCGATCGGCAACTCAAGGATAAGGGTTAAAGAGTGTAGAGTAGTCAAAAGGACAATATAGTAATCAATAGCAATGGAAGTTCGGTAAATTTGTTAACTTAAGTGGAACGGCTCATCAGAAACTTGTTCACGTTGGACTTGAAGACAACCATATTATAGACGGCTGGAAAGCAGAAAAACGGAAGACAATTCCACAGGCGTGCAGTTCTAAGAAAGAAGCTTTGATCATGGAATCTATGTTTAGGTTTAGGCACAGATAAAGAGTGGGGAAAATTATTGATAATGTTTTCAGCTAGTCTAGTGTTTCTTGTGAAAGTTTGGCGAGGGGGGACCATAGATTGAAGCTCAGTCGAACACTTTCCATGAAAATAACGATAAAGCAGAGACAAACTCGCAACATCTCTTCTGTGAGATAGAGGTTGCAGCGAAGAGAAAAGGACATCTCCCACCAGGCCACGAAGTCTATTTTGAACCCTATCAAGGCAGGACAAGTCTTTTCTAGCAGCTCCTGCCCATATGTGGCAACAGTATTCCATCCTTGGACGTATCTGGCTCTTATATAGATAGAGAATTGCATCAGCAGTGAGATATCTACTGGATCGATAGAAGGATCCGACCATTTTTCCAGCGGCCTTGGCAACAGATTTGATGTACGTATTCCATTTAAGATCAGGAGTAAAGGTCAAGCCCAGAAGCCTGTCAAAACTTGAGGCCACCCCAAGACGAGAGCCATTCATTTTAATTGATGCCAGATGGGGATCAGAATGTTGATGATGTAAAGATAGAAGCTTGGTTTTAGATGCATTAAAAGTAACCAGCCACTCATTTCCCCATTGTACAACGTGATCAAGATCAGAGGGGAGAGAATCGGAGAGAACTTGGTCGTTTACTGTCTTAGATGTGCTAACATAGATGTTAGTGTCGTCAGCAAAAATGTCTACAAATGATGTAAGGATGTGATTTGGAAGATCATTAATGTAGATCAGGAAAAGAGTTGGGCCTAGGATGGATACCTGAGGGACTCCAGAAAGTACGGATCACGATAAGTGTAATAACTTCGTTTAACTAATTTAATTTGTTGCAATAAAACAGCTAATGTTTATTTAATTAGAATATTTTTGAATGCACACAATATGAATTTCTTTATTTTTCTCTAAAACGTTTTGTATTCAATTTGTTATAAGTTTTTTTTTTTCAATAATGCTCTAAAATTATTGATGGCGTTTGTTTGTTAATGGTTTTTCTTAGACTTTAGAATATAGATGTGTAAAATGTTTAATAAGTCAATTTTAATTACATTATTCGATTTATTTCTAAATTTTATTATTAATTAAAAAATATGCCAAGACAATTCTTTATTATTGATTAAATAGAATTCAAATTTGCAAGAAAATGGTTATTTACGAATGAGAGTTATAAACTTAGGGGTTTAAAATAATTTTCGTCGTTTTATCCACTCATTCATAGTTCCTTAAATTAATCATTAGTAGAAATCATAATATTTTTAAAATTATTTTTGTTAGTGACTCGGGACCTCAACTTTTTCAATATTTTTTTTGTTTTCAAGATTATAAAAACATTTTTACACTAACGTTTACACATTCATGTGTACAACGGAAACATTACAATATTACATTAAAATTTTACCCAGAAACTTATCATTTAAATCACACGAAATAATTCTTGTGATTATGTATTTTTTTTGTGAAAATATTGAATAAACAATGTTTTAATTCAATGATAATATCGTTAGTCCGAGAAATTAATTTGTATTTGTTTCATTAACACAGACTTTAATTTTCGTAATGTTCCCGAATTGTTTTTTGTTTTTTAACATTTGATTGTTAACATCTACGATGCTTTATTGTTTATAAAAAAGAAAAATAAATTCATGCATATTTTTCTAGTACATAAAACTATAAATTGAGTAAAAGTATTTTTTGTTTACATGAAATAATATATTTTCACTAAGATTAAAAAGAAAATATTGGATTCCTTATATTCCACGATCGTTAATTAATAAATACTGAGAATTCCATTAAAATTGGTGGATTTTCTGAATTTTGGTGAATTTTTAAAGAAGGGAGGAGCCAAAATGTTTATAAATTATAGGTCTCGACCATTCATTTCGCAAGTACCTAACGTAGGTATCCGTCAAACGTCATATTCCAAAAATCATGTAAATTGATCAAGTTTTTTTTTATATATAGAAAATCATTTTTTACGATTTCTAACAATAGTAAAAAATAGAAAATACAAAAAATATTTATTATTTAGTTTATATTTATATGTAGGTTGAATCCGTACCAAAAGTTATGATTACGTTGATATCTAAAAATAAAAAAATGACTTTTAATTTTTTAAAACATTTTTAATTTTCAATTTTTAATTCGGTTAATAAAGGTGAAAAGTAATTACGCTTCAAAAAAAAATTTTTTTTGCTCAACACGCACCTCCAAACACTCTGGCAACGCCGGGCATCCATGCTAGTATATCTATAAAAGTGAAAATGTCTGTGTGTGTGTGTGTATTTCCCTACCAAATAACTCAGTCAGTTTTTGATCTTGATTTTGATGACTTGAGATTTGACATAAGGAGTATTAAAATTTGTGAAAATCTTTTTAATCGGTTTTCGGCCAGAAATTTGGCTGTTAAGGGGCCAAAGTTCAACGATTTGACCTTTGAGAACTCTACCAAACCCCTCCGCTAATTTTGGCCTAAACACTTGAAATTTTATATATAGGTTATTTGGACATGGATCTAATTTTATAATTTGATTTGAGCCCAAAACAATAAAAGCTAAGGGGTTGTAATAGGGGTTAAAGTTAAAAAATTTGACCCTTGCGTTTTCTACCAAATTACTCAGCCAATTTTTGATGTAAACATTTGAAATTTTACATAAAGTGTATTTAGACATAGCATAGAGCAAGCTTTTTAATGTTTTTTTTTTCTTGCTGAAAATTTCACTTCCAACGGGTCAAAGTTCAAAAGATTTGACCTTTGCGGTCTGTAGCAAACTATTCCGCCAATTTTGGGTCTAAACATTTGAAATTTTACATAAAGGGTATTCAAACATGCAGCAAGCTTTTTCATCAGTTTTTGGGCGAAAATTTGGCTACCAAGAGGTCAAAGTTTACAGAGTAAACCTTTGCAGACTCTACCAAACTCCTCCGCCAATTTTGGGGCTAAACAATTTTAGATGTAGGTTACGTTGATATGGGTCAAACATTATAATTCAATTTGAGCTCAAAACAATAAATGTTAAGGGGTTAAAATTGGGGTCAAAGTTTAAAAAATTGATGTCTGCGGTCTTTACCAATTTTTCCATATGTTAGTTAAGGAAGCCTATTATATAGAAAGGCATTACCGTATGTATGCACACTTTTTAATATATACATAGGTACATAAAGTTATGAACAGTACATAGGGCCCGAGCAAAGCCGTCAATTTTTTTAACTTTGACCCCTATTATGACCCCTTAAAATTTATTGTTTAGGGCTCAAATCAAGTTATTAAGTTAGATCCATGTCCAAGGAATCTATATCTAAAGTTTCACGTGTTTAGACCCAAAATTGTAGGAGGAGTTTGGTAGAGTTCTCAAAGGTCATATTGTTGAACTTTGACCCCTTAATCGCCAAATTTTTGTCCGAAAACCAATCACATCGATTTTCCCAAATCTCAGTACCCTGTATATCAAATTTCGAATCTGTAGACTTAAAATTGACAGAAAATAGTGAAATTGCAAGACGAAAATCGCATTTTCATAATTGGCGCTTTAAAATAACGTTCCCATGTAGTAAGCATTTTAAACGTGAAAACATACCCGTGTTTAATAAATATAGCAAAAATCAACTAATGCTCAGATTTTCATGAAATTTTCGATACTTATCCATTTTAGAATGAAATTACATATAAAATGCAGTTTCCATAAAATATATGAGGGGAAATATTTTTTAATGTGTGTCCCCCCCCCATTTATTTTTTCGAAATTTGAACAAAATATATTTAAATTGATCTACATTTCTATTTATTATGAAACATAGTTCAAATAAGTCTGAATTTTGGTGAATTTTTAAAGAAGAGAGGGGCCATTATGTTTATAAATTTTGGGTCTCGACCATTCATTTCGCAAGTACCTAACGTAGGTATCCGTCAAACGTCATATTCCAAAAATCACGTAAATTGATCAAGTTTTTTTTATATATAGAAAATCATTTTTTACGATTTCTAACAATAGTAAAAAATAGAAAATACAAAAAAATATTTATTATTTAGTTTATATTTATTTTCTAAAACGTATTGAACAAACACTTGCATTAAAATTGCAATTAAAAAATTGATAACAATTTAATATTATCATGCTGTTTTTTTTAATAGCGTTTTTTCTAATTAATCTATATATTAATACGATAGCGTGTGTTATTTTCTGTGTTACGCTTACATCCGGGTCGTTTAATTGTTCTGTACTTCTATTTATTGTCATAAATAATTTTATCAAGAATTCTTGATAAGTTTGGGTTTCAGTTTCGATTATAGCTGAAGGAACTCAAGTTTTATTTTTATTTATTTTATATATATATATATATATATATATATATATATATATATATATATATATATATTCATAAGTTTTTATTTTGGTTTCGATTCGAACTAATGCACTAAAGTCATATGGATATATATATTTTTTTAAATTGCAACTTTATAATATTAAAATATTGATAGAACATTAACTCTACAATAATATATACAAAATTTGCAAATATTAAAATATCATATTTAAACGTACTTTACTTTGCTCGATTAGATAAATACTTTTGCCGTTTTAACAAAAAAGCTACAATAATATAAGAGCATCTCCATTTACACTGAACATCTACAGAATGCCAACATAAATATATTACATATGAATGAGTCCCCTGTAGAATTTTCATAAATCCCGCTAGTATATATTATTATCAGTTGAAGTGCCAAGAAAAAAAAGCTTCCTAAAGATTAATTAATTTTTATAACATGAAAACGATTAAAATTCCATTATTTCAAAATGTTCCGTTACAACATAAATTTTTAATTAATGGTGTTGAAATTTTTTTTTTAAATATTAAGTTATAATATAAACATTACTTTGCCATCTATTTTATTGCCAGATTAAAACCGATTGAAAAATATTATTACACAAATAATAAACATTTTGTAGACCACTCTCATATATAGTTTGTCTCTTTTTACCAAATAAAGTATGGAAACCGGTAATTAACCAAATGAACAGTCGTCCATATTTAGTAAAACCGTATTTCATATTTAATATACAAATGTTTATAATATTATTATCCATTAAACTGTGTAAATCTTAAAACCTAACAATTTTTTTTATTACATTTTCACCCCAAACAAGGCACATTGCCACTTTGGTATAGGAGGCTACTATCAGGCACATAAGCTACTGGGGTACTATGTAGGGAGTTGGGCAATAAGATGTCGGTTCACATTACACTTGAACTTCTGCATGTCAGTACAGTTGGGAAAGCAGGGAGCCGGAATGGAATTCCAGAGTCTAGCAGTTCTGGGGAAGAAACTACTGGAGTAGAAAGCTCTCCTACATCTAGGGATCTCCACTGTGTAGGGGTGAAATTTAGCTTTTTGTCGGGTTTGTCGAGGGTATTTATGTTGTGGGGGCACAAGTGCTTGCAGTTCGTCAGAGAATTCACCATTAAAATACTTGTAGAACAGGCAGAGGGATGCAACATTTCGTCGGTGGGACAGAGGCTGAAGCTTAGATGACAGTTCAGGATCTATCAGGTTGGAGACTCTCTTTTGGACCTTGTCTAGGAGCGAGAGACTAGTAGCAAATGCACCAGCCCAAATATGACAACAATAATCCATGCATGGGCGAATGGTGGCCTTATAGAGGTACAGGATACTTTCGGGCATTAGTAGCTTTCTAGCATGGTAGAGAGAACCTACCTTCTTCGTAGCGGTCCTGATTAATTATTAATTGCAGTTTGAAGATAAACAAAGGTTTTAAAAAATCATTAAGTCGCTTCTGCTATTCCATACTTCATATAGTTGACACAAGTCTGACGTCATGGGATTATGTGCTCCGTTCTTCACAATCGTTTGGAAGTGCCTAATGTTTAGATTCAGAACGAAAATCGAAAGCAGCAAAATTGAATTTTCATCCAAAATCAATGTTATCAGTTGTTATCAAAAATCAATTCTTATGTCACAAACAACCTTTGAGACTTTACACGACCGGTCGCCACAGTCGATTGAAAATTTCTTGGGGCGACTAAAAGTCATAAATCACTCGCCCGCCAGTCAATAAAATTTCTTTAAATAAAGAAACGGGGGGGGGGGGAAACTAATTTATTTTACGACCCTCAAATATGCGGTAACTTAGAATGACCTATGTCTCATCATTTGTGAATTCTTTCATCTCTAGCTGTGAGACCGTTGGAATATTGTATTGAAAAAAAAGAGTGGTCACGCTAAAGGTCAACAAGAGGTCAAATTTACACATTCGGCGTGTAGTCAAAATGTCGCCTTCATTTATCTCTCTGATTTTGAAATTCATTTTGAAAAACAATTATTCGACGCTACAACTACATACACTTCATGCTTACAAAAATATAGACGAACATTTGAAAGAGGAAAAAAAAAACGCATCGTTCCGTCAAGCATCCGAAGAAATGATTCTTATTTCTATGGAACAATAATATGAATGATGCTATATAAAGAAACTGGTGTTGTATTTTAACGTTTTGTTGAATATTTACTGAAATGTTTGTAGTAATAAGATAGTTGATTTACAAGAGTTAAACAAATATTTTATTGTTAGATTATACACACGGTAATTTCTTGAATTATTGTAAAATTATTTACTATTATTGACTGAAACAATGACATAAAGTCGGACGAATAAAAATATTTTGGGGCGAGTAAATTTTCCCTCACTCTTGACCGGCAGTCGAGTGATTTTTTTTTTCAAATTTCAAAGGCTGGTCGCAAATAGTAACATATTACTGCATTATTACCTAAAACATGTACTTTCACGATTTCAGGATCCATTGCTCCACCATTATTATTTTTGAAATGTAATTTACACAAGGGAAATAACTCCTAGTTTGGAATTCTGCTTATTATTTAAGCATAACTTGTAATTTATTTCATAAAATATTTTCAACGGAAATAATTTTCTTCTTTTAAATTAAAAATTTTTGCAATTTTTTGGATATTTTACTAATTTCGACATAACAATCAAATAGATAAAATTGTTTTTAATTGAAATGCAATATTTGGATTTTCGTTTTTATTCTGAACAAACACCCAACTTTTAATAATTTCTCTTATTTTCTATCTGTGTCTAAAATTAAACAAAAATTCCATGAGCAAAGTTTCTTTCCTAAAACTGTCCATCCATGGAACACAATACCGTGTAGTTGTTTCCCAGCTGACTATAACATGGTCGTTTTCAAGTCTAATGTAAATAAGTTCTTGTTGAGCCGTCCTCAAGTGGAAGAGCCATTGCTTAAAATGACAAGGTACTACAAGAAGGCTGACTGGGATGCCATCAGAGATCACATCAGAAATGCCTCATGGGAAAATATCGTTTCTCTTCTTGTGGAACAGTGCGCAAATGAGACCACTGAGTGGTTCAAAGCAGCAATTAAAGCATATGTTCTCACACGGAAGTTCTATAGCAAACCCCACTCTCCCCAATGGTTAACTTCTACTTGCGCAACTGTCATTGCTCAAAGGCAGCATGCATATCGGAGATTTATCCGGGATAAGTCCAGTATGAACAGACAAGAGTTTATAGAAGTAATTGTAATTTGCCTAAATATTTGAGTTCATAATTAATCAAGCTCTATTCCACCACTTTACAGATGCTAAACTTCTGTCCGACCATCAAAATGAGTTTAGGCAAGCCTGTTCTACTGCAGATATTCTAACTGTAATCTTTGAACGTATATAACTTACATTGGATAAGGCAGGGGAGAGGAGGGCAGTAGCTCTAGATATATCTAAGGCTTTTGACAGAGTATGGCATGATGGTTTTCTCATGAAAATCAGATCGTATGGTATTACTGGACGAATATTTCACATAACTAAATCCTTCTTAAATAAGAGAAGAATCCAGGTTGTCTTTGATGGTTGTACGTCAAAACAATATGATATAAATGCGGGTATACTTCAGGGGTCGATCCTTGAACCTTTATTATTTCTAATATTCATAAATTACCTCCCTGATAAAATTGTCTCTGAAATGGGCATATATGCTGATGACACTACACTCTATCTATAACAGGCACAAGGGGAAAACGAATGAACAGATATACAAGCCAATAGCGGAAACCCTAGAGGAAGACCTCCAATCTGTAATGGAATGGAGACAAAAATGGATGGTAACGTCCAATTCTGCCACAACTAAGATCGTTTCCTTTAATAATAAGAAGAAACTTTCTCAGCCACCAATAGCTATGGCTAAAGATACATTACCTGAAAGTACTTAATTCAAACTCCTCAGCTGTGTATTAATTAAAACAAGTACCTAGCTTTATATATATATATATATATATATATATATATATATATATATATATATATATATATATGTTTATATTTATCTATTTTTAGATACAGACAAGCACAGAATAGGAGTCAGAAATTTTTGGAGTACAAAATAAAAGAGAAAGATTTGATCAGCTTCACCAATATGGGATTCTAATTTAAGCTAACATGAAATATAGATAAATACAAACACAGACGCCAATACAATATGGCTACTCCTTATCTCTGATAAGCAACTCTTCAACTCACACTAATCCTTAGTAGAATCCATATTTGGGTGTTTATTTACATTAATATAAAAGTGAAATATGGTAGTTCCTAATAAAATAGCACAAAACTATTTGGTATACTTACATATCAAGCAAAACCCTTTGTGTACACGAAAAATTATGGAAAATTATCGTGAAGAATTTTAGCAATAAATAAAATTCGTTTCTTACTTATATTTTCATTATGCATTTTTAAACCAGCGCATCATAGAAGATTATCTACCTTCTCTGTATAAGAACCAGATACATCTTAAAATGGAGCACTGTTTCTGGGTCTGAGTGGGAGCTGCTTGGAGCACCCTATCTTGCCTTGCCTTGACAAAATTCAAAACCGGCTTCGTAATCTAGTAAGTGATGCCCTTTTTTCTTCCCTGCAACCTGTTTCCCACAGAAGAGACGTTGCGAGCCAGCCTCTGCTCTATCGTTATTTTTTTGGCGAGTACTCATTTGAGCTTCAATCTATGATTCCTTCCCTCCCCCATTCACCATCTGTGCTTAAATCTAAGCACAAAGTCCATGAACAAAGCTTCTTTCCTAGAACTGCCCACCTATGGAACTCTGTTCTGCTGACCTGCTTTCCAGCTGACTACAATATGGTTGTCTTTAAGTCTAAACAAATGCTTGTTGAGCCGCCTCCTTTAAATAATCCATTTCTATCCCATTTCCACCATTAACTATTAATATGCTGTGGTCTCAGTGACTACCGTACACTCATTAACCCTTATCCTTGAGTGGTTTTCGGGCCTTGATAAGTAGTAACACCTATAAAAAAAAAGATGCTATGTGGTCTTGTGGTTTGTTGACTCGGAATAGTTAATTAATTTTATTTTTTTACTAGTGGAGATTGAATGGGTGGGGGTGGCGTCTGGCCTTGCCCGAACGTAAAATACACTTAAATTCATGTAGATTTCATGTCTATTATTACAGAGTTGATTCTCTATTGAATATTATATTGTACCTAATACATAGTACTGGTTTCAAAAGTTAAAAAAAAAAAAGACTAGAATCGAAAACAAAACGTTTAACAATCCAGCTGCATTCCCTATCGATGTAGCTATCAAAAGATTAAAAAGAATGACTTGGGTACAATCACCTAGAATCGAAATCAAAACATTTAGCGCTCCAGCCGTGTTCCCTACCGCTTGACAGATAAGAAAGATTTAAATATTAAACCACTCCAAGCTATGAGTAAATTTGTGCATGTAGAAAAGTAATAGAAATGTGTGGACAAGTTGAAATAAACATTTTGCATTTCAACTTGCTGACATATTTCTGTACGCGTTGTTCGTCCATCCAAACAAAGATTTTACTCGTTGTAAATCATCCTTGGTGGATGATTACTAGGTCTATGACAAGAGCATATTCTTTTCATTGTTTTGACTCTCGAGTATATATCCGACACAGTTAGTCAACATAGAATCACATCACTCTATCTAAAAACATCTAAGATATTAACTGATATATACTCGAGAGTCAAAATAAGGAAAAGAATATTCTGTTGTCATAGCCCTAATGATGACTATTTCCTGTTAATTTCAGTGTTATGTGACCAGTCGTTTAAGCGTTTATCAGTTAAATATTTACACACACATGCATACATCTACTGCTTTACTCATATGGATTAAAATTCTACTTGGTATTTTTCGAAAGTTTTGTGGATACAAATATGTTTGCCTGTTATTTTATTTTGAACGTTCACTAATTCCCTTCCCTCTCACCTCCCTCCCCTAAAAAAAAAAAAATTAAAGTAAACAGAGTCCCGGACAACGCCGGGTAGTTAAGTATTTAAATTACTAAATAAGTAAAGGTAAGGTGAAGGTCGCTGCCCTAAGACAATAAGAAAAATAATCCCAAAACACTGCTGAGCAGCCATTTTGTTTTTTCTAGGGTTAAGTGTATCAAGTATTTCTCCCGAATTCCTCTCCTATTCAAATCTTGAAACTGTTAAGAGAATAATCCGCTAATTCTAATTATGCAAGATAAAAGGATCAAGGAATACATTAATCCTTTATCTCTTTATTTTTTTGTTTTGTAACTACTTATTCTTTTATTTATTTAATGTTTAAAATTTTTTTTCATTATTGTTTCTTACACATTTAAATAAAACTAGCAGGGTGATTCGAAGTTGCCCGGGATTTAATGATGATCAACGAATGTTCCACACTCCCATATCTTTATTATCATCGAAATCGGCGAAATCGACCATTTCTCAATCAAATCGATTGATTGCCTGCTCTAGTTAGGGACCCACTGTGGTGCACTGGGAAGAAGGTTACATGCCTCTCGCAGCTACTGTTGATTTTATAAAATTATTTTTCATATAAAATGGCTTGAATAAAGGTTTAAAATGCAAAAGTTAAGTATCATTTTTCAATCGTGGTCTAAAGAGAAACATTCATTTCAAACACGCCCCTGTCATATCAAAGAACCTACTGTTGATTTTATATTTCGGGCCTTTCGGCTTGTGTGGTAATAAAACTTCTCAAATGCATTTCTGATGTTAGGCTGTGTAAGATGTTATCTTTGGTCAAAATCCCTTGTTTCTTCTTTTATCGAATTTTTTCGATTATTGATTATCGATACTTATTGAAGACATTCCTATCTAAGAACACTGCCAGGCACATAAAATACCTTTGTTTGTAATTTAGTAAAAATCAGCCCAGACGTTTTCGAGTCTATAGGGAGCGAACTTACACACACGCAGAGAAAATTGCTTTTACATAATAGTAGAAACCAGTGATTTTTGGAAAATCTACAACAGTGTAGTAAATAATGGGCAGTCAACGATCCCCCCACTATCAAACAATCATGAGGAGTATAAGAAAGAAGGAAAGAAAGGGAAAAAGAGCAAGAGAAAGACAAGAAACAGGATGAGGAAGAAAAGAAGGAAAGGGAGAATAAAAGAAAGAGAAGAAATAAGAAGAAGAAAAAAAAGAAGAAGAAGAAGAATCCTTAATCCTTTTTTTCTTTTGTGTTATTTGATATTTTTCTTTTATTCATTTAAGAAAAATAAAGAATTACTTAAAAAGAAAGCAAACAATTTCGTCGCGACCGAATCTGATATGCACAGATATGACATATATATCTCTCTATATATATATATGCTAGCAAGGAGACCCGACGTTGTTCCGGATTGAATGAGGATCAACAAATGTTACACCTTTCCATATTTTTATTGTCATCAAAAGCGATGAAATCACCCATTTTTCAATCAAATCGCTCGAGTGCCGGGACCCATCACGATGCACTGTAAGGAAGCTTCAGATACCTCTCTGCAATGACTTGGTACACAATGCATTGTAGTCTACATTGCACTGTAGAGAATCTACTGCTGATTTTATAAAAATTATCTGTAAATAATGGCTTCACTTAAAATTTAAAATGCAAAATGCAAAAGTCAAGTATCATCGTTTAATTGTGCTCTAAAATGAAACATATTTCGAACGCGCCCTCGTCTTATAAAAGTTGATTTTTATGAAATTATTTTTACATAGCCACGTGAATTAAAGTTAAACGTACGAAATTCAAGAATTATGACTCAATTGTGCTCTAAAAAGAAGCTTTATTTTGAATGCAACCCCGTCTTATAAAAGAACTAACTGTTGATTTTATGAAATTACTAGCAGGGAGACCCGACGTTGCCTGGGATTGAATGATGATAAACGAATGTTTTACCCTCCCATATTTTTATTGTTATCGAAATTCGTGGAATTACCCTTTTTTTTCAATCAAATCGATTGATTGCCCACTCTAGTTGGGGACCCATCATAGTGAATCAGGAGGAAGCTTCAAATGCTTCTACGCAGTGACTTTTTCTACAATATACTATAGTTTACATTGCACTGTAGAGAGCCTACTGTTGATTTTATAAAATTAATTTTTTTTCTATATATAATGGTTTGAATTAAAGTTTAAAATGCAAAAGTCAAGTATCATGCTTCAATTGTGCTCTAAACAGAAACATTTATTTCGAACTCACCTCTGTCATATCAAAGAACTTGCTGTTGATATTATCTGCTTGTGCAGTGATAATGGCTTGAATCTAAGTTTAAAATGAAAAGTCAAGTATCATGGTGCAATTGTGTTTTAAACAGAAACAGCCATTTTGAATGTGTCCCTGTCATATCCAAAAATCTACGTCGGGCCTTTCGGCTTGTGTGGTAATAAAACTTTTTAAATGTATCTGTGATGTTAGGCTGTTTAAGGTGTTAACTTTGGTCAAAATCACCTGCTCCTTTTTTTATCAGATTCTTTTGATTATCGATTATCGGTACTTATCTAAGACACCCCGGTATAGAAAAGGTATCTAAGAACACTACCAGGCACATAAAATACATAAAGTACGGCTTGGCCAATTTTTATGAAATTTCATACAATTCTAACCGGCTAAAGACTCATAAAAGAATGCCCCGTAAAAAAAACCAATCATTTGAGGCTCTTAGTTTCGGAGGAGATAGAGTTTGAAAAGTTAGAGACAGAAAGACAAACCGACAGATATATATATATATATATATATATATATATATATATATATATATATATATATATATATATATATATATATAAATAAATGTTGGTGCCGTAAAATAAATTGTTTTTAATCTACCAAGCCGGCTATCGAAAGTTAAGTTAGAAAAAAAAAATTGTATATGCTAAGTAATTTTAAGAGAAGCACTGCGAGTAGCCATTTTGTTTTTTTCAAGTGTCAGGTATTAAGTATTTCTCCCGGATTTCTTCTCTATACAAATCTTGAACCTGCTAAGAAAGCAGATAATCTGTTAATTCTAATTATGCAAGATAAAAGGTCAAGAAATCCAAATCCTTAATCTTTTTTTTTGTTTTGTTTTATAACTATTTATTTTTTTATTTCGTTTTTTTTTTTTTTTCATCATTTTATTTTTCATTAGATTGATAAAAAGAATAACAAGATGAAGGAGGAGGAGGAGGAGGAGGGGGATGAAGAGTGGAAGGAAGGGAAATAAAAGAGGTAAAGAAGAAAAAGAAGATGAAAAGAAAGAAGGTGAAGGAGGAGGCAAAAGGTGAAGAGGTAGATGAAGATGAAGAAACAGGGGGATTTATTTTTTACACAGGAGTCACCACTTATCAAGGCCCAGAGGCCACTCGAGGATAAGGGTTAAAGTGTGTACAGTATCAGAATCATAGTAATCGTTAGTATTGGAAATTCAGTAAATTTGTTAACTTAAGTGGAACGACTCATCAAGAACTTGTTTACATTAGACTTGAAGACAACCATATTGTAGTCAGCTGGAAAGCAGGTAAACGGAAGACAATTCCACAGGCGTGCAGTTCTAAGAAAGAAGCTTTGATCATGGAATCTATGTTTAGGTTTAGGCACAGATAAAGAGTGGGGGGAATTATTGATAGTGTTTTCAGCTAGACGAGTGTTTTTCATGAAAGTTTGGCGAGGGGTGGGTATAGATTGAAGCTCAGACAAGCACTTGCCATAAAAATAACGATAAAGCAGACAGGCTCGCAACATCTCTTCTGTGAGAAAGAGGTTGCAGGGAAGAAAAAAGGGTATCCCCTACTAGACAACAAAGTCTATTTTGAACCCTATCAAGGCAGGATAAGATGTTTCTAACAGCTCCTGTGCAGATGTGGCAACAGTATTCCATTCTTGGACGTACCTGGCTCTTATATAGGTAGAGAATTGCATCAGCAGTGAGATATCTACTGGTTCGATAGAAGGATCCAACCATTTTTCCAGCGACCTTGGAAACGGATTTGATGTATGTGTTCCATTTCAGATCAGGTCAAGCCCAGAAGCTTGTCAAAACATGAAGCCTCCCCAAGACGAGAGCCATTCATTTCAATTGATGCCAGATGGGGATCAGAGCGTTGATGATGTAAAGATAGCAGCGTTGTTTTAGATGCATTAAAAGTAACCAGCCACCTCTTTCCTCATAGTACCATGTGCTCAAGATCAGAACAGAAAGAGAAGAAAAAAAGGAGAAGGGAGAGTAGAAAGATAAGGAAAAGGAGTAGGATATGGAGAAAAGAAAGAAAAATAAGAAAGTGAAGAATAAAAAGGGGAAGGAACAGGAAAAAGAGAAGAAAAAAGGAAAGTATGATAAAAAAAGAGAAAGAAGAGAAGGGGAAGGAGAAAGAAAAAAGACAAAGAATAAGAGGGAAGGAAAGGAGAAAGAAAAGAGAGAGGAGAGGAAAAGAAGAAAAAATAGAAGGAGAAGAAAAAGGAATAAAAAAGAAAAAGAGGAAGAAGGAGAATCAGGGGCGAATGAGCGGCGAAGGGAGGGGGGCAAGTATAAGAAGATAAAGAAGAAAAAAGAGGATGATAAAGAGAGGAAAGAGAATGAAAAGAAGAAAATGAGAAGTACCGGAAGAAAAAGAAGAAGAAGAAGAAGAAGAAGAAGAAGAAGAAGATAGATAGATAGATAGATAGATAGATAGATAGATCAGGAAAGAAGGAAAAAAGAAGGAAAAAAGAGAACGAAATAAGGAGATGGAAGGAAGGAAAAGAGAATGAGAAGAAAGAAAGAAAAACAAAGAGAGAAAGAAGACGAAGACGAAGGAGAATAAAAGGAAGGAGAAGGACGATAATATAAAATTAATCTACGTGAATTTATAAATTTAGATGATCCATTACAATTACGATCGCCCGGGGTTGCGTCCCCTTCCTTTTTCGTGCTAAATCTTCTAATATGAAGTCCTATTTTATAATGCTTTTTTTTTTCATTATTTATTAACATTTTTTTTTCGTCTGCCCCCAATTTTAGTACAAGCATATCTACGTGTGCGCTGGCCCAATCGCGTTTTTACATTTAGATCCGGGCGGAGATTAAAAGCTCCCGCCTCCCCTTCTCAACACAAAAACACACGCAAAGAAAAAAAATAAAAATAAAAAATAAAATAAAAATACCCCCCCCCCCCAAAAAAAAAACTTGGATAAAATACTTTAGTTTCACATGTGAACCATTTGTAGATTATTTCATCCTTTGCCCTGAAGGACCTGCTTTTTTTTAAAAAAAACAACAACCTTTTATGAGAAACACCATCTCCTTTATTTTATTTGACGGAAGGGGGGGGGGGCCTAATAAAGTGAATTAAATTTAAGAATTAAGGAAATAAATGCATTCTGGGGGAGCAAAGAGGTGAGAAGAGAATTCGAGGAAAGAATCGCACAAATTGAAAAGACAAACATTCCTCTGTTTCTATTATTTTATTGACATATTTATTTTATATAATTAAAACAAAGAAAACCTAATTTCCATACTGCTTCGGCGTAAACGTGACTCGTCCACATATATATAACTTATGAAGGAGACAAAAAAAGACAAGAAAAATTTTGGTTTCCTCAAAGCTGAAATGATAACAATTATAACGAACGTTCGTTACGAAATCATAATTTTACACGGCATGTTCTTTTGTGTGCATCACGTCGGGGTCACCAATATCTAGCCTAGTTGATGTTGCCAAGAGTTGAGGCACGCCGCAGATGTCACCCGGAAGAATTCTGATTTCGTTGACCGAGCCACTGCTTTTATAAGATTTGTTAATTTGAAATTTGAATTTTCATTGGTTGAAAAATATTGAGTTGACACGTTCATGTGAAAACTTTACTTGCTTTGTTGAAGTGAAAAGGAGAGCCTATTCCAATGAAGCGGCGAAAGAAAGAGGGTATTTTTTTTAGTTTACCGACTCCTCGGCATTCAGCTTTAATTTGTCGACTGTTATACGTTTTCAGGTACGTTAAGAACGAATATCGCATTCATTTTTTGTGCAGTTATCCACATTTGAAGACATTCAGTGTCCAACGTAATCACTATTGTTTTTGCTGGCGGCCATATTGTTTTCCAATAACGAAAAAAACGCTGTTTTTTCGTTATTGAAAACAAGATGGCCACCATTAAAAATGATAGAGATTACGTTGGATACTGAATGTCTTCAAATACGGATAACTACTTGTTTGCGCAAAAAATAAATGCGATATTCGTCTTCAGCATACCCGAAAACCGATATAGGTCGACAAATTAAAGGTAAATGCCGAGGGGTCGGTAAACTAAAAATTTATCGAAAGAGGTTAGCTATTCAAGCCAGTCGCTTTTTGGCATTCATTCGAATCGCGTCTCCGTTATCACTAGATTCTAAATGCACACCTTGGCTTTGATGTATTGACATGGTTGCCCAGAAGCCAACTCAGCTAACAGTGCATTGTTTCGTTGGTTATTAATAAATAATACGAAGGGCGTTCTAAAAGTAATAGTAAATGAATTTACGCATTCATTGCTTGCAAGTTTCACCTCTCTGTTGGTCAATCTTTACTTGTAAGTTAAAGCATATCGCATCATGAAAAAAACAAAAACAAAACAAAAACAAAACAAAAAAAAAAAAAAAAAAAAAAAAACAAAAAAAAACAAAACAAAAAAAAAACTCACCCCCCCAAAAAAAACCGTACAGAGACTTTGAAAGCGTATTTCTTTCTAAGCAAAACTGTCTATTTTTCTGATGAGTATACGCACAAAAGCGATTCGATATTGATTTAATAATAATTGCTTGTTTCCGTGTAACGAAACAGATCTGTGGAAATGTACCGAAATTTTAACATGCTGAAAGAATTGTTTCATAAGAAAATGCCCTTAACTCATCAGAAGAAATAGCAACAATCAATCCGTCAGAAGGAAATAAAGCGTGATTTGACATGATTAAAATCCGAAAATTGGAAGAGAAGCTTATAATATGTTTCCATTACGCCATTTTGAATTTTAGAAATAAAGTCACTAAACTCATCTATTCGTTTCTTTCCAAGGTAAAGTATGCCTCATATCAGGTCGTCCTGAAAAAAAAAACTTTGTTCAGAGAGTTTGAAGGCACTCAAAGATGGCGTCTAGTACGTATCCAACTATATGTGTATGTGCGTGTGTAAACGCAACCGGTCTCTTTTATCATTTCCATTTCTTCATCATTGTCTTTTCCTATTATTCTCTGACTCTCATGTGTATCATAAAATAAAAAAAACAAAACTAAAACAAAACAAAAAAAAAACAAAAACAAAAAAAAAAACACGCACATTCAATATGGCGGCACACATGATGAGGGAAAGAGCTCTACCATGCGCGAGAAGGGGAAGACCCAATATTTTTATTTTACGCGGTGTTCCATTAATAAGAATTAAAAAAAAGGCGCAAAACATTCATAGCATTCACTTACTAATGGCATTCTGTCGTGGTTCAAATAGTAAATCGTCTTCCATAAATCGGTTGATATGAATATCGTACGATAGATGTTATATTTCAACGTTAAACTACCGGGAAGAGGTAGATATTAGTGATGGGACAAGTCCAACATTTTTCCTGATTCCGATACAATTACCGATTCCGATTCTTTATAAATCTCCAAATATTTAACTATAGAGTTGTTATTTTTCCTGATTACGATAAAAACGTGTGTTAAATGTGCAGATATTTTCTCAAACGTAAAAATACATTTGTGGGAGATGATCTTTGGATTTTATTTTTACTGATAGTTTAAAATCAATAAGTATTTTTTATTTATTTTTATTACTACTAACAGTGGAAGAATTTGTTTTAAACAAAATCACATCTAAAAAAAAAAAAAAAAAAGCAAAAGACGAAAGAATCGTGTTTGTTGTCAAAATACAGGCACAAATGTTTTCTGATTCCTATACCCAAAACATTCCAAATTTTTCTGATTCCTATACCCAAAACATTCCAAATTTTTCTGATTCCTATACCCCAAAACATTCCAAATTTTTCTGATTCCTATACCCCAAAACATTCCAAATTTTTCTGATTCCTATACCCCAAAACATTCCAAATTTTTCTGATTCCTATACCCCAAAACATTCCAAATTTTTCTGATTCCTATACCCAAAACATTCCAAATTTTTCTGATTCCTATACCCAAAACATTCCAAATTTTTCTGATTCCTATACCCCAAAACATTCCAAATTTTTCTGATTCCTATACCCCAAAACATTCCAAATTTTTCTGATTCCTATACCCCAAAACATTCCAAATTTTCCGATTACCAAGCCTTATTAATCCTTCCAACATAATTAATAACTAAAAGTAATAGTTACCACTTCTACTCTGCCTTAGCTGATGGGATGAGAACAATCTACTCCTTTGGATTAAATAAATTGTCTATTTTGAAATTTTATATGGGTTGTTGAGTTCAGTATAAACGTTTCCAAATTGGAAAAAGTGCAGTTGAAGAAGGTTGGAGGTTACATCGGTCGAAGTGTTTTGCATATAAAAACCAGAATAAGAATAATAGTCTGACTAATGTGATTATATATATCTCACTTAGTGATGGGATAATTTCAGTATTTTTCCTGATTCCAATACAATTACCGATTCCGATTCTTTATAAATCTCTAAATATTTAACTATAAAGTTGTTATTTTTCACGATTACATTGAAAACACTTGTTAAATATGCAGATATTTTCTCAAACGTGAACCCCCCCCCCCAAAAAAAAAAAACACACCTGTAAAGAATGATCTATAGATTTTAATTTTACTGACCGTTTAAAATCAATAAATAGTTAAAATCAATAAATATTTAAAATCAATAAATATTTATTATTTTATCATTACTGCCAACAGTGAAAGATTTTGCTTTAAACAAAATCAAATAAAAAGGACATTTAAAAGAATCGTTTTTGGCATCGGAAAATAGGCATACTTTTTTCGATTCCGATATCGATTCCGATATCTCTAAAAGTTCCGATTTTTCTGATTCCCGATTCTGATTCCGATTAATCGTCCCAACACCAGATACCGTAAAGCAGAGAATCCAAAACCAATATAGGTTTGTGCTTGTATGAATGGATGCATAGGTGTTTGTGCATGTGTATGTGTGTTTGTGTGTGTGTGTTTCTGTCCATGCACATATTTTATTTAACTTCATGAAGTTAGACACAAGGTCAGGTATAGTTTCAAAATCCAGCGCACTAGGATAAGCGCACTCTGGCATACAAAAATGCCCGAACAGCCCTTGGTAGGAGCGCCTCAGGCAATTAGCAATAAACTAACCTCTGGGATTATGGCTCTCCTAGGACTGAACAAAACCATATCTCGGCCTTAGAGCAACACACTGTTGGATAGATTGTCATGCACGTATCCCCAACTGGCACGAACACCTACTCCATGTGTGCCAAGTAAGTACTGCAGGAAGATAGGCAGAGTCAAGCCCGCGCCCCTACAGGAGAGGCATTTTGGCCTTTTAAAAATTGCCTGGGCAGTCCTATCGGCCTTCCCTGGTAGGAGAGCTTCAGAAAGTAAGCAATAAACTCACGCCATTCAAAAGACGGGAGGCAACGATTTGGGAGGGTGGACCTCCTAGGACTACTCAGAAGTACACCTCAGCACAACAGATGCAATGTCATTCCTTACTCAAAAACGAATAAGACTATTAGACTGATTGTCAAGGGCGTATCCTCGAATGGTATGAATATAATCTACTCAGGCTGTCCTGGGTAAGTATCATGAGTATGTAGTGAAAAAAAAAAAACAATAAAAAAATAAAAATAAAGAAAGCCACAAAATGTCAACATCCAATTTTGGGGTTGCATGCGCCGGCGGCCATTTTGTCTTGCATCGGAGATGACGCACGATCACGTGACTGAACAGAAAGAAAAAAGAAAAGAAAATATGCGTTGTCTACTGACCTCACCCTTTGTTTGATTCCCCTCCCCTCCCACCATATCATCCCAACCTCATTTCATAACCGCCCTTTTTTCATAATCATCACCTACAAAAAACGATCAACGTTGTTTACCTTAAACCTAATCCATCTTCTAGGTTATTTTGGATCATTCAAACACTACTATTCTCATCTTGTTTGTTATTTCCACAACGTTTCGGCCGATGCAACCTTCGACCTTCTCCAGAATCTGAATTTTCGGGACATTATTATGAGATAAGCTGATCTACTTATTTTAGAAATAATGGACTCACCTTGAGACAATAGATATAGTTACATCCAAACGTCCAGGTAGCTATTCATGACAGAAGAGACGTTGCGTGCCTATCCTTGTTTTATCGTTATTTCCATGGCAGGCGCTCGTCTGAACTTCAATCTCTGGTCCCCCCCCGCCAATCTTTCCCGAAAAACACCCGTCTAGCTGAATCCACTGTGAAAAATTTCCCTCACTCTATATCTGTGCCTAAATCAAAACGCGGATTCCATGAACAAAGCTTCTTTCTTAGAACTGCACGCCTGTGGAACTCTGTTCCGTCTGCCTGTTTCCCACCGGACTACAACTTGGATGTCTTCAAGTCCAACGTTAACAAATTCCTAATGAACCGTCCCTGAAGTAAACACTTCATCAAATCTCCGCACTAACGTAATGTACTTACAATAACTCTTATCCCTGAGTGGCTTCCGGGCCTTGATAAGTGGTGATCACTGTGTAAAAAAGAAAAAAAAAAGTTATGACCCCAGAACCATGACGTGTACCTTTGTAACATACATTTGTTAAGACACTCTTAATTATACCACAGTGTTTGTGTTGATTATTACCGACATGCAAGGGCACAACATTTTTGCAGATTGAAAAAATATTCCCCTATATACACAATTGAATTAATAAACAAATAAATAATAAAAATTCATTTATATATATTTATCAAAAAATTAAATTAAAAATTAAAAATAAAGATTCATTTATATATATATATATATATATATATATATATATATATATATATATATATATATATACATATATATATATATACATTAAAAATAAAGATTTATATATATATATATATATATATAAATATATATATATATATATATATATATATATATATATATATATATATATATATATATATATTGGCCTGACGAAGCGATTCCCTTACTGGGTTTTCGCTGAAACATGTATGCTTATGTGTAGCCATTTGTTTGTAAACTAAATTCACTTATTTTGGCTCTGTCTAAACATTGAGCACTCTTTTGGGTGACACACTTATATATTTTGTTTTAAACAAACAAATAATTACTACCAATACAATATATATATATATATATATATATATATATATATATATATATATATATATATATATGTGTGTGTGTGTGTGTGTGTGTGTGTGTGTGTGTGTATAACATTAAAAATGAAAAATAAAGATTTATTTATGCATAAACAAATAAATAATAAAAATTAATTTATATGAACAACAAAAATAAAAATTCATTCATATATATATAAAAAAATAAAATTAAAAATAAAAATTCATTTATATATAAACAAATAAATAATAAAAATTCAATTGGAAATATTTTCTCAATCATTAAATCATTTCTCTCTGATAGACTCATAAGATTAGTGGTTGATGGGCAGAAATCAGAGGCCCTCAATATTAATGCTGGAGTCCCTCAGGGGTCCATCCTGGGTCCAACTCTCTTCCTCATCTACATCAATGATCTCCCAAAACACATACTTAAATCATTCGTTGACATCTATGCTGATGACACGACCATCTATCGCAACACATCAAAGGCCGTAAATGACAAATTTCTCTCTGATTCTCTCTCCTCTGATATTGAGCACGTTGTACAGTGGAGGAGGAGGTGGCTGGTTACTTTTAATGCATCTAAAACCAAGCTCCTATCTTTACATCATCAACGACCTGATACCCATCTGGCATCAATTGAAATGGGTGTCTCTCGTCTAGGGAAAGTTCCATGTTTTGATAAGCTTCTGGGCTTGACCTTTACGCCTGATCTGAAATGGAACACGTACATCAAGTCAGTTGCCAAGGTCGCTGGAAAAATGGTAGGATTCTTCTACTGCTCCAGAATATATCTCACTGCTGATGCAATTCTCTATCTATATAAAAGCCAAGTACGTCCAAGGATGGAGTACTGCTGCCACATCTGGGCAGGAGCTGCTAAAAACAACCTATCCTGCCTTGACAGAGTACAAAATAGGCTTCGTGGCCTAGTGGGTGATGCCCTTTTCTCTTCCCTGCAATCTCTCTCCTACAGGAGAGACGTTGCGAGCCTGTCTTTGTTTTATCGTTACTACCATGGCAAGTGCTCGTCTGAGCTCCAATCTCTGCCTCCCACTCGCTAATCTTTCACGATAAACACCCGTCTAGCTGAAACCACTGTCAAAAACTTTCCCCAGTCCTTATCTGTGCCAAAATCAAAACGTAGATTCCATGAACAAAGCTTCTTTCTTAGAAATGCACGCCTGTGGAACTCTGTTCCGGTTGCCTTTTTCCCACCTGACTACAACCTGGATGTTTCAAGCTATATAAACATATTCCTGATGTACCGCCCCCTTTAGTAAGACACTTTATCAAATCTCCAATACTAACGTACTGTACACGCAATAACCCTTATCACCGAGTGGCTTCTGGGCCTTGATTAGTGGTTACTACCTTGTAAAAAAAAATTATATATAAACAAATGAATAATAAAAATTTATTTAGATATAAACAAATAAATAATAAAAATTCATTTATACGAGCAATAAACGTAAATATTCATTTATATATATAAAAAATAAAATTATCAATAAAAATTCATTTATCTATAAACAAATAATCAATAAAAATTAATTGTCTTCTAGGGGAATACACTAAGCTGCTGAAATTAGGTTTTACACAATATTAGTAAAGATCTTGCAAGATAATAAAATGTGTTCTTGCATAAAATTAATTTGTATTATTTGGATTATACAGAATACGGTTTTCATCCTGGATGTTATTCTCCCAACGTTTCGGACGATGTAACCTCCGACCTTCTTCAAACTCGGGAATCTGTATGTTGAACTCGGGGAACCTGCACAAAATTTCGAGCTGAACTCTTACATCATCAATTATTTAATAATACTGATATTTGTCTATATAGAGATGATGGATTTGTTAGAATAACCTTGTGGCCTTCGGGCCAAGATCACAGTCTAGTATCTGTTCTTATGCTACACTTCATGCTTTCTGTCCTCTGTCAGTGGAAGAGAAACCAGAACAATTTTAATTTTTGTTTCTATCCAGAGTGCCCTTTTTTGGAGAATTGGATTTTCTCCACATTAAAAACCAACCTTGTGTCTAACTCTGCCCTCGTGGGGAGGCAAGTAAATAGGAACTTTAACAAGGTCAAGGATGAAAATTTGAAAAAAGATTATATATACGGGAAAGAAAAAATCGAAAAAAAAAAAAGAGTCGGCGTATTAGCTAACATAACTAACTGTGTCGATAGCGAAGGGAGAGTATAACAAGCAGAGCAACGACAATCACTATCCCCTATTTGGACACCAAGAGGTTACCATCCCACAAGAGATTTGAAGCGATTACCATCCCCCAAGAGATTTGCCACTGTCACAAGCCTCAGACAAACAACATCAGCGTCCTTTAGCCTGTGTTGGTGGAATGAGTCAGTACTCAAAGACAACATAACTAATCGCGTCGATAATGAAAACAAAGTATGATAAATAGAGCAACGATAATCGTCCCCCCCCTATTTGGACACCAAGAGGTGTCGCAGCGACAACCATCCTATAAGAGATTTGCCCCTGTTACAGGCCTCAGACAAACAACACCAGCATCCTTCAATATGCGTTAGTAGAATGAGTCAGTCAAAGACAATAACGACGACGCTTTTCTGGCACCGAAAGAAAACCTCCTAGCAGGCTCCGAACTCCCAAGGAAAAAGTGAGTAAAACTCAGCCTGACCCGAGCAAAGGTTATCAAAACAGGGGACAACCTGCACAAGTGGGGCTATGTGGCACAGGATTCTTCGTGTTCCTGCGGCGCCGACGACGTGCATATTATCGCACAGCGCACAGATCCTCACAGATTGTTCCCGAAACGTGGCATGTTTTGATGTGGACCTGAGGGATGCCTCGGACACTGCTCGACGATGGACATCGAGATGTAGTGGAACGTTGTGATGATGCTGCGGAGTTAATATAAAACAAACTTTTTAGATGTGACTATCAATTTAGATAAAATACTTACAAACATAATACTAACCCAATATACAGGAATCAACAGTATAATTCCCACTAATCATAAAACATATTCCTAGTTCTATCGAATGTAAACGTAGCAATAACTCTAGCAACAAAAATGACATTTATGAATTCAAGTGATATTTATAAAAAAATAAATAAAAACGTAAAATAGTGGGTATAATAATATTGAAGTTAAATATAAACAACAAAATAACAACAACAGTAACAACAGTAATAAATAAATCTATTATATATATAAAAGTGAACGTGTCTGTGTGTGTGTCTGTGTGTGTCTCTGTGTGCGTGTATGTGTACATTTTCCTACGCAATAACTCTGTCAATTTTTAGTCTATAGACTCGAAATTTGATATACAGGGTACTGAGATTTGGGGAAATCTTTGTAACCCGTTTTCGAACAAAAATTTGGCTGTTAAGGAGGTCAAAGTTCAACGATTTTACCTTTGAGAACTCTACCAAACTCCTCCAACAATTTTGGGTCTAAACATTTGAAATTTTAGATATAGGTTCCTTAGACATGGATCTAACTTAATAACTTGATTTGGGCTAAAAACAATAATTGTTAAGGGATCATAATAGGGTCAAAGTTAAAAAAAATTGACTGCTTTTTTTTTTTTTGCTCAACATACACCTCCAAACACCCGGGCAACGCCGGCTGAAATGCTAGTAAATAAATAAAGAAAATCCTTTGGTTCACACCAACGTATGACAATGCTAAAAATTGCTTTTGAATATGACTGGCTTGAGTGGTAAAATGACTCTCGCCCCTCAACCGCACTCCTCCCCAATGTAAAACAGATTTTTTGTGAAATGTTAAACGGTATTCTACTCGGTAAATGTCGGCGCCTTACTTACGAGAAAAAGCACCTGTTAAACTACACAAGTTCTATAATTGAATACCCCCCCCCAAAAAAAAAAGAACGAAAAATATTAAAAAAAAACTGTTTTTGTAAACCGCTCCTGAAAACTTAATTATTTTTTAGATCAATTTAAAAAACTTTAAAATCTACGTAACACACACACACACACACACACACACACACACACACACACACACACACACACACACACACACACACGCACGCACACGCGCGTACACACACACACACACACACACACATACACACACACACACACGCACACGCGCGTACACACACACACACACACACACACACACACACACACACACACACACACACACACACACAGAGAAATGAACCACATTTTTTAAAAACTTTCTTGTTATTTTAAATGTGTGCTAAAGATTCCTCCGCGATGTTATAAGTCACTTAACTATGCGCGATGTGATAAGTCACTTCACTATAAGAAAACACCACTGAAAGCGGTGAAATGGCGCGACATAGTCCAAGAGTCCAGGGGTTCATACCATGAAAACGGTAAATTTGCGTCAGCGATGTCGAATACTCCTAAAAAACAAATTAGAGTGGTCGGTGTTCTGTTGTAGCGCAAGGAAACATTTACCCCTAATTTGAATGCGACTATCTTGCTTTGATCGTCCAGAGGGCCGCCTGTTTCTCGGACGCAAAAGAACTTTTAAGCCGCAAATATAATCAGTTTTGCCAAGATTTTTCTTTATTATTGTTTATTCAGTACATATCTCAGTGTTGTCTTTTCTGTACATTTTCCTTTCGGCATTCCAACCTCGGCAAATGAGAATTGAAGCACTCCCTTGCCAAAACATTTTAAAATCGCCTGTCCCTCCTTTCATCGGAGTTTTTTTTTCGATTATCGAACACATTCCGATACAAAACCTATCTATGAACAATGCCAGATACATAAAATGAATTTGTGTGAAATTTCATAAAAATCGGCCAAATCGTTTCGTAGTCCATAAGGAACAAACTCACACAGAGTTCCGTTTATATGATAGTAGAAGATTATATATATATATATATATATATATATATATATATATATATATGTATATATATTTCGTTGTATCACACACACACACACATACAAACATATATATATATATATATATATATATATATATATATATATAGTTGTGTGTATGTTGATGACTACAAATATATTTTAAACCCACCCCCGTCTTTTGTTTGTAAATAAACGGTTTGAGCACTATAAAAGTGGTGAACGGATGTTTGTTTAAAATAGACATTTGTCGAGGTTATTTGCGGGCTCCGCGGGTCGATTAGTAGAACTGCCGACTGTCAACGTGATGGTTTTAGGTTTAATCCTCGGCTTGGGAGAGGTGCGAGTCTAGCGGCTGCGGGTGATACAACGAAACAGTACTGTATGTCGATATATATATATATATATATATATATATATATATATATATATATATATATATATATATATATATCATAACATTTTTAAAGAACACTGAACGTAGTGCCATAATTAATTGCTGAGGGTTTATTTATTTATTTATTTTCCTATAGTTTAAACATAAACCATTAAACTTTCGAAAAGAAGACCAAAATACACTTCCAAAGTATATTTCTCCTAAGCATAAATTAGATAAAAGGGATAAATAAGGGTTGGGACAGAAAAAAAACTCTATCGAGACGTCTTTCAGCCAACCCTTTTCAAGATTAACGTTGGCAACGGGAGGGGGGGAGAAAACATCGTTTAAAAAAGTGGTCAAAAGACCATAAATTAATAGCGAGGGTAAAAAAAAAAAGAAGAAATTGTATAGGGAATAGGAGAGAGAAAAAAAATAAGCTCAGCGAATACTCATAAGTTCTAAATTATGGATATACGCTCTTTGTTTACACAGAGATGATTGGCGCAAATTAATGGATACAACCTCGAGAATTTTTAAGTGAATTCTCGAGCGCGCTCTGTGTAAAACAGAAAAAAATTTTCATTTGTGTATCCGTCAGTGCAAATTTGGCACTGTAATAAATGTTCACCAATGGCCGACTTATGAACTGGTAAACGCCCGGATGTTGGCCTTTTTTGTGGGGGGACATGTTGGGATATTCTAACCTCCAAACGTTGGATAATATGGCACGTGTAGTCAGCTTCAAACTGACCGTTAATCCGATAAACAACAATATTATATTGAGTGGTAGGGATACCAGCATTTCTCTTCTCAAACACCGTTCGAACCTTTGTTGCAAAATAGCGTGTATATATATATATATATATATATATATATATATATATATATATATATATATATATATGAGCAAACAGTTAATAAAATATGTTAAAAAAACACTTTGAAATGAGTTAAAAACATATTTAATCTGAAAAGGAAACACTAGATAAATGGATAGTCCTTAATCCGCAGACTTTCGAAGAAATACTCTCCTTCTCATCAGAGGGTAGGAATTAGCAAAATGCGGGATCGGATTTTGCATGCAAAAGTATTTGATGAAACAACAAGTAAGTCAAAGATCTTACTTGAAAACAAAATAAGTTAAGCAGAGGGAATATGGTAAAGAAAAAGGTGATTACACATGAATGGATAGTCTGGTGGAAGATAAAAAATCCAGTGACGGTAAAATCCAAATGTAAAACTTCAAGAAAGTTAAAAGAATTTCCATTTGTACAAGTAAAATCCAAGGAAATCCCGCAATTGGATATATATATATATATATATATATATATATATATATATATATATATGGTCGGATTTCGATCAACTTTAAGTAGTTGCTTGTCTAGTCGCACGCACACACACACACACACACACACACACACACACACACACACACACACACACATATGTGTGTGTGTATGTGTGTGTGCCACATATATATATATATATATATATATATGTGTGTGTGTGTGTGTGTGTGTGTGTGTGTGTGTGTGTGTGCCACTAGACAAGCAACTACTTCAAGTTGATCAAAACCCGACCAAACGACAGACGGAGCTTCTAACCGTTGCGCTATTTGGCTGCTGCTATGTGCGCAGTGAATTAACAATTTTTTGACATTGTCCAAATACCTAAGCTGAATTTGTTTACACAAAGAGCATACGCTAATGGTAATCTGTATATCACTTCCCTAATATGCTCAACCCAAGATAGGGAGCATTATAGTCATCCACATATAGTACTGTTTCGCTGTTTCACAGCTCATCAGTGCGGCTAGACAAGCAACTATCTCAAGCCCGGATCGAAACCCGACCGGCCAAACGACAGTCAGAGCTTCTAACCGTTGCACTATTCGGCTGCTGCTACACTCTCTCTCTCTTTCTCTCTCTCTCTCTGTATATATATATATATATATATATATATATATATATATATATATATATATATATATATGTGTGTGTGTGTGTGTGTGTGTGTGTGTGTGTGTGTGTGTTCTTTTCGTGTTTCTAATTATGTTAATTGTTTAATAAAATAGATTTAAAAAGCCACATCAAAGGGTTTATTACATAAAAGACTTGACAACTGTTCGCATTTTCGTATTCATAAAAACCCTTAAAGAATGCCGCATGGCAAATTAGACGACCGTTTACAAACAATATTTGACTTGTTAAAAAAGAATAATAATTAAACGTTGGATAATAAAATAAAAAAAAAGCACATGAAAGGCTGGGCGGAAAAAACACAAACACAAAAAGTAATAATAATAGCAACAACCACAATAGTAATAATAATAAATAAAAACACTGTTATCAAACAAACGAATATAAGGAATTCCTAAATAATGGTGGTGCGGTATTCTAACAGGTAATGTCGGCTTGCATTAAGCTCTAGTCTTAGACATGTAATTAAATAAAATCTACAACACCATTTGTAAAGAGAGAATGTACAAATTAAAGCCTGTTTAATGTACTGTTGAAAAGTAATTGTCCCAGTTATCTCCCCTGTATTATATTGATTGATGACGTCGTGACAAATGCCCGCTCACATAAAGCTTTCGTCTCGTCTGAGGCGTACAAAATGTCTTGTAGATTGTAATTACGCAATTATAATCTTCAAGACTTTTTGTGAAAAAGATTCGAAACGCAGACACACGCTCGCGCATACGTATATTACAATTAATAGTTATAATAATCACCATAGTAATTACTCAAAATAAAATTTGAATCTTCACCCTTTGAACATACATTGCTTCTGTTACGTCTAACATATAGAGTTATCCCGTCAATTTTTAAAGTCAGGTCCAGATTGCATTTAAGCTGACAAATAAAAAATTGCTTTTGATTAGCCATTTTCATTTGTTATTTTTGGACCATGTTATTGGTTAATAAAAAGGTGTTCATCTTGCAACTGATTTAAAAAAATTCTTTTTCTGTATAAGTTTTGAAAATTTGCACGCAAAAACGACTTTACTGAGTAGGTGCAGCTAATATTACAATAAATTGATATATGTTTTTTATTTTTTTATTACCGTTTCATCTGTTTAGTTACATATGTTTCGGATGTTGGACCATGTTTACGATTCAACAGCCTCGTCAGACCTTACAGAAAACAGGTTTTCTGTAAGGTCCGACGAGGCTGTTAGATAAAACGGTAATAAAAAAAATACAACACATATTTGCTCTGCAATAGTATTGAGCACTCTCTTCAGGTTTTTACTAATTACCAGTTTTACCAAATATATATATATATATATATATATATATATATATATATATATATATATATATGTATATATATATATATATACACTCCTATGAATTTGTGTTTTTGTGCATTGATATTCATATTAAACCCCCTTTTCTATTTATTTAAAAAGAAAATAAAACGTTGTTATATATGGGTCGTGGAATTGCATTTCTTTGCGAAAGATCTAGCTAATTTGCATATTCTTTTAAACATTCATTTTAATTAATTCCTTATTAGTTTTTTTCGGTTTTCTTATGGGATGATCACCTTTAGTTAACTATTACGTGTAATTATATTCATGCAGATATTCTATATGGTTTATACTTGCGTAATATTTGCGTAAACCTCTTTCTATTTATGTATGCGTATATAATTTTGTTTAGAAAATTTTGTCTACCAAACTCTTTTGTCAGTTTTTAGTCTACAAACATGATACTTAATATATAGGGTATTCGAACCCATGCGGAACTTTATATTTTTTGAGTGAGTGAAAATTGGTGCAAAAGTGTGGAAATTAAAGAAATGGAATTTACCAGGTGAAGGTCGAACGACGTCATTACGAATGTGCATGTGTAACGTAATAGCTATTGGTTCATGTTTTAAGTTTTAGCCTTGCAGCAAACATGTCTTCATAGCTCAGGCAGTAACGTCAAAGGAAAAAATAAATTTTAAATTATTGCTATATATTGGGTCCATTATAATATAATAATAATACGAAATCTGCCTTAATCAAAATATCATATTTAAGCGTATTTCACGACCGAACAAGCTCGACATATCATTTTTTGCCTGCTTTTTCGATATGGCGGGATATCTTTCTCGCGCTTTCCGTGAGAGAGTTGATAAATTCGCCAAACATACTAACATTTTAAATCCACATTGGCCATCTTCTGGTACTGTGGTGTAGTGAATGTTCATTAGTGAATTAACTGCTCAGATAATACGCCTATAAAAATTTAATGTATAGGCACATCATCTGATCAGTCAATTTAGCAATGAAAATTCACTATACCACAGTACCGGAAGACGTCCCATGTGGGTTGAAAACGTTAGTACGTTTGGCGAATTTATCCACTCCCTCGCGGAAAACGTGATTATATATATATATATATATATATATATATATATATATATATATATATATATATATATATATATATATATATATATATATATATATATATATATATATATATGTGATATGTGTGACCTGTCCTTCGCAGGTCAGTCAAGTGTCTTAATGTAGCAGGACTCGTCAATCGATTTGGTTGGTCTTAATTTTGCAACCGGGTTGATATGTCGCCGCTTTGTCGGACTGTCATGCGAGAAGAAAAGCAATTTCATGCACATAAAAGAAAAAAAAACAACTCAGTGTTCTATTCTACTGATTAAATTCAAGAAAGGATATTCAGATATATAATTATGTACAATTGTCTACAGTTCAATGTTGATTTGACAGACTCCACTGCGTCGATAAGTAGATTTCTCTCGATATTGAGATGGGGATGATGCGGGGCGATTCGACGAGTTGTTCTCTTTCAACTCTCAACAACTCGGACTCCAAATGACTCTGCGCCCGTTCATATACTCAGTGTATGGGTGAAACCGGGGTTGTTCCCTTGACCAATCGTTTTCCCTCCCACGCGTCCACCTGGCGATCTGCAACGTTCTCAAGCTCTGGGAGGTCATCCCTGGGACCCTCTGGGTCACGCGCATTGCACTCAAACTATAAACATCCTTAGTCTTGAACCCTGAGTTATTCCATTTTCGGGGTACAATTTACAAAAACAAATGATTTTGTTGCCGATAAAAATCCAATTTCAATCCTTTATCTCTGCAAGGTCTTTTGCCGTCACCCGGGCGCACCAATGATAATTAGAGAATTAAAAAAAATCATATTTGCCTAGCTTCTCCAGTAGTTCGGAAGTCTTGACACCCCCTAGGGGAGCTTACCCGTTCCCTGGGACGGTCACGTCAAACATGTGTTGTTCAAAGTTGTCCGCGGTGTTGTTTTTTGTCTGTCCAAAAAGGCATCATCAGGAAGGCTGTGTGAATATTATTTGCAAGGAGAGCTGGAAGCTTTTTATTATTATATAGTAGCAGCAGTGAATGAGTGCGAGCTGTGAGTGCCCCGTGTGGAAGAGAGGGGTATCTTGTTCTGTGGTCAGGGCTGGGTTAGGTCGGGGGGTGAAAGGTTACGATAAGCATTTGAGTGTGTTTTCGTTGGATTCAAATATGATTTGATTAAAGGCAGGTTTTTCGTTTAATTTAAGATGTATACATTAAAACGCAAAAACCTGCCCTACGTAAAATCAGGATTAGATTTTCTTTTGTTGTACTCTGTCAAGGCAAAAAAAAAAAAAAAAAAAAAAAAATCCAGGGGTACCTTAGCAGATGTGACAGCAATAGTCTTATCTTCAAACGTATCTGACTTTTATAACGGTAGAGGATTGCATCAGAAGTCTGGTATTTTCTGGAGTGATAGAATGCTCCAACTATATTTTTAAGCAACGTTTGTAAATGGACGAACATGAACTTAAACGAAATAAACATTGTGGCTTAAGATCTTATAGTTTGGAAAGACACTCATGTTAGTTCGTATGCTACAGCTATCGGAGAAAAGGTTTAATAATAAACAATGTGTATGCCGCCATTTTCATTTTTCCATAACTAAACTGTACTCTAATCTTGCAGGCAATTCTTTTTCACAGTACGTGACGTCATTTTTATGATAGTTAATTGGGAAAACTTACAAAAACTCACTAATTTTTTGCACGTCCAGTTCTCTATCAAAACTGCTACATTATCTTAGTACTACGATCGCTCCAAAAGTAAAGCTTCCTATTTTTTTAACTAAAAAGTTGAAGAGCTACAAAGACAAAAGTGGTATCATTCAAACGAGTGAGATTTTGTGCTCCAGAATTTATTTTTCTACATAATCACCACCATTCTCAATGCACTTTTGCCAGGAATCTAATGCCGCATCTCTTTCAGGCCATGAATGCATAAGTTAAGGTATCATAATAATGCAATTTGCTATCCCTTTGCTGATCCATTCGGGCGGAATAAAAAATACGAGATTTGACTTTTGGAACGGCTTTCGTATTATTTATTAATAACCAATGAAACAATACACTGTTAGCTGAGTTGGCTTCTGGGAGACGATGTCATGATAAGCGAATGTAATGTGGTCAGAAGATGAATAAAGAAGGGTTGCGTTAGGATGTGGCAATGAAATTGTATTTAAGCAGGTGGAAGTTGGGAGCCTGAACAGATTAAATACAAAACTTGAAAAAAAAAAAAAAAAGATTATGCATATAGAAAAGAAAAAATAAGTCGGCGTATTAGCTAACATAACTAACCGCATCGATAGCGAATGCAGAGTATGACAAGCAGAGCAACGACAATCGTCACCTCCCCCCCTATTTGGACACCAAGAGATGCCGCAGGGACTACCATACCACAAGTACTTTTCCATTGACCTCCACGGGTTTCCACCCTGTATTGTTTTTCTTTGATACATCGCCCCCTAAATATTCACGGACTGTTCCCCCTTATAAATGGCAATCGCTTGCGTGTTTATTCTTTTCCAACTAAAAGAATGAACGAATAATGTGTATACCGCCATTTTCAATTTTCCATAACGAAATGTATTCTCATCTAGGAGGTAATCCTTTTGCACGGCACGTGTCGTCACATGTTATGGTAATAAATTGTGAAAGCTTACGGAGAGTTTTTTTTTTCACGTCCGTTTCTATATCGAAAATACTATATTATCCAAGTATCTATATTATATCCCTCATTATCTGTTTGTCTGTATGTCCGCTGTATGTCTGTATGTATGCGCCTTTGTTATGATAAGGTGAAATGAACTAAGTGTTATTCTGTCCGTTCGATGCACATTTAGGGATTAATAAGGATTAGTAACTACAATGTCACATTTACTGTAGAAGTTTGCTTGAAAACTACTAGGCTGGTCTAACTGAAAATTTTTATGGCTCTATGTTATTATAAAGTGCAGCGAAATAAATATTATGGTATTTGTTCGAGATACAGTTAGGGATTAATAGAGATTGAAAGGAATTAGTATTTAATGCAAAAAATGAGCACAACCGTTCAATTTGACATAAAGCACTTACTGATGGGCATATAATTTGGTATATATATATATATATATATATATATATATATATATATATATATATATATATATATATATATATATACCACCTATATGATGGACATATAATTTGGTTTGTTTTTCTTTTTATTTCTCTATCTCGTCGGAATACTATTTCCATTATTCTCATCATATATATATATATATATATATATATATATATATATATATATATATATATATATATAAGCGAGATAAGACACTGATAGAATTCAGATGAAAAATCCTGATAGATATTACTTGAAGTAATACTTTCAAGGAGATCCTAGCCAAAAAGAAAAAGCTCAATATTTAAGAATAGAGCAATATATAAGTTTCGTGGTTTAATTTTGAATTCTGAAAAAAACAACATATAGAGGCATATATTGTTGAAAATCCATGGATTAAAGAAATTAAAATAACCCCTTCTATATATTCCTTTACTTATTCTATATACCCTAACCCTAACCCTAACCCTAACCATAACCCCTTCTATATATTCCTTTGTCAAGCAATAAATTCTTAAATCGAATATATGTCTCTATATGTTGTTTTTTCAGAATTTAAAATTAAACCACGAAACTTATATATATATATATATATATATATATATATATATATATATATAATCTTTGTCTATGCGTTCCACTTTTTCTTGGAAGTTACTGGTCCAGCCTTACTAAAATTTTGTATGAACCTTTTTTTAAGATAAGGTCCAGCGAACTAAGTATTATGGTAGCTGTTCGATGCACAGTTAACAATTAGCATTTAATGTAAAAATGAGCACAAATCTAATCATATTCAACCACTAATTTGTCATAAAGCACTCATTTTTAAGTCAACGGGCTATAACTTTTGTTCGTTTTCCACAGCCAAATGTTTTTAATAATCAATAAAAAAAAATGTAACGTTGTTACTAATTGCTATTGGTAGTGGCGTTTATTGCCGATTCTAACGATGGTGACTGTTTTAAAATTAGCAGCTCATAACAAAGATGGCTTCTGCAAAATATATTCTGAGCAAGATAAAGTATATTTGCAAAGAAATTGAATCGAATTACATTTTATCATTCTTAAAAATATGAACCGACGCCAAGGAATATAATAAAATGGCTATTCAGAACCAAATATTGATATATTAGGATGAAAGCTATTGCTATTTAGGTTCGAGAATCCGATTGACTTCAGTAATTTATTTTTCTGAATTTTTGAGATGAGGATCAATAATTCCTATTATATGGATTATTCGGACTACTGTTCTCATCTGAGCAGAGTCAGGCTTAAAACGTCGCTTCTGTGGGAAAGTGGTTGCAGGGAGGAGAAAAGAGTATCGCTATCAGATCTTTTTTTTTAACATTTTCACCCCAAACAAGGCACATTGCCACTTTGATGTAGGGGGCTACTATTATGGATACAGGAGTACTAGGTGGGGAGTTGGGCAGCATGATGTTGGTTCACGTTACACTTGAACTTCTGCATGTCAGTACAGTTGGGGAAGCAGGAACGTGGAATAGAATTCACCAGTCTAGCGGTTCTGGGGGAGAAACTACTGGAGTAGAAGACTCTCTTACATCTAGGGATCTCTACTGTGAAGGGGTGAGATTTTACTGCTTATCAAGTTTGACGGGGGGTATTTACGTAGAGGGGGTACAAGTGCTTGCAGTTCGTTGGAACATTCACCGTTAAAGTACATGTAGAACAGGCAGAGGGATGCTACATTACGTCGATGGGACAAAGGTTGAAGCTTGGATGACAGTTCAGAGCCTGTTAGGTTGGCGACTCTCTTTTGAACCTTGTCTAGGAGTGAGAGACTAGTAGCAAATGCATCGGCCCAAATATGACAACCATACTCCATACATGGGCGAATGGTGGCTTTACAGAGGTACAGGATACTTTTGGGCGTTAGTAGCTTTCTAGCACGGTAGAGAGAACCTACCTTTTTTGAAGTGGTTCTGGCAATGCTCTCAATGTATTTGTTCCAACTCATGTTTCCTGTGAACGTTAGACTGAGGAGTTTAAAAGTTGTGAAGCTGATTTTGAATTCTGTCAAGGCAAGAGGGGGTGCTTCGAGTGGCTCCTTCTCAGATGTGGCAACAGTACTCCAGTTAAGACATATTTAGCTCATATACACGTAAAGGATTGCGTTGGGAGTGAGATACCTTTGGTAACTGATTTGATGGAAGTCTTTCATGTCAGGTCAGGAGTGAAAGTCAGTCCAAGAAGCTTGTTAAAGCAGGGTGCTTCTTTAAGGCTAGAGCTATTACTATCAACAAGGGCCAAGTGGGGATCAGAGCGTTAGTGGTGAAAAGATAGAAGCTTGGTTTTGGATGCGTTAAAATTAACCAGCCACTTTTTCCCCCACTGCACCACGTCTTCAGTTTCGTCCTTTTCTATAATAAAAATTTTATACCCCAATTCATATTAAACTAGTCTGGAATTATGTTTATTAATATTTTTAGCCAATTTTTCAATATTTTTCGCCCGGAGGGTCGAGCTTCAAAACGATACAGATCTCATGAAAATCCGTCGCCTATGTCGAAAGTTTTAGGCATACATACATACATACATACATACATGCATACATACATTTAAACAGAGATTTATATAATAGACTACCGGCGTTGGCCGAGTGTTTTGGAAGTGTAAAAGAAACAAAAAGTTTTGATAGGAAGGTAGGCTCCAACCCGAAACCTTGCCGCGAAAGTGGAAAAGAAAGAAAAAAAAAACTGACATCTTACCCGCTCGGTCACGACGTGAAAGGAAGTGAAAACTGTTTTAATTTAACGATTAAAAAGTTAAATGACAGGTGCGTTAATTTAATGAGGTCAAACATCACGCGACTAAACTTTGGCTGCAAGCCAATTTCTGCGTGTTTGTTTGTCTCCCCCGCCAAGATATTGGGGAAAACAGCTCCCCTAAAAAGGGGAGTGTTCAAATGAATAGCAATTGCCTGATTTGACGGGGTTTTACCTCAGCATTGATCAAACCTTATTGCTTTCTGGACATCTCGGCACGAAAGGCCTAGAACACAAATTTGCTTTCACAGTTTTGCTTTTTTATACAGAAAAGCCAAAGAAACACGCGTAGACCAAAAAAATATTGCGAACATAGCGTGTAAAAGTCGCCCAAATTAAAGATACACACGACCTCGTTTCGTAAATCGGAGATATTATAATCTACGTAGCATATAAAAAGTTCTAAGAAACAGTGCCCCCATCTGAGCGTTCCCCCAAAGCCTTTGCCGGACACACACACACACACACACACACACACACACACACACACACACACACACACACACACACACACACACACACACACACTAGCACAAATTTTGCCTTTTATACATATATATAGATGGTGGATGGTGGCATGATTCTTGGCTACACGCAAAGACGCTCAAAGGTGGTCTCTACCAAAGCGAGGGACTACGTCACAATCTAACTCATATTTTTCAAACGTTTGAGGTAGTTAGTACAGACGCACCCAGGAAAATTGCAGGTACCTGTGGTGATAAAATATAAAAACATTTGTTACGAGGCGACGATAACGGATTTCAATACTTATTAATTGCGTGGGGTGGGGAGAGGGGCTATGTTTCCTTTGGGGTCGGGTGGGCAAATTAGGCTAAGCTAAATTACTATATACACATGCGCGCCCCCAAATATATGTCCAGGCACGGAAAGCTTAAATCAACAATTTCAAGTGGTGGGGGTCGGGGGTCAGATTAGGCCCCTTTTCTTATGGGAACACGTGAATAATGCGTAGAATAATCACTGTTAAATAATTAAGGGATGTGAATCTAGAGAGCGTGGCCGGCGGTCTTACAATGCGTAGGCGAAAAAAGTGAATGCTCAAACAAGTAAGGAGGTAAAGAGGAGGACGAGGAGGAGAAGGAGGAAGAGGAGGAGCAGGAGAGAAAAGGAGGACAAATGAATGAAGGAGTAAGAAAAAAGGAAACGGATATAAAACAGAACAAAGAAGAAGAAGAAGAAGAAGAAGAAGAAGAAGAAGAAGAAGAAAAAGGAATAATAGAAGAAATACTAATTGGAGAATAATATAATACTAAGTAGAAGAAAATAATAATAATAATAATAATAATAATAATAACAACAACAACAACAACAACAACAACAACTTGTTTCATTTTTTACAAAAATATTTTCAAAAATTAAACAAACAAATTCATGGAAATCGCTCCAGACAAGGTATGAAACCACTTGATGTAAGTAGCTAAAAATACTATTTCAAGGTAAAAAACAAAAAAAAAAACAAAAAAAACTTTCCAACGAGTAGTGCTAGATGGAATAAATTCTGACCCAGAAAACAGCAATTTTCCCTTCTTTGTCAGAAACTTCGCTCCTAGAATGTCAAGACTTAAAGGACAAAATAAGGGAAGCGAGAGTTA
Source organism: Euprymna scolopes (assembly GCF_053919585.1). Taxonomy (NCBI): domain Eukaryota; kingdom Metazoa; phylum Mollusca; class Cephalopoda; order Sepiida; family Sepiolidae; genus Euprymna; species Euprymna scolopes. The sequence goes on along the minus strand of NC_136516.1, from coordinate 86,919,143 downwards.
CGCGGCTGCCGAAAGCAAACCCAAGATCCACTTTCTACTTTCTTTAAATGGAACCCACCAATTAAGTACTCAGCAGATTCAACAGGAACGAACCTCACTATGCACCAGCATCAAATTAAAAAACAAAAAAACAAAAAAAAACAAAAGAAAAGAAAGAAGAAAGAATCGCTATTTGTTATCTGCAAAAGTACGAGCTTTCCATCTGAAACCGACTGAAAGGTTCAGTGACGTGTAAAGAACTTTTTCATGGCAGTTGCTCAAGTGAAAAAAAAAAAATAGTAATGAACACCGTCTTTGTGGGGCAAAGACCTTATAATACATTTCTCTGAAAAGGCACTTTTAAAACAGGAGTAAAAGGGGCAGGTGCTTGGGCACCCCTAGCACTCCCGCCGTTTGCACGTCCCTGAAAAGGTTCAAAGTACTTGAAGCAACATTACGATTATCAGATGTTTACACAACATGCGATTTAATTATCCCTACTATCTTAAAAACAACAGTGAACACCTCCGGATCAAGATCAAAGTGTGGTATCTGTTAACACTTCAATTTTTTCTTCTCGGTTAGTGGAAGAGAAATCCTTCACGACTAGGACAATTTATTTTTTATTTTTGTTCTTTTCTCCACGCTAAAAAACGTCCCTGGTGTCTATATCTGCCCTCGTGGAGAGACAACGTAAATAGGAACACAGTGAACATTACAATGAGAGACAGGTTACTAAAACAAGAAAGCTGCCAGAAGAGATCAACCCATTAAGAAAAAAATAATAAATAAATAAATAAATAAATAAGAAGACAAATAGAAAAGACGGGTACGATTATTCCAAACAGTTCTAGTTCGTCTAATTTGCGTTTAGTTGGAGGCACAAACAGAAAGATAGACAGACAGACAGCTAGATAGATAGATAGATAGATAGATAGATAGAGATAGAGAGAGAGAGAGAGAGAGAGAGAGAGAGAGAGAGAGAGAGAGAGAGAGAGAGAGAAATTGATGGATATGTAGTTAGGTAGGTAGGTAGGTAGGTAGGTAGAGAGAGAGAGAGAGAGAGAGAGAGAGAGAGAGAAATACATAGATATAGAGAGAAATACATAGATAGGAAGAGAGAGAGAGAGAGAGAGAGAGAGAGAGAGAGAGAGAGAGAGAAAATTGATATATAGATAGGTAGGTAGAGAAGGAGAGATAGAGATAGAGAGATTAAGAGAAATTGTTGACAGTGGTTGTAGAAAACGAGTCTTTGTTATTAATGTTTTACAGAATAGGGGCATAGATTGAAGCTCAGCCGAGCACTTGCCATGAAAATAGCGATAAACCTTCAGTAGAAGTTCTAATACTTATGAGTAAGGGCGATTTTTTAATTATGGTTGCATGTAATTTGGATGCTTGAGGATTAACGTCCTCTCAACCTACATTGCATAAGGGTTTCAATAAGGCAATAATACATTGGTTATTTCACTTTTGATTGCATGAGTCTGCCTTTAATAGCAGACGCCAGGTTATCTCCCCTTACTGTCTGCTGTCAGCAGCTGCATTTTGCTCGCGCTTCTGATAAGCATCAGAGAGCGACCTCCTTGGCACCGCTGGCCTTTCTTTCCCTTCTGTAAAACCGGCCACATATTTGTCTATCTGTTGCCCTTTTTTTGTGTGTCATCTTTTATCTGTGAGATTGGTTGCTCCTCCTCCTCCTCCTCCTCCTCCTCCTCCTCCTCCTCCTCCTCCTCCTTTTGTAAAAAGAAAAAAGTTTCGCTCGGCGCTAGAACGTCAAACTTGTTTCTATTTCGACCGCGAGAAAGAGGCAGGGAAGTGCGCTCCAAGGAGTGACGGAGAGCTAAGCGAAAAAAAAAAAAAAGAGAGAGAGAGAAAGAAAGAGAGAGAGAGAGAGAGAGAGAGAGAGAGAGAGAGAGAAAAGAAGGGAAAAAAAAGAAAAACAGAAAACAAAGGGCAGAAATAAAGAGAAAACGGGAAAGAACTTTAAAAAAGAAAGAAAAAGAAAAAAGAAGTGAAAACGAGAAGAATTTTAACAATAGCTATAAAATACATAAATACATATATTATGTATTAAAAAAAACAAACTTACATATCTATTGAATTCCCGTTTATTGTTGTTTTGGAGGTTATTAAAGGGTGGCGCTTAGCGCATAAATCTACCAGTACTGGAGTTCCCGTGGCCCGTTAAACTAGACTTTTCTGAACTTTCTCTCACGATGTCCATTCTGGAGTATATACAGCCGCTTCTGCTAATGACAATGGTCTACTGTAAGTAAATTTCAATATTAATTTACACCCTTTGCCGTAATTTTTATTTTCCAAAAGGAACATTAATTATAACGCAAAATCCGCTTAACAACAAAATCTCACGCCTTCACTGTTGAGGTCCCTAAATGTCAGAAAGCTTTCTACTCTAATAGTTTCTTCTCTAGAACAGGTAGACTTTGGAGTTTCTTTCCTGCTAGCTGCTTGCCTGACTGTACTGATATGCAGAAGTTTAAATGTAATGTAAACCAACATCTTGTTAATCTTTCAAGGCATGGTCCCAAATAATAGCCCTTTACGTCCAAGTGGCGTTATGCCCTGTTAAGTGAACTTGAGTTATATATATATATATATATATATATATATATATATATATATATATATATATATATATATATATATATTCAGAATGTGAGAGATTATATATAATAAATTCCACAGCCAAACAACGTCGCAGCCCACAAGAGCCATGACAGACTTCCGGTTCGTTGACTGTCATGGCTCTTGAGGGTTGCGACGTTGTTTGGCTTTGGAATTTATTATATATATATATATATATATATATATATATATATATATATATATATATATATATATATATAATTTGAGGTTGCTATTTTCTAAAGGTAGGTTAACCAGTGAAATATAACGAGGTTCATACGAGAGTGCTCAATACAGAAGTAGAGCAAGTTACATTTGTCTTTACTTAAGCAGTAGTACTACGTACTACTGCTTATGTAAAGACAAATGTATATATATATATATATATATATATATATATATATATATATATATATATATATATATATATATATATATACCAGGGTTGTCCTCAAAGTAAAGCCTCGCATTTTTTAAACACAACCGAGAAACTTCGTGGAAACCGCGGGTCGGTGAATGTAAATTAATCATGGCGATATGTTTAAGTAATAAAAATATGCATTAAATAAATTACAATGGTTTGAAATGTCACTTCTACAAATCGATAAAAAATTTTTTCCCCAACTTGATACATAGATTCTTGAACAAGAGATCAGTGACTTTTTTTCAGTTAATTATGAATTATGATATTTTAGCAGAATGAAAATAGGATGTTTGTCAAGCATAACTTAATCACGGAAATAAGAATTATCTTAGCATGAATTTCTTGCCAGGAAAGTATATGGGAAAAATTCCATAGAAAATCAAGTGTTCATGAACGTCATTAATAATCCGAAAGCAATGGTCACATGGTGATATGTTTTAGCAATATGCATAAAATAAATTGCAATCGTTTTAAAATGCTCCTTTTACAAACCGATAAATTTTTTTGCACCAACTTTAGATATTCAGGCCCGGAGAACGTTGGGTCTTTCTGCTAATGAAAAATATGTGTGAAAGGTCGGTGACCCCTAATAGGGATCTTGTCACATACGAGTCAATCCTCGGTCACGGACCCCAATGTGACCTGTGCTCGTCCTTCGCGGGGGATTATGTATATCGGCGCAATAGGACCTATTAATCGATTTGGTCGAAATCACTTTCAACTTGGGGTTAATAAGCCGCTTCTTCGTCGATTTGTCGCACTGGAAATGAATCAATTTCATGCACATACACAAAAAAAAAAAAAAAAAAAAAAGACAGCACCGACCTTGTATATTCAATCTCGGAGAACATCGAGTCTTTCTGCTAATGAAAAATATGAATAATGCTTTAATAATCTGAAATAAAAAGCTATAAATTAATCATAGCGATATATTTAAATAATAAGAATATGTATAAAATATATTATGGTTTAAAATACCTCTTCTACAAACTGACAAGAAATTTGGCACCAACCTGATATATAATTCCGGTGAAGTTATTTCTGTCAGTGGCCGAGCACAACCGAGAAACTTTGTAGAAACCGCAGGTCAGATAATGTAGAAAAACTATAATTTTAAATAAAAAAAAATATAGTTATGGTATGTTTAAATAATAAAAATATGCATAAAATGGTTTAAAATTTCACTTCTACAAACCGACAAAATATTTTTCAAATAATCTGATACATAAAATGTTAAACACGATATCAGTAATTTTTTTTTCAGTTAATTTACAAATTATGACATTTTAGAAGAACGGGATGTTTGTCAGACATAACTCAGTCTCGGAAATAAGAAATATCTTGGCATGGATTTCTTGCCAGGAAAACATATAGAAAAAATCCATAGGAAATCAGGTGTTCATCAACTCATATCTTTATTTATATAACGTTTTGCATGTGCACATATTTATATAACGTTTTGCATGTGCACATATTTATATAACGTTTTGCACGTGCATATATTTATATAACGTTTTGCATGTGCATATATTTATATAACGTTTTGCATGTGCATATATTTATATAACGTTTTGCATGTGCATATATTTATATAACGTTTTGCATGTGCATATATTTATATAACGTTTTGCATGTGCATATATTTATATAACGTTTTGCATGTGCATATATTTATATAACGTTTTGCATGTGCATATATTTATATAACGTTTTGCATGTGCATATATTTATATAACGTTTTGCATGTGCATATATTTATATAACGTTTTGCATGTGCATATATTTATATAACGTTTTGCATGTGCATATATTTATATAACGTTTTGCATGTGCATATATTTATATAACGTTTTGCATGTGCATATATTTATATAACGTTTTGCATGTGCATATATTTATATAACGTTTTGCATGTGCATATATTTATATAACGTTTTGCATGTGCATATATTTATATAACGTTTTGCATGTGCATATATTTATATAACGTTTTGCATGTGCATATATTTATATAACGTTTTGCATGTGCATATATTTATATATCGTTTTGCATGTGCATATATTTATATAACGTTTTGCATGTGCATATATTTATATAACGTTTTGCATGTGCATATATTTATATAACGTTTTGCACGTGCATATATTTATATAACGTTTTGCACGTGCATATATTTATATAACGTTTTGCACGTGCATATATTTATATAACGTTTTGCATGTGCATATATTTATATAACGTTTTGCATGTGCATATATTTATATAACGTTTTGCATGTGCATATATTTATATAACGTTTTGCATGTGCATATATTTATATAACGTTTTGCATGTGCATATATTTATATAACGTTTTGCATGTGCATATATTTATATAACGTTTTGCACGTGCATATATTTATATAACGTTTTGCATGTGCATATATTTATATAACGTTTTGCATGTGCATATATTTATATAACGTTTTGCATGTGCATATATTTATATAACGTTTTGCATGTGCATATATTTATATAACGTTTTGCATGTGCATATATTTATATAACGTTTTGCATGTGCATATATTTATATAACGTTTTGCATGTGCATATATTTATATAACGTTTTGCATGTGCATATATTTATATAACGTTTTGCATGTGCATATATTTATATAACGTTTTGCATGTGCATATATTTATATAACGTTTTGCATGTGCATATATTTATATAACGTTTTGCATGTGCATATATTTATATAACGTTTTGCATGTGCATATATTTATATAACGTTTTGCATGTGCATATATTTATATAACGTTTTGCATGTGCATATATTTATATAACGTTTTGCATGTGCATATATTTATATAACGTTTTGCATGTGCATATATTTATATAACGTTTTGCATGTGCATATATTTATATAACGTTTTGCATGTGCATATATTTATATATCGTTTTGCATGTGCATATATTTATATAACGTTTTGCATGTGCATATATTTATATAACGTTTTGCATGTGCATATATTTATATAACGTTTTGCACGTGCATATATTTATATAACGTTTTGCACGTGCATATATTTATATAACGTTTTGCACGTGCATATATTTATATAACGTTTTGCATGTGCATATATTTATATAACGTTTTGCATGTGCATATATTTATATAACGTTTTGCATGTGCATATGTTTATATAACGTTTTGCACGTGCATATATTAATATAACGTTTTGCACGTGCATATATTTATATAACGTTTTGCATGTGCATATATTTATATAACGTTTTGCATGTGCATATATTTATATAACGTTTTGCATGTGCATATATTTATATAACGTTTTGCACGTGCATATATTTATATAACGTTTTGCATGTGCATATATTTATATAACGTTTTGCATGTGCATATATTTATATAACGTTTTGCATGTGCATATATTTATATAACGTTTTGCATGTGCATATATTTATATAACGTTTTGCATGTGCATATATTTATATAACGTTTTGCATGTGCATATATTTATATAACGTTTTGCATGTGCATATATTTATATAACGTTTTGCATGTGCATATATTTATATAACGTTTTGCATGTGCATATATTTATATAACGTTTTGCATGTGCATATATTTATATAACGTTTTGCATGTGCATATATTTATATAACGTTTTGCATGTGCATATATTTATATAACGTTTTGCATGTGCATATATTTATATAACGTTTTGCATGTGCATATATTTATATAACGTTTTGCATGTGCATATATTTATATATCGTTTTGCATGTGCATATATTTATATAACGTTTTGCATGTGCATATATTTATATAACGTTTTGCATGTGCATATATTTATATATCGTTTTGCACGTGCATATATTTATATAACGTTTTGCACGTGCATATATTTATATAACGTTTTGCACGTGCATATATTTATATAACGTTTTGCATGTGCATATATTTATATAACGTTTTGCATGTGCATATATTTATATAACGTTTTGCATGTGCATATATTTATATAACGTTTTGCACGTGCATATATTTATATAACGTTTTGCACGTGCATATATTTATATAACGTTTTGCACGTGCATATATTTATATATCGTTTTGCATGTGCATATATTTATATAACGTTTTGCATGTGCATATATTTATATAACGTTTTGCATGTGCATATATTTATATAACGTTTTGCATGTGCATATATTTATATAACGTTTTGCATGTGCATATATTTATATAACGTTTTGCATGTGCATATATTTATATAACGTTTTGCATGTGCATATATTTATATAACGTTTTGCATGTGCATATATTTATATAACGTTTTGCATGTGCATATATTTATATAACGTTTTGCATGTGCATATATTTATATAACGTTTTGCATGTGCATATATTTATATAACGTTTTGCATGTGCATATATTTATATAACGTTTTGCATGTGCATATATTTATATAACGTTTTGCATGTGCATATATTTATATAACGTTTTGCATGTGCATATATTTATATAACGTTTTGCATGTGCATATATTTATATAACGTTTTGCATGTGCATATATTTATATAACGTTTTGCATGTGCATATATTTATATAACGTTTTGCATGTGCATATATTTATATAACGTTTTGCATGTGCATATATTTATATAACGTTTTGCATGTGCATATATTTATATAACGTTTTGCATGTGCATATATTTATATAACGTTTTGCATGTGCATATATTTATATAACGTTTTGCATGTGCATATATTTATATAACGTTTTGCATGTGCATATATTTATATAACGTTTTGCATGTGCATATATTTATATATCGTTTTGCATTTGCATATATTTATATAACGTTTTGCATGTGCATATATTTATATAACGTTTGGCATGTGCATATATTTATATATCGTTTTGCATTTGCATATATTTATATAACGTTTTGCATGTGCATATATTTATATAACGTTTTGCATGTGCATATATTTATATAACGTTTTGCATGTGCATATATTTATATAACGTTTTGCATGTGCATATATTTATATAACGTTTTGCATGTGCATATATTTATATATCGTTTTGCATGTGCATATATTTATATAACGTTTTGCATGTGCATATATTTATATAACTTTTTGCATGTGCATATATTTATATAACGTTTTGCACGTGCATATATTTATATAACGTTTTGCATGTGCATATATTTATATAACGTTTTGCATGTGCATATATTTATATATCGTTTTGCATGTGCATATATTTATATAACGTTTTGCATGTGCATATATTTATATAACGTTTTGCATGTGCATATATTTATATAACGTTTTGCACGTGCATATATTTATATATCGTTTTGCATGTGCATATATTTATATAACGTTTTGCATGTGCATATATTTATATAACGTTTTGCACGTGCATATATTTATATAACGTTTTGCATGTGCATATATTTATATATCGTTTTGCATGTGCATATATTTATACAACGTTTTGCATGTGCATATATTTATATAACGTTTTGCATGTGCATATATTTATATAACGTTTTGCATGTGCATATATTTATATATCGTTTTGCATGTGCATATATTTATATAACGTTTTGCATGTGCATATATTTATATAACGTTTTGCATGTGCATATATTTAATAACGTTTTGCATGTGCATATATTTATATAACGTTTTGCACGTGCATATATTTATATAACGTTTTGCACGTGCATATATTTATATAACGTTTTGCATGTGCATATATTTATATATCGTTTTGCATGTGCATATATTTATATATCGTTTTGCATGTGCATATATTTATATATCGTTTTGCATGTGCATATATTTATATAACGTTTTGCATGTGCATATATTTATATAACGTTTTGCATGTGCATATATTTATATAACGTTTTGCACGTGCATATATTTATATAACGTTTTGCATGTGCACATATTTATATAACGTTTTGCATGTGCATATATTTATATATCGTTTTGCATGTGCATATATTTATATATCGTTTTGCATGTGCATATATTTATATAACGTTTTGCATGTGCATATATTTATATAACGTTTTGCATGTGCATATATTTAATAACGTTTTGCATGTGCATATATTTATATAACGTTTTGCACGTGCATATATTTATATAACGTTTTGCACGTGCATATATTTATATATCGTTTTGCACGTGCATATATTTATATAACGTTTTGCATGTGCATATATTTATATAACGTTTTGCACGTTCATATATTTATATAACGTTTTGCACGTGCATATATTTATATAACGTTTTGCATGTGCATATATTTATATAACGTTTTGCACGTGCATATATTTATATAACGTTTTGCATGTGCATATATTTATATATGGTTGCATAAAAATAAAAGCGAGGATCCTTAAATGACTCTTCTTAACAAGAGTCGGGCAAAAAAAAAAAACTCCAAATCCTGTAACGGTTAAAATTAGAAAATATTTCCAATTTTAACGAAAATAATAGAGATCCTTCCGTAATTTTTTTTTATTATCTAAGGGAGTAAACCCCGACAACAATCCGGTTTGGAGTCCTGATGGGCGGATGGTGAAGCACTTGAACACCTTTCCACCAACTCCTGCAGCTGTGCTGGCTCCGACCATATTCGCTTGCCTTTCCGTCAGACTTTGTTTGCAACGACGAGAGGGGGACTCTGATAACTGGGCAAAGCAAGGTCTCCTTATCACTCGCCCAGGCCTACATCCGGAGAGCCAATTCCAGCTTCGAACTGTATAGCCACAGCAGATGCTGTGCTGCACCAGACTATCATTAGACAGAAGCCTACCATCATCAATCTATTTCTATTTTATATATATATATATATATATATATATATATATATATATATATATATATATATATATATATATATTAAGTAATGTGATTTATAATATATATATATAAAAGTGAACATGTGTGTGTGTGTGTGTGTACATTTTCCTACACAATAACTCTGTCAATTTTCAGTCTACAGACTCGAAAATTGATATACAGGGAATTGAGATTTGAGAAAATCCTTGTGATCTGTTTTCGGCTAGAAATTTGGCTGTTAAGAGGCCAAAGTTCAACGATTTGACCTTTGATAACTCTACCAAACTCCTCCGACAACTTTGGGTCTAAACACTTTAAATTTTAGATATAGGTTCCTTGGACATGGACTTAACTTAATTACTTGATTTGAGCCCAAAACAATAAATGTTAAGGGGTCATAATAGGGGTCAAATTTAAAAGAATTGACCGTTTTTTTTGCTCACCATACACCTCCAAACACCCGGGCAATGCCGGACTGAAATGCTAGTATTTATATATTTCTATGTACAAATTTTATATGTGCATATATTAACATATTTTTATGTAGAGATTTAACTTTGAATCTAATCAATCGATCATTATTAATTTTGGAACATCGGTTAGGCGTAAGAGGGGTAATGTGGGCTATATTTAGTTTAATTTAGTTTTAATCAACGTGGGTAAACAGGGGGTTGGACACCCTTTTGTGAAAATTCAGATACCTTTGAATGTTTGTGAAATTTTAACAATAGCTATTAGATATCAATTAATAAATACTCCCTAAATTCCAGTTTGTTTGGAGTATCTTAAAGGGTCTTTAGGGGCCATAATATGGACACAACACTCATTTGAAAATTAAAATATTTTAGATTTGTATTAAATTTGATCCGCCTTCAGTAAAAAACAATTTAGAAATAAGTTCCCTGAATTTATATTTCTTATCAAGACTCCTTTAGCTTAAACCTTAAATTATATACACGTTCCATAATCAAAATAATATTATGGATTTTCTTCAAAATTGGAACACGGATTCTAGATATAAGGATTAATAGTCTTAAACTTTGATTAATCGCAGTGTAGAGACATAAAATTTACGCAAAATCAAGTTTTTTTTCTCAGCTGTGACACAAGATTATTAGCGTGGATAAGTAATATTGTCTATATATTTTATCATGTATATATATATATATATATATATATATATATATATATATATATATATATATATATATATATACTAGCAGGGGTGCCCGGCGTTGCTTGGGTGTTTGGAGGTGTATGCTGTGCAAAAAAAGCAAAAAAACAAATAAAATGGTTAATCTTTTAAAACTTTGACCCCTATTATGACCCCTTAAAATTTATAGTTTCGGGCTCAAATCACTTTATTAACTTAGACCCAGGTTCAAGGAACCTATATCTAAAATTTCAAGTGTCTAGACCCAAAATTGTCGGAGGAGTTCGGTAGAGTTCTTAAAGGTCAAATCGTTGAAATTTGACCCCTTAACAGCCAAATTTCGTGCTAACACCCGTCACATCGATTTTCCCAAATCTCAGTACCCAGTATTTCAAATTTCGAATCTATAGACTAAAAATTGACAGAGTTATTGCGTAGGGAAATGTACACAGACAGACAGACACACAGACAGACAGACAGACAGACAGACAGACAGACACGTTCACTTTTATAGATATATAGATAGATAACCCCGAGATACGACATTAAAAATTAGTAACAAAATACGGTACATTATATAATACACATAAATCAAATAACATTATAAATAACACCGTAAGGCTGGGAAAACACCGTAACCAGGGCCAGGAAAAACATTTTATTCCACATCGTAACCTGAAAAAAAAAACGTATCATAGTGTCAGCGTACCAGGGGTTTTACTGTATATATGAAAATATTGAGATATAGAGATGACTAGCGAGGGGTACACGGCGTTTCCCGGGTGTTTGGAGGTGTGTGTGGTTTTGGGTAAATTAAAACTCCGGGGGGGGGGTTAAAATAAAAAAAATGTTTTGGTAGGTAAGTATGAGGATCGAACCCGAACCCTTGAGACAAAGTTTTAAATTAAAGTGTGAAAAAAAAGTGCGACGTTAATCATTACGCCACCGCGACATGCTGACAGAAACACGTTTGAATTTATTTAATAACTTAAATTAGCAGGTGTACGTTTTAATGACTTAATGAGATAACTTTTGACTGCGGGGTAGCATTTCATTTTTTTGGGGAGGGGGAACATAGGAAAAGGCCTAACCTACATGCGGCGAGCGAAAACTGTTGAATATTTATCTTCCCGAAGTCGGGCAAATTAAATAGACAGGCGAGCTCCGTTGTTAAATCTGAGATATTAGGATTTATATGTGATATAAAAAGTTTTAAAAAGTTGTTAGGCGACCGACCGCTTCTCTGAAAAAAGCCTTTCTTGGACATACACAAAAAGCGAACATATATTTTCGCTTATATATATATATATAGATGGATTACCTATAATAAAAGATTCTAACATAATCAAGGGAGGTAAATTTAAAAAAACTGATACACATGGAAATTAAAAAAAACTTTAGCATAAAAGTAAAAGTAATGGCAATTATGAAATAATTTAAAACATAAAATTTCTTAAATGTCAATCTAAACTTACAAATACTTTCGATCCATAGTTAAAAGTTAACGCTAACCCAATATATGTAAACATATTTTAACCATCTCCCATCAATCATAAAACAGACTCCTAACTCTATCGAGAGTGAACTTAGCAAAAATTCTAGCGTCGAAAGTGCATTTAAGAAATCAAGCAACATCTACAACATAGCTCTAAAAAAGTGGATACCATAACATCAAAATCAAATACGAACAAGCAGAACACCAACAGTTATAATAAGACGAAAAATAGACGAAAAAGAAATACAATTTGGTATACGCCACCCTATTACAAAATGTTAAAACTAAACTGGACAAAAACTTCCTGAATCTTATCGAAAAATACTTCCCCGTAACAACCCTGTTAAACAAAATCTTTAACAACCTAAAAACTTTAAAAAATCGTTAAAAACCTAAACTGTGCTATAACTGCCGTGAAAACTTAGAGATGATAATTAAAGCACATAATAAAATATTCAATTTTAAAAATGTTACTAAGTAAATTTATAAGTGTTTGTTTTCTGCATTCAATGCGATCTGGATAATATAAAAAATATTCATAGCTCTAGTCCTACACTATTTAGCTCAATAGTCTAGGTCGAGCTATTTATAAACTTTTTGTTAAATATGTATGCATGTATGTATGTATGTGTGCGTATGTGTGCGTGTGTGTGTGCGCGCGTGCGTGCATGCATTGCATTTTGTTTTATATTTTACAACGTGGGAGATTTCTTTACGAAGATAATCCTATCATTCATAGACGTAATAATCCACCTTTCAATTTCCTTAAAAATGTTTACTCCTTCTTAATCCCTAAAAAATCGTGTTGCACGTATACAAAGCTTCACACAAGACACGTATACAACAATAAAGGGCGGAAGAAAATGACATAATTAAGACTGAAAGTTTTTTCCTTTCAATTATTTTTTCGTTTAGTTTATATTTCCAATATATGATATTTACAGTTATCTTTAACTTTTCAATCTTGATTTATTTATTCATATTGTTGATTTTTTTTTCGACACACTATTCAGATGAATTCTGACTCAAGCAAATCATTTGTTCGTATTATTAATATTGTCGATATAATTTTGACGAATTCCCACTCAGACGAAACATTTATTCGTATTATTGATGTTGTCGACACAATTTCGATGAATTCACACCCAAACCAGTCATTCGTATTATTAATATTGTCGATATAATTTCGACGACTTCCCACGCAGACGAATCATTTATTCGTATTATTGATGTTGTCGACATAATTTCGACGACTTCCCACGCAGACGAATCATTTATTCGTATTATTAATGTTGTCGACATAATTTCGACGACTTCCCACGCAGACGAATCATTTATTCGTATTATTGATGTTGTCGACATAATTTCGACGACTTCCCACGCAGACGAATCATTTATTCGTATTATTGATGTTGTCGACATAATTTCGACGACTTCCCACGCAGACGAATCATTTATTCGTATTATTGATGTTGTCGACATAATTTCGATGAATTTCCACAAAGGACAATCATTTGTTCGTATTATTTATATTGTCGACCTAATTTCGACAAATTTCCACTCAGGCTAATCATTTATTTGTATTATTGATATTATTGGAATAATTTCGACGAATTCCCACTCAAACCAAACATTTATTTGTATTATTGATATTGTCGATATAATTTCGACAAATTTCCACAAAGAACAATCATTTGTTCGTATTGTTTATATTGTTGACATAATTTCGACGAATTTCCACACAAAACAATCATTTGTTCGTATTATTGATATTGTCGACATAATTTCAACGAATTTCCACCAAGACTAATAATTATTATTGATATTGTCGACATAATTTCAACGAATTTCCGTATCCACACCATCTATTTATTTGTATTATCGATATCGTCAATTTAATGTCGACGAATTTCCATTCAGACCAATATTTATTCATATTATTGCTATTGTCGACAAATAATTTCGGATATTTCTCTTTGAGGTCACATTTCACTATTTATTCGTATTGTTATTATTGTCGACAAATTTCTCGACTAGTCTCCTCGTAGGTCACAATCTTGTAGATTAAATTATTTATTAGTATTATTAATATTTTCATCAAATAATTCGAAACAATTCCCACTCAGACCACAATTTTTTACACTCAATCATTTATTTGTATTTTTGTCGACAAATAATTCCGAAGAATTTCTACCCAGGTCACAATTTTCTAGATTTAATCATTTATACGTATTGTTGATGCTGCTGATAAATTATTTCGAAGAATACCCACCTAAATCACATGTTTCTAAAATCATTCGTATTGTTGATATATGTCGACAAAATTCGTATTGTTGATATATGTCGACAAAATTCGTATTGTTGATATATGTCGACAAAATTCGTATTGTTGATATATGTCGACAAAATTCGTATTGTTGATATATGTCGACAAAATTCGTATTGTTGATATATGTCGACAAAATTCGTATTGTTGATATATGTCGACAAAATTCGTATTGTTGATATATATCGACAAAATTCGTATTGTTGATATATGTCGACAAAATTCGTATTGTTGATATATGTCGACAAAATTCGTATTGTTGATATATGTCGACAAAATTCGTATTGTTGATATATGTCGACAAAATTCGTATTGTTGATATATGTCGACAAAATTCGTATTGTTGATATATGTCGACAAAATTCGTATTGTTGATATATGTCGACAAAATTCGTATTGTTGATATATGTCGACAAAATTCGTATTGTTGATATATGTTGACAAAATTCGTATTGTTTATATATGTCGACAAAATTCGTATTGTTGATATATGTCGACAAAATACTTATTTTATTCAGAAATATAATTTACAGTTTCACGCTTTTTGAACTTGATTTATGTTTTCGTATTTTTCATATTATAGACATATAATGTGCACGTTTGTGCCATGCGAATCCGTTTACAACTCTTTTCTTATATTGTTCATATCACTAACAGAAATATCGACCAATTATTTCTTATATTGTTCATATCACTAACAGAAATATCGACCAATTATTTCTTATATTGTTCATATCACTAACAGAAATATCGACCAATTATTTCTTATATTGTTCATATCACTAACAGAAATATCGACCAATTATTTCTTATATTGTTCATATCACTAACAGAAATATCGACCAATTATTTCTTATATTGTTCATATCACTAACAAAAATATCGACCAATTATTTCTTATGTTGTTCATATCACTAACAGAGATATCGACCAACTATTTCTTACGTTGTTCATATCAATAACAGAAATATCGACCAATTATTTCTTATGTTGTTCATATCAATAACAGAGATATCGACCAATTATTTCTTATGTTGTTCATATCAATAACAGAAATATCGACCAATTATTTCTTATATTGTTCATATCACTAACAGAAATATCGACCAATTATTTCTTATGTTGTTCATATCACTAACAGAGATATCGACCAACTATTTCTTATATTGTTCATATCAATAACAGAAATATCGACCAATTATTTCTTATATTGTTCATATCACTAACAGAAATATCGACCAATTATTTCTTATATTGTTCATATCACTAACAGAAATATCGACCAATTATTTCTTATATTGTTCATATCAATAACAGAAATATCGACCAATTATTTCTTATATTGTTCATATCAATAACAGAAATATCGACCAATTATTTCTTATGTTGTTCATATCACTAACAGAGATATCGACCAACTATTTCTTATATTGTTCATATCAATAACAGAAATATCGACCAATTATTTCTTATATTGTTCATATCACTAACAGAAATATCGACCAATTATTTCTTATATTGTTCATATCACTAACAGAAATATCGACCAATTATTTCTTATATTGTTCATATCAATAACAGAAATATCGACCAATTATTTCTTATGCTTGCGTGTTTGGTCTCGACCAATTTGTTTATATTATAAACATTGTTGATATTGTTGATATTATATTATAAACATTGTTGATATTGTCGACAAAATATTTATTAAAAAAATTTAGAAACGTAATTTACAGTTTTATGCTTTTCGAACTTGATTCATTTCCTCGTATTGTACGTATATAATGCGTACGTAGTGGCTCTTAGTACCATGCGAACCCATTCACAACTCTTTTCTTTTATTGAAAGAAAAGGAAATAGCAACTATTTTTGTTTTTTAAATAAATGTTATTCTTTATAAATTAGAATTTAAAAATAATTAAAATTATTCCAAAATTTGAATTTAAATTATGCAAATGAACTAATCTCGTGATTAACTCATTTAATAAAAACAAATAGTTACAACTTGCTTTGCGTTTGCTGTTTTTTTATTATTATTATTATTCAAATTCTCGTTAAACGCAAAAGATTTCGGTAAAAAAAAATGTTTGAAAAAGAGAAGACACAGAAAAGTGTTTTTATTTTGTGTTAAAAACTATTAAAACACATTTCGTTCCTATGTCTGCATTTCGTGACGTCAGCATCGGTCGGCCATCTTGGCTAATCAAGCTACGAAAGTCCATATTGCCGTTAAGTGGCTGTTGTGAATTTATGAAAAGATAAACGGGTGAAAATTATTCCATATAGATCATTAAAAATGAATCGATATATTAGCAATAACACTCTACATAGTCAGTCAGCTACTTACTTTAGATCATTGTATATTCAAAAATGTTCTCCACCTCGCCAAACATTCACGGAAATCAACCACCATCAATAATTTCTCCCACTCTTCATCTGTGCCTAAACCTGAACGTAGATTCCACGAACAAAGCCTTTATAACCCTTATCCCTGAGTGGCTTCCGGGCCTTGATAAGTGGTGATCACTGTGTAAAAAAAAAAAAAAAAAAAAAAAAAAAAAGCTTCTTTCTTAGAACTGCACGCCTGTGGGACTCTCTTCCGTTTGCCTGCTTTCCAGCCGGCTATAATTTAGTCGTCTTCAAGTCCAATGTAAACAAATTCTCGTTGAACCGTCCCCTTAAGTAATCCAATTTATCAAATTTCCACTACTAACGATTACTACGATATTATCCTATTGACTGCTTTACACTCATTAACCCTTATCCTCGAGTGGCCTCTGGGTCTTGATAAGTGGTGACTCCTATGTAAAAAGAAAACTGACTTTTTTTATGCCTTCTCTTTTTCAGAATTTTTTTTTGCCAAAATCTTTTGTATTTAACGAGAATTTTAATAATAAAAAAATAAAACAGCAAACGAAAAGCAAGTCATGACTACATGTTTTTATCAAATGGGTTCATCACGAGATTAGTTCATTTGTATAATTAAGATTAAGATTTGGAATTTCCAAACCATATTTCTTTTAGCTAGGTAACCTTATTTAGAATCTGAATCATCTGCCAAAACGAACCCAGACATTTATCATGTTCGAATCGATCGATTCATCAAGTCGAAATTTTTTTAGAGTATAAAAGACTCCCAGGTAACGCCGACTATGCATAACTAGTTTCAAATCTGATGATCGCTCACGCTTTTGGATGTTGACTTATATCTTGTTCAAATTGTCGACACATATATATTATCCCTTAATTGGAATTCATTTTTGAGATGAGCATTATACATATTAATTTATTTTTATTTCGGACTATTATTCTCATCTTTATTAGTTGTTGTTTTTCATCTTTTATTGGTTTGTTTATTCACAATGTTTCGGCCAACTATTCCTCTGGCCTTCGTCAGGTGGTAACCGCGACGGATACGAACTTCGAATTTCCTAACTACATTCTCAGCCATCACTGCCATTCGTAGTTGTTGTCGTCTCACCACATTTTGGCCAAGTAAACCTCTGGCACGCTTTGGGTGGGATTGAAACCGCTATCTTCAGACATTGTGAATAAACAAACCAATAAAAGATGAAAAACAACAACTAATAAAGATGAGAATAATAGTCCGAAATAAAAATAAATTAATTTGTCGAGACATATTTTCGATCAATTCCACCTAAGAACCCTGCTCTTCGATCATGGCTCATTTCTTTTGTATTAAAGATATTATTGAGACATCATTTTAGCTAACCATTTTTTTTGTACTCTTTTCTTACCTCTGCAAAGGAGGTTATGTTTTTGGTCGAGTTTCCTTATCAAATACTCACCGTGTTTTTTGTCTGTGCACAGCCTAGCGTGTATATCGCTTAACCAACCATCACAAAAGTTGGTTAAAATATCAGTCACGTTCTAACTTAGAACTATGTAAATTTTGGGATATCTATGTCAAAGATCAAGGTCTATGTCAAAGGTCAAGGTCTATGTCACGGAAAGGATTTACACGTTTAGCTATAACTTTGGTTCTGTTATTGTAGAAATTCGCTGCGTGGCTCACATTGTAGCCAATGAAGTCCTGCATCTTATATGACGTTGACTTCAACCGTCGACATTGATTTTGAAAAGTTCAGTCACGGTCGAAATTTTGACGGAGTTTCAGTTTTCCAATTTTTCAAAATTGGATCTATGTATTTGATGCTCTTTTGCTAATATTGATCATCATGAGTTTTATTTTCAAAACGTTACGGTCGATGTAACTCCCAGCCTTCTTCAGGTGTATCTTTTCGAATTCGTAAATCTACAAGTTTTTTTTTTTTTTTTTTGCCTGGCTTGCGTTTGTGCATTAAATAGTGACGAGGGTGACAGGGATAGCTTTTGTATGACAGGAATTTCAGAAAGCCGCTAGCAAAAACGCACTCAAAATGGGCAATTAATTCACTAAGGAATCCACAGCGCTAACCGAATAAATAATATAATAAAGCATATATATTTGAAGAACAAAAAATGTATTTTAATTTTATATACAGGCGTTTTGCAGTTTGCAGACTCACAATCTGTTGGGAAAGAACAAAACTAAGAGGCTAGTCATTGGACTAAAACGAAAGCAGAGTGGAAATACCAAGTTACTGACCAATGGTTCAATATCACAGTTTTGTGGATCCTTAGACACAGAGTGGACGTAAGCGATCCTTTAGCATCGGACTAACGTGATTAATGTTGAAACCAGAACACGGACTCGGGACACTTCTTAAACTTAACTTTTTAATTTAATTAAATAAGTGATGCAGACCGGACACAAACGTCGATAGCATTCATTATCAGCTTTCTACATCATTAGGCCGTGTCTCGTTCGCATGACTTTTAGGAAAAAACTGGTCGAAACTATTTTCTCAAGGGAGACGTCTGCTGAGCTTTTTAAAAGGTTTTGTTAATGTAAATAGACATAGAAGATATATATATATATATATATATATATATATATATATATATATATATATATATATATATATATATATATATATATATAGAGAGAGAGAGAGAGAGAGAGAATAAATAACTTAACTCATTAGGCTGTGTCTCGTTCGTATAACTTTTAGAGGAGAACTGATCTAACCTTCATTTTCTCTTGCGGAGGTTGGAGTTTGACCGATAGTGCGGAACCTTTTTGCGGCTTTCGCCTTTTACTCATTCAATCTTTTTTCTATTTCTTTTGTTAATAGTAGCAAGAAGCTTAAATATCCGTTATAGATATAAAATGAGAATCACCATTGTTTTCTTCTTTTTCTCGTCATTACTGACTGACTTTGTCATTTCCCTTCGTCGCCGTTTTTCGCTTTTTTTCAGGATCACCGTTTTGTCTACTGGTTGTCAATATCCTAGTCTGTTTAACTTAAACTAATAAAACTTCTTATACAGGAAAGGCACAAGGAAGACGTCCGCTGAGAGGATTAATTTAGGAGAGTAACATTAAATAAGTAAATAATTATTTCCTTCTTAACTGATCCTTTCTAACTTAAGAAATGAGTGACGCAGACGTAAAAATACATCGTTAAAATTAGCTTAGATTATCAGTTTTCTACACCATTGGCGTGTCCTGTTCGCATGGCTTCCAACGGAGAGACTGATATGAAAACTTTTGTTTTCTCTCGTTCAAAAAACTTTACATCATTCTTCATTCGTGATCGTTTGACTTTGTTTTATCTACCATGTTTTGACCTTCCGTCACCCTTACATCAACGAGTACGATTCTATTTGCCTATTAAGGTCACCCTCACATTCACTAATGTGACCCTTGTCAAAATTTACATTAGCTAAATTAATTGTTACTAACGTAGGGTCTCTAATATGTATATACAGATAAAAAGTAAGCAAGTTTTAGTTACATAAGAAGTATATAGTGTTTATTACTCGTAATTATAAAGATGTAATAAAGAATTTTATAACAAATTCAGTAGTGCTGGGACGATTCCAATATTTTTCCCGATTCCAATACAATTACCGATTCCGTATTAAATTCCCAATTCTGATACAATTACCGATTCCGATTCTTTATAAATCTCTAAATATTTAACTATAAAATTATTATTTTGTTTCTATTACTGTAAAAACATATCTTAAATGTGCATATATTTTCTCAAACGTAACAACACACTTGTGAGGGGGTCCTGGATATGACCTTAAACTATATCCGATGGTGAGGCCCCAGCTTGCAGGCCTTAGGGAGTGTGGAGCCACCCTTTAATTGCCATTGCTCCCAGGTCCACTCTGACCCGGAGTGGTAGTACTTGTTAGGGTCCCAACTATGGGTTAAATAGAATACGACTTAAAAAACAAATATACTATATTAAAAAATCGTTCTTCAAAATCGCCAGATTCGGCATTAAATGACTTGAAAAGGGTTGATATGCCGTAAAACGAAACAACCAAACCAAACCAAACACTTGTGAGGGGATGATCTAGAGATTACCGTCTTACTGGAAGTTTAAATCAGTAAATATTTATTATTTTATTATTACTACAAGCAGTAGATGTTTCGTAAACCAAAATAAAATAAAAAAAAATAATTAAAAGTTTTGGCATCGGAAAATAGGCTACAATTTTTCCGATTCCGATACCCCAAAAAGCTCTGATTTTTCCGATTCCTGATTCTGATTAATCGTCCCAACACTAAAATTAAATAATAAAAACAAACTTCATATTTTTAATAGTCAACCACAAGCTTAAATATCATTTATAGATATAAAATGAGGATTATCTTTTTTCTTCTTTCTTTTCTCTGTTACTGACTGACTTTACAATTTCTCTTCGTCGCCATTTTTCACGTTTTTTTCATGCAGAAAGATGGCACAAGGATACATCTACAGAGTTTCTTCAAGGTTTTATTTGGAAAGAATGGACTTAGAAGAGAGGGGCTAAATAACTAAGCAATTAATTCTTTCTTAACTTATTCTTTCTAACTTAAGAAATGAGTGACGCAAACGGACAAAGACATCGATAAAATCCACAGATTATCAATCTTCTACATCATTGGCGGTGACTCGTTCGCACGGCTTCCAGCGAAAGAAATGAAAATCATTTTTTCTCGCAGCTCGAGACGTGACGTCATTCGTAATTATTCGACTTTGTTTTGTCTACCGTTTGACCTGCTGCCTCTGCATAATCACCTATCTTTCATTAAATTCTGGAAACGATCATGTTTTACAGACCTGGATTATCATGTGACTGTTATCGAAGTTCACACTAGCTAACTTAATCGCTACTGACGTCGTAGGGTCCCTAATATGTAACACATTGATGTAACGACGCCGTGGAGAGACACAGCGGTGGGTGCCCACGGCTGGCGTGTGCCCTCTGTGGAGGGGCGCTGACATTTGAACTCAGAACCCGGAACCCATCTGATATAAGAAATAATATGAAAAAATAAGATAAATGCAAATTAATGCAATAACGCCATTCGAGGTGGCAGTATAAATGTAACAAAGCCCATATGAAAATATGAGCAGCAACTAAAGGATAGATGGCAAGCATTTGAACGCGTATGCAAATTGGCAACTGTGTTCGGCCTTACGTCTGAAGAAAAAGGACACCATGTGGGAGGGAGGGAACAAAGTCGGTGTCGAAGGAGATAGACGTGTAAAATGAAGGTGAGAATGGGCTGGCTGTGGCCAGCGTGCGGTCGGAAGAAAGAGTGCGGTCAGAAAAGATGGACGTATAAGAAATGGCTGTCTATGGCCGAATTGTAGTGGAGCAGAAGCGAGAGACCTTTAAGCTGGCGTCGGGACGGGAGGAGAGGGAAAAATTGTAATAAATGACTTGTGTTAAAAAAGTAAGAAAAGCCGAGTCGGATTTATTTATTTTTGTTTGTTGTTCCTTTCTGATGGTGCTGAACGGTGTGGGGGGGGGGAGTCCGAAAGAGGTTTGAACTGTAAGGAACATGGTTTGATAACAACGGCCACGTTACATAACACGTTTATTTTGTTGCTTGTCAGAGATTATCTCGGGCAAGTGAGGTGTCTCTCATCTGGGAAGTGGACGGAAAAGAAAAAGAAATATGGCGCCTATGTTGGAGAAGAAATAGAACGCTGATTGTTAAGAAGAATTTCGAATCCAACCCTTTTTATATTCTCTTTATTTCTGTTTTAAAAAGAAGCAAACATTTCGTCGAGCACGAACACGACTTGTATGTCGGACGGATTTACGTGACTAAAATAGGGGTTAATTACCGGAAAAAAACTATAGACAATCTTTCAATTGATTATTCTAAATCACGACCTGTCAAAACAAGCAAGCTTTGAATCCCAGATCCGACCAAATCTCATCCACTTATTCCATTCGCTATCTTAATTTTGTATAACCTACTGGTCGCTACATTAACTATTATACAGAGTGTTTTATATATATATATATATATATATATATATATATATATATATATATATATATATATATATATATATATATATATTGTTGACATTGTCGATGAATAATTTCGACGAATTTCTTTCTTAGGCAATATTTGAATCATTTAGTCGCATTGTTTATATTGCTGACACATTTCGAACCAATAGCTATTCAAGTGTGGCCTAAGAAAGGAATTATTTGTCGTCAATATCAACAGTAAAAATGACTGAGTGTAGAATCTTTGGGCCTGAATGGGAATTGGTTGAAAATATTTCAACAATATCAACAATACGAATAAATGATTGGATGTAGAAACGTATGTTCTAAAATGGGAATTGATAGATTGTCAGAAACAAAATAATTGTTGGTCGAAACTATTTACAAAGGTCAACGGCAGAAGGAAGTATCCAATTCTCTCGTCCCCCGCACTTGTTCTGCACACACACACACACACACACACACACACACACACACACACACACACACACACACACACACACATATATATATATATATATATATATATATATATATATATATATATATATATATAATGCTCCCTATCTTGGGTTGAGCATATTGGGAAGTGATATACAAACTGCCATTAGCATATGAAGCGATGCTCTTTGTGTAAACAAATCGAGCTTAGGCATTTGGACGATGTCAAAACATCGTTAATTTACTACCCGCACAGCAGCAGCAGCAGCAGCAGCAGCCGTATAGCGCAATGGTAAGAAGCCTTGACTGTCATTTGGTTTCAACTCCGTTTAGCCGAACTAATGAGCTGTGATACAGCGAAAGAGTACTGTATGTGGATGACTATATATATATATATATATATATATATATATATATATATATATATATATATATATATAAATTAATTAAAAAATTTAGTTGAATATATATATATATATATATCAATTTAAAAATTCAGTTAAAAAATAAACTTTTTTTTGTATTAACATAATACTTCAAATTAGTTGTCGCTAATTGACACCAGGAGAATCAAGGATCGATGGCTGCATGCAAAATTAGGGAAGGTTTGGCCCAGAACACATAAATGAATGGCACAGAAAAATCGTTGCCACTCTCACTCTATAAATTTGCAGTTCTACGTCAGCACGTATTTGCTTGTCATAGAGGTAAAGACGACCATAGAGACGACGGATCCCAATACCGACTCCGCCTGGGTTTTCACCAAAGCTCTGTTAACTGGGTTGCAGAGCACAAATTAAATTATATTCAACTATCATGTTGGCATAAAGTACCCATTAAAACCAACAGCCTATAACTCCCTCCAATTTTTAACGGGCTAAAAGTTTTTGATAATTCTCTATTGAACTTTTTTTTTAATATTATTAATATACATTAAAAGGGAAGTAAATCTTGTCCTCGTGTAATGACAGGCCCGCCCGTCATGAGTGGCCCTGTTAAATAGCAAAGTTCCGGATGACATTTGGTCGGATCTGGGATTCAAATCTTGCTTGTTTTGACAGGTTTTGACAAGTTTTGACAGATGATCACCGTTACTTCCCTATCTTGACAGATCGTCACCGTTACTTCCCTATCTTAGGTTTTTATGGTTTTGACAGGGTTCAATTGACTACTCTTGGAGAAAAATGGGGTGTATACTTTGTGGATGTCAGCAATAGGGGGTTTGGAAAAGGTGTGGTGAAGGAAAAGGGGGAAGTACGATCCCATGTGTTCAAGCTGTAGCAGCGGGGAGGTATTGGTATTATTTTAAATTTTCGGTTGTTTATTGGCCTAAGTTTTCGCTTTGATCTGAAGTAATATTATACCCTCATCGCTGTTACTTCCCTATCTTAGGTTGTTATAGTTGTTTTTGCTCTTCAGGTGGCGACTTCATTATACATATATTTAATTGATAAGCTCTATTTATTTATTTATTTATTTTATTCCTCGCTTTTTTATCCGTTTATTTGTTTCTCGTTTTCAATCTATTTATTTATTCATAAGATATATGCCCACATGGTCAAATTAACAGCAAGTAAACAGATATACAAGCTTATTTATATGATTTTAGTAAAGGTGGTTTACTGGGAGTTATAGTTTCCACTCTATCGCGATGTCTGAAGTAATTACAGCAGCAAATGTTTTCATATCTATGTATAAACTTAATTTCAATGGTTGCCATTCTTTCATTTGAGTTGTTCGTTA
Organism: Euprymna scolopes; assembly: GCF_053919585.1. Taxonomy (NCBI): domain Eukaryota; kingdom Metazoa; phylum Mollusca; class Cephalopoda; order Sepiida; family Sepiolidae; genus Euprymna; species Euprymna scolopes. The sequence continues at coordinate 86,893,674 of NC_136516.1, read as the reverse complement.
TAAAGATAGGTTTTGCAGATTATATGTATGCATACAGGTACATAATAGCATATACTATATATTAGTGGAGTATTCCGTTCGCAAAGCCCTCTAGTTAGAGTACTTAGTTATCATTTGGGATCAATTATATGGTTGGTGTTCTAATGTAACGCTGCTTTACGATATTTCTCGTAGGTATATATCAACATTCCAATTACAAGCGTGCTAGATCCATAGATTATTTTAGTTAATCGTTTGTTAAGCATGCAAAGTGCACTCACCTTTATCCAGTTGGTGGCATATTGTTTTTTGTTCATTTAGTATTAAACGGTAGCGCTTGCAAGGGTATTGAGGTAAGTCATTCCTTAATTATGCTAAGTTATTTATACTAGCATATTCTTCGACACTTTTCGTAAGTATAGTTATTAATTAGAGATGTGTCAGTTTTTAGTAAGTATAGTTATTAGTTTGTGGTGTATCGGGACTACTTCGTATCCTTTCAACTCTTCCCTTAGTTCATTTATTAATTCATTAAGATTTTGGGAGTGAGGGTTTATGGATTGTAGTATTACTACTATGAGAGGATCGCTATTTGTTATTTACATCTTATTTAAAGCGTAGCCCCCAAAGTGTTTACAACTTATAGCCGATTCTACTTTAACATTTAATATTTCTTCACGGCCCTTAAAACTAATAATCTCATGCTTCACCGCTAAACATAGATTATAAGATGCAGTTAATGAACTGCATTTTTTAGCCTTCTTAAGTATTTTCCGTTCGAATAAAGATGTTTTGTTCGCCTTGATTTATTTCCAGAAGTGTACCGAGAGTGAGGTGTTTGTAACATATTTATGTATGGCCGTAAAATCTGTTTTAAAGGTCATTGATGTGCTGTCTATGTAGAATTTCTCTATTTCTGGGGTTTCTACGATGCATATTTTTACTTGATATACCACCGAAGATGTGAGGCAACTATTGCTTAGTGGGCATTCGGTCGGTCTTTGATCATTGCAGGCCTTTCTGTTGTTACTTACGAAGGGTGTGCAATAAGTAATGCCCCTGACCCACTCCCCATAGCAGTAGAGCAACGAAACTTGGCACAGTTATTAGTCTTTCTCTACATAGGAACCACCCAGAGTTATGCATTTCTCCCATCGTTTTATGCAGTTCTGGAGACCGTTTTTGTAGAACACCCCAGGTTGGTCCTCTAACCAAGACGTGACTTCAGAAATCAAGGCTGCATCATCTGGGAAACGCTTTCCTTTACAAAACAACTTCATAGTTGGGAAGAGGTGAAAGTCAGAGGGTGCAAGGCCAAGAGAGTAGGGAGGATGGGGGTGGATTTCATAACCACACGCCCGTGCTTCTGATCTGACGACATGCGAGTTGTGGACCGGAGCGTTGTCCTGCAGGAGGAGGGCACCTTTGCTGATCTTGCCCCGCCTCTTGATTTTGATAGCCTCGCTTGATTTCCTCAAAAGTGAAGCATAATAGGCTCCTGTAATTGTGGTACCCTTTGCCAGGAAATATGTCATCATTACTCCGTCCTGGTCCCAGAAGACTGTGAGCATGACCTTGCCAGCGGAGGTGGTGAGTCCAAGTGCTTTCACTGCATTGACTGGGCTTTGGTCTCTGGATCATAGTGATGGATCCAGGTTTCATCCTGTGCAATCAGTCTTTTGAAAAACTTTGACTCATCTTCTTGGCACATCTCCAAATTCATGCTCGAGCACTCGACGCGTTCTCGCTTCTGGAATGGTGTGAGCAACCTGGGAATCCATCTGGCAGACACCTTATGCATATGCAAATGGTCATGAATGATAGTTTCCACAGACCCTCTACTAATCTTGACATCTTGTGCTATCTGGCGAATAGTAATGCGTCCATCTTCCAAAATGGCAGCCTCAACTTGACGGATATGGCAGAAGAGGGGCGACTAGATCTGGGAGCTGTTTCCACAGACTTCCAGCCATGTTTGAATTCACAATGCCAGTGTTTTACAAGGTCATATGATGGGGCATTATCACCATGTTTCTTTCATTTCATCAAACGTCTCCTGTGGTGTGCGTCCTTTCAAACACAAAAACCGGATCACTGCTCGACATTCAACAGGCTCCATTTCACACCTGAATCAGTTCAAACACCTGTAAAACAGAAACTACAATTAGTTCAGAGCTGTAATTTGCCACTTAACCTGTAGAGCTATAAATCATTGCACATGAAAACTTTCAGCTAGATCAGACAACTGGAAATGGGTCAGTGGCATTACTTATTGCACGCCCCTCGTATTACTATGTATATATATATATATATATATATGTATAGAGAGAGAGAGAGAGAGAGAGAGAGAGAGAGAGAGAGAGAGAGAGAGAGAGAGAGAGAGAGAGAGACGTATTGCCTTAACTAATTAGTTAACTATCTTATTATTAAATGGGTTGACACAACAAATAGAAATTTTATGAGGGCATTTCGCTCTTGGAAATTATCAAAGTTTTCCTTTCAATGATTATAGCCTTATTGATGACCTATCTCGCACCACGTCCATAAACCGTTTCTCTGTCAACGTCGATATCTGTGACCTCATGAATCGTTCCCTGATGTTATGCTTTGTTTTACTCTACTTTTGACCCTTTTTAGCCTCATATACCACCTCTTCCTGTCTCTTTCGTAGCAACCAAGCAAAGAAAATCAATCCGCCCCTGCAGATAACGTTTTCAAAATAGGATATAAAATATAATAATTCCATCACCATGCATTTCCGTTCCTGTGTAAACAAGTCAACCATTATTATTTTGTTCAATTATAAATGAAATATAAAGATCCCCTCCCTGACTCATTCCTACACACGCGTACACACATACCGCGTCAAATAAAGCAAGTCAATGGTTTTCTTAATTTTCTCGGGCAATTCCGAGACACTGGTCATGCTAATTAGGAATAATATATTCACGGTGATTCATGTACTATTGTAATCGTGTCGTTAAAAATGACGATATATTATGTCCACTATTCTTACTTATGGCATAAATCAGTAGCACGTATGTGTATTGTGCTCATTAAGATTAAACAATTGATTCATTTCTTCTCAGGTGATGTCGAGGTGGGGGCTCAGCGTTATAACATAGTCGCTGGTCTTTTTAAGGTCATTATTGACGACGAGAGCGTGTTTGTGCATAGCCAAGAACCACACCGACATTTAATATTAGGTATAAAAGCTTTAGCAAAGTTAGAAAATGGAAGATATATACAGACGTGCGTACTGAATAAAATAAGTGAAACGATGAAAGAATAGAAGGGTCACCAGTTAGCAAGTGCTAGCTAAAACATAAACAGAGTTTTGTAAATGCCAAAGTTGAGAAAAACGAAATTTTTTACCAAAACATTTTTATACAAGAGATAAGAATATAAAAGTTACTTTCGATAATGAAAATATTCATTTATGCCAACATGTTCGGTGAAGAAAGTTGAATTATTAGTCACTAGTTTATTCATGCGTGTGTAAGTAACATACGTATATGGGTATTTGGCAGCGTGGCATTGTGTATGTGTGTGAATTAGTTTACCTTGTTTTTGTTACTGCACGTTTAGCTACGAGTAGTAATTCGTTTCTGTTCGCCAGACTATCGTTAGTGTGTAAAATTATGTGTGCAAGAAGGTTTGTATGTTAGTCATTGAATGTTCCTTTGCGAATTACCTCCCCCAGCCAAAGAGACGAGGGAGGAGGCTTGTTGAGCATATGATCCCGAGGTCCTAATCAAGGTACGGCTGGTTGGAGAAACCTTGCTTCTCACTGTTTATTTGCTCGGTTTTAAAGTAGTTTCTAAATTCACGTCAGTTTATTATTTTGACATAGACTTGTTATTTTGGGGAGGTTTGAAACGATTTTCATAGGTTGGAAATACTTTGTGTTAACACATAACTGTGAAAACTTACTTGCTGTAGGAAGTGACGGAAGAAAGCGAATCCAAATGAAACACAGAAAGAAAGAGAGTTGTAACAAAGCGCGTATGAGCGCGTGGGAAAATATCAGCAGCAGCTGAAGGATGGATGGCAAGCGATCGCATTAGCAGCAGGAGCAGCGTTTGGACGCGTATGCAAATTAGGAAGTGTGCGTGAGCTGACACGAAAAGGAAAAGAAGAAAAAAAGACACCACATGGTCGGGAAGAAAAATCTGACGCCGAAGGAGACGAACGTGTAAAATGAAGATAGGAATGGGCCGGCTGTGGCCGACATGTGGTCGGAAGAAAAATAAACGCAAGCCAAGCTAGATGGACATGTGGCAGCGAGAAACTTTTTAAGTGAAAATGTCGAGACGGGAGAGTAACGGCAATAAATAATTTTGTGAAAAAAGAAAAAAATGCTGACCTGGATTTTTTATTTATTTATTTATTTTTTTCCTACCACGCTACAAAGTGGTCATTAGCGTTCATTGGAACCACTTCTCAATTAATCCGCCGCATATGCAAAACCAACTGTATCCTAATATTTCCCTTGTTTATTTCCGATTCCCGTCTTCAAGGAAGGACAACACACAAAATGGCGACCAGTTGTTTGAAAGAAACCGAACAAGTGTTGTGTGGCAGGGGATCATATTAAAAGATGACGCGGAGTTTATATTGAGGCACATATATAACGGGGCTCATCTAATACATCATAACGATAGTGATGATGAGGGAGAGAAGACATTTATATTACAGTTCTTTTAACTCATATTAGAGGAGAGGGACATACTTCAATTATGATGGCGGTGGGAGGACACATAATCTTCGAATGGTTACACAATGCTTATTATAAGATGATAAACACAATTACCTTTCGTTCCTGATGAAGGATGACACAAGACAACAGTTACAAATAATGATGACTTCTTTATTCATTTGATCGACTGGTCGATGGCGTCAGGAAATTAAACTTGGATCTATATGGTTAATCTTCTACCCTTCGCATTTAACTGACTCTCCTCTGACTATGTCAACTCTTGGCTGATCAACTGACTCTCACTTCCTGACTGGCTGTCTGATTAAAATCCGAACCACTAGTATCCTATATGGAGAAATGTCCTTTGTCTATGCCGTCAGAAGTGTGTTTTCAAACGTGACTAATTTCACGTGGCTTTTCGTATGTTTGTCCAACACACTCTTGACAAACAAAAGAATCCTCAATTCCAATCTAACCTATTTTTTAACAATATAATTTAATTTACATTGTTCATTCTGTTACTGACATATTTAATATTCAGATTTCTAAAAGAATTAAGGGTAGACTTAATTTCTAACATTCAATTTCTTAACTTTGACTACAGGGTTCGATCCTAGGCTTATCCTAATCTCATTTTCACTTATCTAATATTCTTCTTATTTACATGAAAAGGGGACATCCCTTTTCCATGTAACACAAGTGGTCACCGCCATAAAAACAAACAAACAAACAAACAAAACGTAGAAATAGAATATCAAATGTCCAAATTCGTCAACATTGTTGTTTAAAATGAATTAACGAGTTCAAAGAAATCATTTTACATAACAAAAATATTATATTCATCAATATTTTTATTTATCTATTTATTTGATACTTATGCACTTATTGAACCGTGCTGAAATAAAAACGTTATTACTTAGAAAGCCATTCTTAACATGGGGAAAGAAGCGTGTTTTGTAACTATTATGTACTTTCACCTAACAATTTTATAAATAAAAAAGAGATATCGTTAAACTTTAATTTAACTTGAAAATGCTATTTTAAAGATAGCTCAGTTCAATGTGTATAAACACTATTTATCTTGACGCTGAAGAGAAGTAAATACCTTGAGACATACATGTCCGTAGATTACTGTTTTAAAAATAATAAATAAATAAATAAAAATATTATTTGTTTTCGTCCAAATAAAATATGGGCGATTTTCTAATAGTGGAGCAAATTATCTCAATATTCCATAAAAAAATCTTTCAATTAGAGATACAAGCGCCAAAACTGGCACAAATGACGCTCAGAATATGCATAAAAAAAAAGAACGTTAGCCATCAGAAAATTCCAAATGGCCGCCAGTTTTCAAGATGGCTGCAGAAGCAAACCTGGCAAATTTCAATTTTGGTGCTTGTATCACCAAATGAAAGATTGTTTCAGCAATCTGCCCAAGAAAGAGATATTCAAGGTGAATACGCTAGTTTTCCGTATCATTGTTTAAAAATCAAGAAATCTACATATTTCTTCATTTAATATTCTGCTTGTTGTTTCCTTGGTTAGTACGTACGTTACGGTTTGAATAAGGAGAAATACAAATTTTTAAGGCTATACTGCTTCAAAAATAGCGAAATTCACAAAATTTGGATTAAAAAAAGCCAATATAACCAGAATATGAGAGTGACCTCTATTTGATGTAATATTGTTTTCAAATATAACAACAACAACAACAACAACAACAACAACAACAACAACAACAACAACAACAACAACAACAATAATAATAATAATAATAATGGTAATAATAATAATAATAATAGTAGTAGTAGTAATAATAATAATAATAATAATAATAATGGTAATAATAATAATAATAATAATGGTAATAATAATAATAATAGTAGTAGTAGTAGTAGTAATAATGATAATAATAATAATAATAATAATAATAATAATAATGGTAATAATAATAATAATAATGGTAATAATAATAATAATAATAATAATAATAATGGTAGTAGTAGTAGTAATAATAATAATAATGGTAGTAGTAGTAATAATAATAATAATAATAATAATAATGATAGTAGTAGTAGTAGTAGTAATAATAATAATAATAATAATAATGGTAATAATAATAATAATAATAATGGTAGTAGTAGTAATAATAATAATAATAATAATAATAATAATAATAATAATAATGATAATAATAATAATATTATACGATCATTATTGTAATGGTATGAGAAAAGAAACGCGTGTATACTAACTTTAACGTGCAGTGGTTCTTCACCAAAGAAAGAAGTCAGCAAAACGTCATGTAAAAAGGGAACATTCGAAAGAAATGGGTCAAAAAAAGAAAAGAACATTGTCTGCCAAGAGGTACGAGACTGAAGGAGTAAATTAAAGATTGACTACTACAGTGTGATTTTAATATTTGTATTGAACTATGTAGCACACTATTACTTTCTGAGTATTTGTTAGTACTTATTAATTTATCTCATTTGAGTCAGTTCTATATTTAAAATACAATGGACACTGTTTTCATTGAAATGTTAATAAACTCATTTGCGCTATCCAGAAAAATAGCAGCTTTATCAAAACATATTTGTTGATTCAATATATTTCTTATTCCGTGGAATTTCCACATGTTCTGCGAGTATTTATTAATTGTTTGAAGCTTTTGTGAATCAAATTGTTAATCTATCAAGTGCCAAATAGAAGGCAATATTTCTATTTATATAAAATAAAGTATATCTATATATTCATATATCTATCTATTTATATATTTATATATAAAATGTTCTCTCTTAAACTAATTATGAATTTTGAAATAAAGCTGCTATGCATAAGAGGTTATAAGGTAGACTATATTTAATTTCTTTTTCGCTAAAACGAAAGATGGGTGGAAGCTCTTTGTGAAAACTCCAATTTTGAGAATTTTTCACTTCTTATTGCTAAAAAGGAAGGACAGTTAAACAAAAATTTATTTACATTAGACTTGAAAACGAGCATGTTATAGTCAGTTGAGAAGCAGCCCCACAGTATTGTGTTATTCTTCAAATTTCAATTTCTTTGGAGTATTTTAAAAGTTTTTTTTTTTGGAATATTATTATAGTACTGTATCCCATTTGAAAATCTAAATATTGCAGATTTGTATTAAATTTGGTCCATGATCATTAGACAACAATTAAGAAAGATTCACTGAATTTTAATTTCTTCTTCATGCCCCTTAAACTTAAACTATGCATTTTAAACATTTCCTAGGATAAAAAATAATATTTTGATCAACATCAGACTAAGGTTTCTAGATATAAGGCTAATTATTTTTATATCTTGATTTTAATCTTCGTAAGGGGACACATAAATAGTGAAATGCTGTCTCCCTTTTGACAATCAATTTTATCCGTCCTGGGACGGGTAGTCTCCTAGTTAACATATAATAATGTAACCTTGTAAGGGACCCAACACGTTGTAGCAGAGTACGTCGCAAGGAACATAGGACAAGTAATAACTGGACTTTTTTATTTTTGTAACAACGACATTTATTTCCTCATTCTATCACCACTCGTGATTTCTCGTTACGGTTGTGACGTCACACACGTCTCTAACGTGATTGTATTCTCTAATGTGATATTTTTTTTCCTTTTTATAGTCTTTCTTTTTCCTTACTGTGACGTCATTTTGCACACGGCTTGGAATTTGCAGACGCGCGCCCGCGCTCTGTTACCCTAATGCTTAATTTTTTTTTGTTCTTTCTACAGCGTTCATTTTAATTGAAAAACGTAATTATCTGTATTATTACTAGGGCTAGGACAACATCATATTCGTTTCATTGTTTTGGCTCTCGAGTGTGTATCCGTTGATATCTTATAATGCTTTTATATAGAGTGATGTGGTTCTCGGTTGATTAACTGTGTCTGTGTGGGATATATACTCGAGAGTCAAAACAATGATAAGAATACTCTGTTGTCATAGCCCTAATTATTACTTACTAGCTGAAGAAGAAAGATTGAATAATATGGAATGTGAATGGGTCGATTGAGTGTGATGTATATAGTGCAAAATTAGTCCGAGTTGAACATTCATTGACCCTTGAAGTGTTTATTTTTACTCATATTACCCCTTCGTCTTCTTCTTCTTCTTCTTCTTCTTCTTCTTCTTCTTCTTCTTCTTCTTCTTCTTCTTCTTCTTCTTCTTCTTCTTCTTCTTCTAGTCTTGCAGATATCGACGACCATGACTTCCCGGTTCTCGATTTTTCTCATGAGCTCATTGTTGGTGCCATCTTTATTTATTGAAAACTAACATTTCAGCCCGGCGTTGCCCGGGTGTTTGGAGGTGTATGTTGAGCAAAAAAAAAAAAAAAAAAAAGAAAAAAAAGGAAAGCGGTCAATTTTTGTAACTTTGACCCCTATTATGACCCCTTATTGTTTTGGGCTCAAATCAAGTTATTAAGTTAGATCCATGTCCAAGGAACCTATATCTAAAATTTCAAGTGTTTAGACCCAAAATTGTCGGAGGAGTTTGGTAGAGTTCTCAAAGGTAAAATCGTTGAACTTTGACCCCTTAATCGCCAAATTTCTGGCCGAAAACCGATCACATCGATTTTCCCAAATCTCAGTACCCTGTATATCAAATTTCAAGTCTGTAGACTGAAAATTGACAG
>NC_136516.1:86876845-86879345 GCF_053919585.1 Euprymna scolopes | reverse complement strand
TGTGTGTATGTACATACACACACGCACGCACACACACACACACACACACACACACACACACACACACACACATATATATATATATATATATATATATATATAGAGAGAGAGAGAGAGAGAGAGAGAAAGAGAGAGAGAGATATTAAAAACAAATAGACTGAAATGGAAATGTTATTTTCTTCTCCAAATTCTGGTGTGTGCTGAATTTGACCTTTTTTCATCAGTGTACCCCGATTGCGATGAGATTTTATGAATATTCGTCAATCGTCAGGTTTAATGTGCGCTGACATTTCGACATCCCCGATTCGATTTAAATGTTTCCTCTCAAGGATAAGAAAATACCGGTAAAAGGCTTTTTTAAACGTGCAAAAATTGTAGTGAACTACTACTATTATGCTGCTACGGTACGCTTTCTTTATTTCTCTTCTACTTTTCCCTTCCTTTCTTCTCTCAACGTCACCAGAGGTTTCAGCTAATCCGAATAGAGGACTATCCTGGAGGGAGATACAAAGAAGAAATCTGTCTCAGACATGCGGAAACGATAGAAGCACCAACACGCGACGGACCAGTTTCCCTGGGTAAAGACTTTTATCAAAGAAATGTACCATACTCTTTGTAACCCTATATCTTGGAAACTTTTATAAAACATCATCAATTCTAAAGTCTCGTCGCACTTAATTATAACCGATGTTTTCTTTCCACAACCGTTCTTTTTCAGCACTCTTGTTCTCTCCCTAATGTCGGAGGTGTCCCCAAAAAGGGGACCGACCGAAATGGTGAATCTTTTTCAAACGTCGGAAAAATTTATGGTAACCGCCATAAGTTCCTAGGAACCTCTATAATCAAAAGCGTCATTTTACTGTTTATCAAGTTAGTCTGCTCCCCGTAGAAGGACCTTTTCGTCATTGTGCCACACTAGTAGACGAAGGTAACATAAAATGTAAATTCTATTCTTTCACGTGATGAATATTCTTTCACGTGATGAATACTAGGTTGAATATTTTATGCATGTTTTTGTTTCTTACGTGTTTAACATTTCTTGTTTTTTTTTAATCACTTAATCAAGCGTGCAATTTTTTAAATTATAAAAATGTCTTGTTTTATTTATTTATTTCATGCTTTTCTTTTTTTCTTTCTCTTTTGTTCAGCCCAGAAAGTAGACTTCGATTGTCGACGATGGGGCGTATCCTGTGCTAAAAACGGAAAGTGCACCGCGGCTTCGAATTATTGCCAGTGCTCAAACAACTACACCGGACACGACTGCGGATTACTGCCTTGTGAGTAAAACAAATCCAACATGCAAATACGCATGCGCCAAACTACGATTGGTGAATAAATAATGTAATGAGCTGTTTTCTTTAAATAGTCTATTTCTTCTAAATCATAGATTCGAATAAAGAGTGTGTGTGTGTGTTGGGGGGGGACTGGGATTTCCTGGCACCAACAATGGAGTATTATTGTCATATTTCGGCTGATGAATCTGCTACTAGTCTCTCACTCCTGGACACAGTTCAAAAGAGAGTCGCCAACCTGATAGGTCCTGAACTGTCATCTAAGCTTCAGCTTCTGTCCCATCAACCACATGTTGCATCCATATGCCTGCTCTACTAGTAAATCCCACCCCTACACAGTAGAGATCCCTAGATGTAGGAGAGCTTTCTACTTCAGTAGTTTCTTCCCCGGAACTGCTAGACTTTGGGACTCCCTTCCGGGATTCTGCTTTCCCAACTGTACTGACATGCAGAAGTTTAAGTGTAACGTGAACAAACATCTTGCTGTTCATTTCCCTACAGCTTATGTCCCCGATAGTAGACCACTACATCAAAGTTGCACTGTGCCTTGTTTGGGGTGAAAAAAAAGCAAACAAAAACACTATATATATATATATATATATATATATATATATATATATATATATATATATATATATATATATATATTTCATGATATTTTTGTGAGAGTGTAAAATTTCAATATTGCAATTAAGAATGGAAGACTTATTTTTTTTATATTCATGTTTAAAAAAGAAGAAAGAAAAAGGACCAGCTGCCCGGTTTCGCCTTCACTCCTCTAGAGCCGAATCGAGGGATTTTACTGAAAATTAAAGGGGAAAGAAACACGAGGGAAACTATAGTACTAAAATACACCAGTATTACGATCTATTAACGAAAAAAAAAAACAACAACAAAAAAAAACAAAAACAAGGGAGACACTAAATATCTAAAATTAAATTTGCATCATGGTCTATATACAATGCTGTGATCTCCTAGAGATTAATCACGTTGAAACCCAAGAGACATTCTTTCTGTTTACAAAAAGAAGGCCTTTTCAAACGAACGTGAATGGTCTCCAAAATCTCAAGATAAACGTTTGAATGAACGTGACTCAGAATAGTAAATGGATCAATGCAAAATTCGTATTCGGGTTTTTAAGCAAGTAATCAGCTATAGAAAGGCCAGATGTGTTATTTAGAACGTCCGTTGTTAGGTTCAGTTCCTGA
>NC_136516.1:86856845-86869345 GCF_053919585.1 Euprymna scolopes | reverse complement strand
TTTGTACCTTTTCTCCACGTTAAAAAACGACCCTGGTGTCTAACTCTGTCCCGTGGGGAGGCATAGTAAATAGGTACACTACAAACTCATGTGGTGAATTCAATCGCGGTTGCGCCCGGGCTGGATGGATGGAAAATTATTCCTCCTAATTGCACGTATCCAAATGGAGAAATGTAATTCCTATTTATGAAAAGAAATAACTTTTGGTTCATTTTTATCATTTCCACGGCACTTTGGAACAACGCAGCGAAAAACCATATTTTTATGAATCAAGAAAAATGCGATATCCTACTGAGAGACTACCGGTTATCTCGACTACTGCCTACTAGCCGCTACTTAAACGTGACGTTATAAATCAGTTAAGCGGCCTTGCCTTTCGGTGGTGACCGCCTGAGGGTCTGCATTTAGAAACACTTCCTTTCTATATATGTAACTTGAAATATCATAATGGTATCTTTCTCTTTTAAAGGATTCTTAGCTTTAACTTTAACAATCGCACACATTTCTATTTGAAAATAAATTTGTTTCTTGCTCTCTGTGTGTGTTTTTAATGTACGGAAGACCATTGTTGTAATAAATCTCTTTTCAGATTGTGAGTACACGGACGACGCGGACTTGGCCTAAACATCTTCGATGGAATCGCAGCCATTGCATCATGACGTCATCAATTTTTTTCTAACACTTTTATTTTATTTATTTATTTTGTCGTTTTGATATATTTTTTTTTTTACTTCCGGTAAAATTGCACTTTGGTGACGCCACTTAGCCCACACCTTTTTAATGTTCAGCATTTCCCCATTCGATATTTTTCTAGTCATAAAAAATCTTTCTCCGATGAAAACCAATGTACTCTGCGGAACTCATACCACTTGTCCCCCTCCCCTCGACATACATGTCCCCAACTAACCCGAAAAGCAGCAAAATCCCACCCGCTCATTGTTGAAATCCCTAGAAAGCCTTCTACTCTGATAGTTTCTTCTATCGGACTGCAAGACTTTGGAATTCTCTCCATACTTCCCGCTTCCCTGACTGTACTGACCATTTAAATGTAATGTGAACAGGCATCTCGCTGCATAACTTCCTACAGCCCCCTGTTAGACACGATCCTAAATAGTAGTCCTTTATGTTGCAAGTAGCAAGATGCTTTGTTTTGGGTGAAAACATTGATGATGATGATGATGATGATGATGATGATGATGATGATGATGATGATGAACAACAACAACAACAACAACAACAACAACAACAACAACAACAACAACAAACAAATAAAAATAATTAATTAATAAATAACAGCAAATGGAGCTTAAATTTTTTTTAAATCATAGTATAAATTAGAATAGCAGTTAATATTTACTAGTTACGTACGCTGACAGTGTCAGATGTCGCCATTAAAAATTAGTGATAAAAATTTGAATAATTAGACTCCCTGTCTTTCGAAGCTTATAACTACTTGAAAAATGTAATTTAAACCCTATTTGTTTTCAATAAAAGGAGCAAAGACCAAATTTTAAAATAATAAAATGTTTAATAGAAAAATATGCAATATTTTTTTTAAATCGGTTTTCTTTAAAAAGATATTTCAAAAAATGCAACGAATTTTTAACTTACTCCGAATATAAAAATATATATAAATTCCAAAATATCACTTACCTATAAAAAAATAATAATCAATCGGTGCTTACAATCTTCATTCTTAAGAATTTGTCCATATTTATATTTTATATTTCATGTACTTTTTAAATAAAAGAATTTTTCAAGCGAGGATTAAAAGAAAAAAACGCGATTTTAAATTGTAATTTTAGATGTTCAGAACGGAGTTGTCTACCTTTCTTGCGGTTGAAAAATACGAAAGCCCAAAACAGCCATAATGGTGTGTGAAAAAGTTAAATTATTTTTGGTTATTTTCCCTTTGAATTTCTGATATGTGTCTTATCTCCCCTTTGAATTTTGACATGTGTTTGCTGTCAACAACAAAGTTAGTCAATATGGATCATCGTATTTAAAAAATGATCACATTTCACTCATCAGTTGATTAAGTAAGTTGCCGTTTAAACACAAACTAGTCGACAATTTTTCCATTTTTTTAATTCTCTTAAAGAATTACATTAGTTTTTGATTAAAATATTATGCAATGAATTTTTTTTTTTAAATCTAAAAAACAACAACATTGAATGAAAAAGAAAAAATTGATGAAGGTGTCCAATTTTTACTGGACAATATTTTCAAAATATGAGCTTCCATTTGAAAAAAAATATCAACGTGTTTTTTTTTACATTTTTTAAACTTTTGACTTTCCAGATGATAAATTTGTACTTAACTATTCTTTTATTTTTGTTTTAAATGATATTATTTTATTTATTGATCTTTTATCTTCAATTTGTGATATATAAACCTTAGGTGAAAAAATTAATTACTTTCATTTTAATAGGCATTTCAAAATGGGAGGGGGAGGTAAATTAAAAAAAACAAACGTTTGTCTAGAATATTATTTTCGGTTTATTGGAAATAGCATAAAATTTCACATTAAACCTGAAAATATCTTTAAAAATGAACCAATAGAAAAATTTTGATAGATTTTTGAAAAAAAATGGAAAAAAATTTAAGTCGTAAAGTTCAATTCATTTCATTACGTAGAAAAAATGGCTGCATGAGTGTGCGCATGCACTTTGTAAACACTCTTTTTTAAATAAAGAATAATATTTCTATTATTTAAAAAAAAAAAAACTGTGACGTATAAATAAAAATAAATAAATTTAATGGTTAAAATTCAGAGACGCGAAGGAATTAAAACGACCAAGTTAACCATTGTCATGACCACGACCACGACAGCGAAAAAAATTGCTTTCTCACTATCTTTCATCACTTTAAATTGGTTCGTTCATTTTTTTTTGTTCGAAAACAGTTGTGTGTCGGGGTATATATATATATATATATATATATATATATATATATATATATATATATATATATATATATATATATATATATATATGACTAGGAAACACTAGATAAGTGGATAGTCCTCAATCCGCGGAGTTTCGAAGAAATACTTTCCTTCTCATCAGAATGTAGGAATCAGCAAAATTAGTTAATTTCCATTTGCACAAGTAAAATCCAAGGAAATCCCGTAATTGCAAGAAGATGGTCCAATTACGGGATTTCCTTGGATTTTACTTGTGCAAATGGAAATTCTTTTAAATTTCTTGAAGTTATACATTTGGATTTTATCGTCACTGGATTATTTATCTTCCACCAGACTATCCATTCATGTGTAATCACCTTTTTCTTCACCATATTCCCTCTGCTTCACTTTTTTTGTTTTAAAGTAAGATCTTTGACTTACTTGTTGTTTCATCAAATACTTTTGCATGCAAAATCCGATCCTGCATTTTGCTAATTCCAACTCTCTGAATGTAGGTATTTAATTATTATAGTAAAAAAATAATTATATATATATATATATATATATATACATATATATTTTAAACAGTAATCTACAGGCATGCATGTTTCAGGGTCCTACCCCTCGTCAGCATAGCTTGACTGTAATTAGGACTCGAACCCTGGACCTTATGTATTTTAGTCCAGCGTCTTATCCATTACGCTATGATAACATAGACGATTTACTGTTTAGTTTGTATCGTTTATGTATATTTACGTGGTTTTTCTTGTTGATTTTTTAAACGATATTAAGATTAGCGTCTTCACCTTGAAGATCGGATATTTTTTAGAAACTGCCTATTTTTTATTTTGGACGTAAACAAATAATATTTGCATTCATTTATTTTTAAAACAGTAATTTACAGTTTTATAAAATGAGACGTTGCATACATTTGATCAAAATTATTAGATCAGGTATATAAATTCTACGAAAGTGTACGAAAAATGTATGGGAACATTTAACAACCAAATTTAACAATGAGTTTTGATGCCTCATTTAATGAAAAGTTAATTTTTTAATTAAATGTTTGAAATGTAGCTTTTTCTTTTCATAGCCCTTTAGGTTGTAGTATTGGGAGTAGTTTAAAATCGATCCTTAAAAAAGGTTTTCTTTTTAAAGATTGTCAGTTAGTCTCCAAGTGTTGATCAGGAGTGTATAGTTATAAATCATAAATAATTATTTTTACATACTTACAGACATTAGCGTTTCACGCTTACGCCATTATCAGTGCAGGAGGTGACGACCAACTCTGGTCGGAGGATTCAAACCGCCGCAACGAAGCCACCATTGGCTCCGTTGGCAAGGAACATTCCCCAGGGTCATCAAAATTAAGGAAACTAAACATCAATGAAGCTTAGCGTTTAATACAGACGATGTTAGAGTTATTAAATAACAGGAAGTTACGATCTGGCATACAAGGTTAGGGTTTTCAATTTCCCCAAACAGTGCTTAACGTTAAAAATCTTTTATTATTATTATTATTTCTTACAATATAGTTACATTCCAAAAATCTAAATCTTCATGTTTTTTTTTGTCTTTTTTTACATAGGTATCACCACTTATCAAGGCCAAGGGGTCACTCGAGGATAAGGGTTAAAGAGTGTACAGTAGACAATTGGACAGTATAGTAATCGTTAGTAATGGAAATTCGGTAAATTTGTTAACTTATATGGAACGGTTCATGAAAAACTTGTTTACGTTAGACTTAGGAGTCAGCTGGAAAGCAGAAAAAAACGGAAGACAATTCCACAGGCGTGTAGTTCTAAGAAAGAAGCTTTGTTCATGGAATCTAGGTTTAGGTTTAGGCACAGATAAAGAGTGGGGGGAATTATTGATAGTGTTTTCTGCTAGACGGGAGTTTCTTGTGAAAGTTTGGCGATGGATGACCATAGATTGGAGCTTAGTCGAGCACTTGCCATGAAAATAACGATAAAGCAGAGACAAACTCGCAAAATCTCTTCTGTGAGAAAGAGGTTGCAGGGAAGAGAAAAGGACATCCCCTACGAAGTCTATTTTGAAATATACCACGGCAGGATAAGTCCTTTCTAGCAGCTCCTGCCCAGATGTGGCAATATTACTCCATCCTTGGACGTACCATGCTCTTATATAGATAAAGAATTGCATCAGCAGTGAGATATCTACCCGATCGATAGAAGGATCCTACCATTTTTCCAGCAGCCTTGGCGATGGATTTAATGTATGTGTTCCATTTCAGATCAGGAGTAAAGGTCAATCCCAGAAGCTTGTCAAAACATGAGGCCTCCCCAAGACGAGAGCCATTCATTTCAATTGATGCCAGATGGGGATCAGAGCGTTGATGATGCAAAGATAAAAGCTTGGTTTTAGATGCATTAAAAGTAACAAGCCACCTCTTTCCCCATTGTACCACTTGCTCAACATCAGAGGAGAGAGAATCGGAGAGACCTTGATCGTTTACGGCGGTCTTAGATGTGCTACCATAGATAGTAGTGTCATTAGCATAAATGTCTACGAATGAGGTAAGGATGTAATCTGGAAGATCATTAATGTAGATCAGGAAGAGAGTTGGGCCCAGGATGGACTCCTGAGGAACTCCAGCATTAATACTGTGAGCTTCTGATTTCTGCTCATCAACCACTACTCTTATGAACTTATCAGGGAGAAATGATTTAATAATTGAGAAGACATTTCCAGCTATACCGTAGCTGGAGATCTTGTGAAGTAAACCTTTATGCCATTCTCTATCAAAAGCTTTTGATATGTTAAGAGCAATTGCCATAGAAAGGTAGCCTCCGTCGAGAGATTCGCTAATACTGAGATGTAATTGTAAGCACATCTGCTGTAGAGCTAGCAGAACGAAAACCATATTGCATGTCACTAAGAAGGTTATTTTTGCTGAGATGGTTGATTACTTCTGTATTTAACACAGATTCCAGCAACTTACTCATGACGCACAGGAGACTTATTGGCCTGTGCTGAGAGGAAAATGAGCGATCACCTGAATTCTTAAATACAGGGCATACTGATGAGATTTTCCAGGGTGATAGGAAGCAATTCTCCTTAAGACAACGTTTAAACAGTTTTGTAAATATGGGCGCTAGTTCTGGTTGAAGTTTTTTGAGTACTGTAATTGGAATACCTTCAGGGCCGGTTACTTTACTGAAATCAAGGTTTTTGATTAGCTTGGCAACATCACGTACAGATATTTGTATATCACATAGCGTGTTTTCTGATACAGGAAGAAACATTGGGGGTTGGCGGCCTTGGTCGCAAAGGGTAGAATTAGTTGCAAAGTTCTTGGCAAAGAGTTTGGTTTTGTCTGATGCTGGCAAGATTACCTCAGGTCCATTGATGATAGTTGGGATAGAGCACGCGCTTCTGTTTAGGATTCTGTTTGCTATTTGCCAAAACTGGTGGGAACCAAGTCGCTGCTCAGCTACTTTGAACTTAACGGACTGAGCATACAACTCTCTTGCGTTCTTTATTACTTTTTTACAGTAGTTGCTGGCAGTCCTGAAAGCGGCTTTAGTATCAGTACATCTGTTATGTTGGAAGCAACGGAAAAGATAATTTCTGTGTGCAATGGCAGCAGCACATTTTGGAGAGAACCATGGCTGGCTATTAGGTTTTTGCTGGAACTTTTTCGAGGGTATGAAACGGTCTATACCTACACTTAACTATTCTGTCAGGTCTGATACTATAGAGGACACATCTTTTTTAAACATGGAACGCAGATGTAGATCTGATATAAATGTACGGAAGCTATCCCAGCCAGCCATAAAATATCGATGTACTGTACGATGGAGAGGTACATCTGAGGCTTATTAGATTTCATTTTTATCTTAACTGATACAACTGGGTGGTTGGAAGTTCCAATTGGAGACAGAACGGAAGCTGAACACAGTTCAGGGCAAGTTGTGAAATCTTCATGTTAAAGCATCCATTTTAGATGGCTGCCAGAACAAATACACGATGTCGAGTCTTCTATGAATTTTCTTTCTTTTTTTCTTTTTTCTGATTTAAAAAAAATTTTTTCTTCCTTTGAAGATTGTAACGCTGGATATGGGGAAGCCAAACCAGCTGCCAACATTGCCCTGCTTTTTATTGAAACCAACCGAGAGCTCTTTTTAGTATCCTCGTTGTTTCCTTAAGTGCAATTGTCTGGATCTCTTTTGCACTTGGTTTACAGGAATATTAGTTAGGTAGGGCTTCAGGTTCTTCTTTATAAGCCTTGTGCCACCTATAATAAACTGGTACGATTGATATCTCTCTAAGATTCCAGTTTCTTTTCATATCATACATGAGACCTTGATATTTGGTCTGTTTTCGACATTATATATCGGCATACATTTTTTCAAACGGTAAATTTTCGACGGGTTTGATTATCAGATTCGTTGTCAGGGACCTCGAATACTCCTAGAAAACCAAATTAGAATGATCAGTGTTCTGTTTTAGCGTAAGGTAATATTTACCACGTCCAAAGTTAATATTCTCCAGAGATAACGTAACCAATGAAGTTTAACGAGGTTAATACAAGAGTGCTCAATACCGAAGTAGCGCAAGATGTGCTTTCTATTTGTTTTTACATAGGCAATAATATGTCGCTACACGTTCATGAGCATGTTTCGGTCCTATTATTGCTCATGCAAAAAATAATTAGAATATATATATATATATATATATATATATATATATATATATACAAGTGTGAAAGTACAAAATAAAAAAAAATGTTAGGTGCTTGTCCATAACTCTCCCCAAAATAAAGTGATTAATAGAAATTCGCACTTCATGATGATGTATGAGGCGGATTTAAATCTCTATTTCTAGAGAGATGTTTTAAGGGAGAGGGTACCCATCGATGAATTTCTAAAATGACATTGCGAGATTGTCGATCGTCGTTTAGCCATAAAACTTGATTTCCTTTATAAAAAATAAATCTACTTCATCAATTTACATCATTTTTGATGCACACTATTTTCTTTCTGTCACGGGTACGTACGCCATTATTTAAAACGGCTGTAGCTAATAAATGAGCAGAATAAGGTTTAACAAATACGTAGAAGTTGAGTATTCTTGATGAAGCTTTATTCTTTTAAAATCTATACAGGGATTGAGTCACCGCGAGAAAAATGGCTGCCTAAGAGAAAGTTAAACAAAGGGGGAGTAATTCATTTATTTACCCCCCCCCCAAAACAAAAACAATAAAAAAAAAACAGCCGACACAGATTGAAGAGTTCTTTCTTTATCACCATAAGCACTTTAAAAAGTTGTCGTTTAGTGGCGATCCGCTCATCAAGTACAATTTTACCTTTTTATTCACGCTATCACTAACATCAAGCTTGACTATTTTCAAAAAGTTTAGATCACATTTTTGTATTTCATCCATTGTTTTGTTTAACAAACACTCTTTTTTCAATCTAATATTGTCTGCGTCCTTCAACTCTTTCTTTTCTTTTCTAAAAACGCTTTCTTCTTTTCTTTTTTCTGGATTATATTTTTGTATTTTTTTTTTCGTTCAAGTTTTGTTTTCTCGTTTCTTTGTGCACGAGCCACAAAAATAAATCGATATTCAGAATAAAATATTGAACTTCCAGTTATTACCAAGTGCAGAATAATAATAAAACTCTGTGGATCGTCCGGGTGCCCTTGCTTACTTGAATCTTGATATTAATGAAGTCGTATTCCTGTCTGTTTATTTGTTGAAAATTTAATTAATATGTACGAAGGGTACACTGTTTCATAAATTAATTTTCATACTGGTGATTATACAACAGCAGTCGAAGAGGAGGAAACCATCGACATCATGTACGAATCCTTTAATTTGAAACCGCCTCAATATACACCTGAGCCCCGAAGATCAGGTAGAAAAAGAAAGTTTAATGAACCATTAATGTTAAATCCCAAGAGAAAAAGATATTGAAATCTGTGTGACTTCAAATCTTGGGAGGAGGGAGCTGTGGTGGCACACACTCATTTACATATGTGGATAATATTACACATAAATAGTAAGACTCGGTTAGTCTGAGTGTGTGTTAACCAGAAGCCACCGAAGGCCGAGCCGAGAGCAGATATGTTCTCCAGCCAAGACTCTCTTACTTGACAACCATTATGTAAATATACTGTAAATATACTTTTCCTAATACACTTCTTATTGATCTACCTTTGTTTTGTTGAGTCTTCATTTGTATTGCCTTATATGTTATTTGGTTCAACCAGCAAACATAACAGTTGTCGACGAAGATGAACGTCAAACATAACACATACTGAAAAAGAAGGTACATACACTTTTATTGCAACATGATATATATATATATATATATATATATATATATATATATATATATATATATATATATATATATACTATGTTTTCAAAAGAAATCTACATTCAATGAATACCCTCATTTGCATATTACATTAAAGAAAATCTATTTCTATAATTAACTCGATTTTATTATTTGTTTGTTGCAATAGAATCGTTTTAATTTTCCTATTTATAAATATTATTTAAAGTTAATTTATTTAATTTTAATTTAATTTATTTTTTATTGTAATTTATTTTCGATTGTTAATAGCCGAAAACATGGCTTTTGCATTTTAACCTTCAAGTCAAGTCATTATATAAAAATAAATTTATAAAATCAACATTAGGTTCTTTAAAATGTACTGTGGACTAAGTCGCAGCGGAGAGGCATGTGAAGCTTTCTCCCGGTGCTCCGCAATGTGTCCCCGACTAGAGCAGGCAATCAATCGATTTGATTGAAAAAAAATGGACGATTTTACTGATTTCGAATACAATGAAAGTATTAGAAGTGTGAAACATTCGTTGATCATCATTTAATCCCGGGCAACGTCAAGTCACCCTGCTAGTATTTTATATATTGCAAAAAAAGAAAGCATGAAATTAACACACCTGCTAATTATTATAACATATATACTAATAACAATAACCCCAACCTACACTGTTAATGTAATAAACGCGACACATATTGTCTCTCACTCTGTATCTGTTTATCTCGCCTCACTTTCGATCTGTTTTCTTTTGTATTTCTATTTCTGATTCACTTTTGACAAGTTAAAGTTTATAAAGCATTGTATCTTTAATCATTAATAATTCATACAAATCACTCTATAGAGTATCCACGCACTCTTTAAAGTTAAAAAGTACATTTTAAACAAATGTATATGATTACAACACGGGACATGATAATGTTTCGGACAGACGGTCGGTGAAAACTACAAGTCCTCGTCAGGTGAGTTTAAAAAAAAAAATGGTGGCTTTCCATAGAAGAAACCAGTCCTCAAACCTCAAACCTCAAAAAAAAAAAAAAAAAAAAAAAAAAATTGAGGACTGGTTTCTTCTGCGGAAAGTAAACATTTTTTTTTTAATCGCCCGACGAGGACTTGTGGTTTTAACCGACCGCCTGTTCAAAACATTAGCACGGACAGTGTTGCGACCTTGTAACTTTGTTTATATTAATAAAAATATATCTTGCTCTTTTTAATTATCTCGTTAAATTGATGAATACCTATAACCTGGTATAATGAAAGAAAATCTTTTTTTCGTTACCTGCACTTAAAGCGTTGTATATTAATTGAAAATTTAAATAAGAATTACGTATATAAATGGCTAAAAACAACGCATTTTTTCTTAAACAAACAAATTTATTTGCTCTTATATATATATATATATATATATATATATATATATATATATATATATATATATATATATATATATATATTTAGTAATGTGATTGATAATTTTAAATTCAAATTAGAATTAAAATTTAAAATCTGTTTCAATTTTAGATGTAGGTTATCTGGACATGAGTCAAACTTTTTAATATATATATATATATATATATATATATATATATATATATATAAATTGCAATGTAATTAATAATTCAAATTATAATTAAAAATTAAAAATCTATTTCATAAGAAGGAACAACAACAAAGGCAATAATTTGTACGATCGTTTCGGAAACGATGTTTTTATTGTGATAGACATTAAGCCACGGACAATAATTTTAACATATAGTTTTTCTTTTTAAACAAAGCCTCCTCATCAGCAAAAGTTGATTGTAGCTTATAAATGTACGAATTTCGTACATTTATAAGCTACAATCAACATCCAAATGAATGCTTTAACGATAATTACGGTTTTCAAAAGGCGAACAATTAAAAGATACATCTGCCTTACTTAAAAATTTCTAGGTTTATTCATGGTGTCTTTTATATATAAAAAAACCCCACCCAAAACAAATTTTTAATTTTTAATTCTAATGTGAATTTTAAATTATCAATCACATTACTAAATATTAAAGTAACTCTAGGATATTTGCCTATCGAGCTTATTATATATCTGAATTACAACGAGCACTGTTCTTTTCTTGTATCTTAATTAAATTAGTAATGTTACTATCAAATTTAAATACACTCTGCTCTTTAGACTACCGTTCTAACTCCCTTTAAATTATATATATATATATATATTTATATATGATTATTGCAACGTCTTGTCAGACGAGTGCCACTCCCTCAGACATTTAAAATCCATGAGCCCAAATGCCTGAGGGAGTATCTATACAAAGACGATGTTACAGAGTCTTAGCTTTGTACGACAGCTAAGTCTCTCTCTCGGTTCAAAATGTTGAGATCCAGCAACAAGCAAGAGCAAGATAGCCAGCAACAAATTAAACTGCAGACCAGCTTAATGCGGGTACTGGTCTCCCGCTTTATGTTTGTTTTAAATCAGAGATTTGCTTCTACTAGAAAGGTTGCCTTCACCACGGCTTACGGGAGCCCTCTCCACCCCAATACACACACACACACACACACACACACACACACACACACACACAAATATACACGGTGCTAGTTGGCCGTTGACCCAGAAAAAGAGTTCATTCACCCTTTATATATATATATATATATATATATATATATATATATATATATATATATATATATATATATCGTAAGTCAGTATTCCAAAACTAAATGTATTTAATTCTCACACATAATATTTTATTCATATATTTTATTAAGTACGTCTTACACAGGTTTCATTCAATAGCGGAAGCCCACTAAACAACTCATCGGGAACAAAATGTATTTCTAAGAAAGATTTTTTTCTTTGGAATAGAAAAGGATTTAGTAAGAAAAAAATGTTGATAAAAGGAAATTGAGATATTTAAAGTTCGCAAAAAACATAAGCATAAAAGAAAATCTTAGTTTTTGCAGTGTTTATAAGCACCTATACAAAAAAACAAAAAAACACTGAATGTGAATCAGTCTTATGCCGCCATCTTTTATTAATAAAAACTATTATATATTCCGTAATTTGTTTATTTAAAAAAATGCGTTGTTTTTAGCCTTCTACACGTATCCATTTATATACGTAATTCTTTTTTCGAAACGTAGTATTTTCACAGGTCCCTCTAGTGAATAAAAGATTCCCGCATGTTTAGAAAAAGATTAACTCATTAAGTGATGATACGTGCTGATCGTTAGACCCTAATGTATGGGGGGGGGGAGGAAAAAATTATTTCTTGAATGGTACGGT